>NC_142612.1:23896922-24496922 GCF_059453375.1 Lepisosteus platostomus
GCCACTGACAACCAGCTCATTCACACGAGGTCTGAATCCCAATCTGAACCCACGCAAACGCAGTCATGAAAGCTGGCCATTTTTCCATCAGGGATCCGATATTCAAATATCTGCTCCAGGAGCAGACATTTAAGGCCTTCTCTCTCTTTGTCTCATTGTTCCAATATTGAGTGAGCTACAGTGTCAGCTGCACAGATGTGAACTGTACTGAAGCAGCTTTTTTTCTGGAACCCAGAAGGAGCAGATATATATTTTTTTCCTGCTTTCCTTTATTTTCCCTGCTTGACAAGATTTGTTTTTCTCCTCTTCATTCATTTTTTCTGTCCATTGCCATTTTGGCATCCATTTGCCAGCCCCATTTACAACCTTCAGGGAAGAAGACCTTTATGCTGGAAGTCTTAGCCTCAAGATGGACTACTGCTGCTTACAAGGCAGATTCTTACTCTCTCCACTCCTCTGCTTGTTAACAGTTTCTCCATTCATCATTTATTCATGCCTGCCTCCATTATTTATTCAATTAGCCTGCATCCATTTCTCTCATACACCTCAATTAAGCCTCACCTATCTGAAGATCCCTGAGGTAGCTCCGAGAACCTGCACTTGGAGCTTAGTTTGCTGCTCGCCACTGAACTTCAGGAACCGTAGCATAATAAACACACTTTTCTCTTTTTATAAGGATATACAGATAAGCAGCTTATGGGTAGAGTAACAAAACTCACCATAAGGCACAGTGACATTTAAGGTATCATCAAAGATTGGATCTCTAGGTTGTTATGGATGCCCAATTTTAGGAAAGCAGCCTAGAAAGGAGACAGATTTTTAAAAAAGTACTTGAAGCACAATCCAAAAAGTAAAACAAAGACAATGTCCCAAATGGTTTAAGTTGTTTGTGTTCTTTGAACATGCAACAAGAGTAATGGACACACATAGAACATAGATATGTTAAGATGTGAATTTCAGAAGGCTTTTGACAAAGTTTGTCATTAAAAATTTCTGGCACTAGGTATTAAATTTTTCAATATTTCAGCATCAGATAGGCAGAGAAAAGTCACATCCAAGCTATGTTATGCAGGTGGAAGAGAGATGTTCTTATTATGCAAATGAGAATACTTGACTGTAGCTGAGGCTTTCTTGTTTATATTGATGATGTAACTAATTATAGCAGCAGCTGAACACATTTTGAAGTTTACAGAAAGACTGCTTAAGCAGAAGAAAATGCTTCCGTTCTTATTAAGCAAGACTCCATCACTGCAACATGACAAAGACCGAAAACATACAGACATTTACATTCTGAAGATTACTTAAATGAATGTGTCCCAGAGCTAATGGTAATTAATAGGATTAAATGTATGCATGTGTAGGGGTTTTGTGCATTTACTGGGACAATTATTAATTGTAGCTGTAGAAAACTGACCTTGCGGAATAACTCAACAATGTACACACATGGATACTAGTACACGACAATACATTTATTAATACATAAAATGTGCATATAAACATAACAGATCTTATAGTGAGGGTTAGCAGAATACAAAAGGTATATATTCAAATGATGAGTTACAAATACTAAGAGAGACATACATTCAGTATACCATTCATTTATACCATTTAATTAATGAGCTTTAATTACAACTTCTACACTAGATACTCAAAAGTACCTCATTCATAGGAATTACATTTATATCAGCTGGGGCTGAGGTAACCATTGAATTCTCGAGCTGCAATGTAGAATGTTGATTATTCATCCAATTTATGTGGATTCAGGTCTCCCGCTGACACAAAGGAACAACAACAGGCTGTTGCTGCATCCAATCGGCATCCTATGGCCTGGTGCCAGGCAGTCCTGGTGCGGCTGGAGGTGTGGGAGGGAGAGATTCCTGCTGCTGCGCACTGGCAGTGAGTCTCTGAAGACAGGCTTTTTAGTCCTGGCTGAACTAGCAGAGTTTCTGCACATGAAAGGTGACTGCAGGACCAAGCAAATCACACTCTTTAGACGGGAAGAAGACCGGTTCATTCCTGATGTAGCACTAGTCCTGAATACTGAGATTCAGCTGTCGACAGTTCTGACCGTAGTTCACTCGTTGATCAGGCAAACATTCGTGTAGGGTTACCGGCGGTTCATGAGGCTTGCTCCTGGGCTAACCTCGGGCGGATCCTTAGACTCTCGGTCTCGACTCTTAGAACAAAGTAGAGTCCTTGCACTCGGACACACTGGCCATCACTAGATTGTCCAAGCTGAGTCTGAGAATGTCCTGGGGGGGCACCTTCTGGGCCCTGTGCTGCCTCTTTTATCAGAAGGAACTACGGTCGTTCATTGGTTGAAAGTTCCGCGGGCATTCGAGACCCATGTGGCTTGGCTGATCAAGGTGGAGTATGAGTAACAATGCTGTCTGACCTTAAGGTTGGGAACCTTGGAATGAGATTCTCCCTTGGAATCTCTCAGCCAGTATAGCGGCTGGAGAGTCTCAGCCCTGGGAGTTGTTCCTTATCAGAAATTTCTATCAGATAGAAAAACACCTTAAATCTGAACCACATGGAATGGCTTCTCTGTATCCAGCACCACTAAGATGACGGAGAGAGAGACTGGCAAGGGAGCAGCAAACATAAATCCTGTATTATTAATAAGCCTTGCCGCTACACTTATATAATATGCAAACACATTTAAAAATATCTTATTAATGATACTATAATTATTTAATCAGGAATTTATTACTTATTGGTATTATTTAGAGATTCACTTTAATGAGATGCACAAAATTCAAAATATGCAATTAGTTATCACTGTGCCCATTGGTTGGAAGTAGTTCTATGAGAAACTCCGTGTGTGTGTTTAAGCCTTCTGTTGCAAACACAATATTTTTGTTGATTATTGATTTTTACCCATAATTTCCATGGCTAATTCCAGCTAACATCTAACCAACCTAAAATATTAAAGTAAATTATGTGAATAAAATGTATGAATACAACTGTATTCCCATGTGTAATGGAAATTCCTTATAAAAATTCACTGTGTAATTGAAATATTATCATGTATTCTCAATTTGGCTATAGAGCACTGCATTTTTCAGTGCCTGGTGTAAAAGTACTTACATTCACATAAGATATATAAGAAGTACCTCAAACCTTTGTTGAAGTAATTGTAGCGGCGAGGCTTATTAAAGTACAGGAAATAAGTTTGCTGCTCCCTTGCCAGTCCCTCTCTCCTTCATCTCAGTGGTGCTTGATACAGAGAGGCTATTCCATTTGGTTCACAATTAAGGTGTTTTTCTAGCTGATAGAGTGTCCTGATAAGGAAAAACTCCCAATTCCTGAGATTCTCCAGCAACCATAACAAATGGAATCTCTGGCGCCTTAATGTCTGGGAGATTCCAAGGGAGTCTTATTCAAAGTTGTTTACAACTCTAAGGTCAGAGGGCATGGTTATTCATTAGCAGCCAATCAGGAACTGGTAGGGCAGGTTAACCCCACGTTGGTCTCTGATGCCCATGAAACTTTCAACCAATGAACGACCTGCATTTCCTCCAGGTAAAACAGGCAACACAGAGCACCTGTAGAACAGTTCCCAGGAGCAGGAAATTCTCGCAGCGCGCCTGCTGGACATTCAGCCTCAGGGCTCCTCCTGAACATCCTCAGACTCAGCCCAGACCACCACGTAATGGCCAGTGTGTCCGAGTAGCAGGACTTTCCTTTGTTCTAAGAGTCGAGAACGGAGGTTGCCAGCGAGTAACCAAAGGATCCACCCGAGGTTAGCCAGGAGCAAGCCTCGTGAACCCAATCTGAATCTAAGGATTCAGAACTAGCGCTTCATCAGGAACAAACCGGTCTTCTTCCTGACCTGCTGGGACCCACAGTCACTTTTCTCCTGTGCACAAACTTTGCTAGTTTCAGCCAACACTAACTAGTTGGTCTTCAGAGAGCATCAGCAGCGCATTGACGCAGGAATCTCTCCCACCACTTCGCTAGCTATACCGAGCCAGAGAGTGCCGATTGGACAGCAACAAGCCTGCAGCTGCTTCTTTGTGCCTGCGGGAGATCTGAATCCCCACAGATTGGATGAGTATTCAACATTCTGCATTACCGCTCGAGAATTCAGTTGTTACCTCAACCTGAGTTGATTGTAATTCCTATGAGTGATGTACTTGCTTTTGAGTATTTAGTGTAGAAGTTGTAACCAAGTTCATTTACGAAACGGTCTTAATGAATGATATACTGAATGTATGTCGCTCTTGATATTCGTAACTCTTCCTGATTGAATATATACCTGTTGTATTCTGCTAACCTTCACGATAAGATCTGTTATGTTTATAAGCACATTTTATGTATTAATAAATGTATTTTCATGTATTAGTACCCCGTGTGTGTGCGTTGTTTGAGTTAGCATGGAATTTATAATTTCAGATATGAATATAAAATTGAGTCTCTGTGAATGCTTCATATCAATTAGGATATGACTAAGGAGAAAAAAATGAAAGAAAGAGCAAAATGGCACAGAAAGAGAAATACATTTGTAAAATCGGGAGGTTCCATGACATTTCATGCATCAGGAAATAATAATCTGAACATTTAAATGAACACATTAAAATGAACATGAACCTTCTTTCAAGATGTCATAGTTGTGCCATACACCTTCGAACAATCTGTAACAGATTTGCCTATTCTTCTATTTCAATATGATTACCACTATAGTACAGATGCAGCCATTCAAAATGCGCGGGCGATACCGCATTATTTTGCGGTACGCTGTACGCAGTCTACCGCAAGCTACCGGTAAGTATTGAATATTCATATCTAATTTTACCACTGAAGGGAAATCTTAGTAGCTGAGCATAAAAAGAATAGGAGCATACTGCAACGCGTGTGAAGGCCATAAACAATATTAATTTTGGAACATAAACATACAGTATATGGCTGGTCCCGGTACTTTAAAGAAAACACACACGAAACATGGTTTCATTATGACCAGAATCGGTCTTGAGATATTTTTTACTTGATTTACAGTATTTGAGAGGTATGTCTTAACACCGATACTACAGTGCGTAAATACTGCTCACGTATATGTTTCTAGGTTTATATTATGCATTTCATACGGTCAAATTACTTTTGAGCAACTAATAAGAAGCGCGAAACGGTATGCGTTTTAGTTTCGTTTTGTGCTGGGACTCTGCTTTTAACAATGTGGCCGTGGATTGATTAGAGATATCAAGTACATACAAGTCATTTTTTAAATGTTGTAGTTCGTCTTGTAAAAATGTTACGAGTACATCATCTATCAACAATTACACAGGTTCTGTTTTCATATTGCGGATTTTGGTTACGTAATATTATTTTCTAGATTTCACGTTGTGAATATATGATTTGGGCAAACAGAGCCGCAAAGAAGTACATTATGGGTTGTTGTTTTGTTTTTTTTTGCGGTTTTATCTAGAACAAGCGATGCTTAAACCTTTGTCTGATTCTTGTGAAACTATCCACATGACAGTTACAGTACCTAGGAGTTGACTTCAGTGATGTCACTGATGGGATGTTTCTAAAAATCCATCCTCTGTAAAACGTCTTCTCTAGTTGTCCTGCATATGTATTCGCTAATGAAGCTGTGTGTTCTGAGCCTGGATCTCTACATTTCTGTATGAACCAGCTTAGAGGGCTAAAGACAGCTTGTGTTTAAATTGAGTGTAAGGTAATTTATGCTTCTAAAGTCATGGTCAGCATTTATTATTGTACTGTGCTGTAAACTTGTTCTGTGCCTAGTCACATTATTTTATAGTGTTTTTATAGCGTTGTCAAATCTGGTGGCGCTGTGTGTTAGTTTCCTGACTCCCATGTCACATGGTCTGTGATTGAATCCCATGGATCTATGACTTTATTTTTTAACAAACATTTCTTTGAAAAAATGAAACGTTTCCCTTGGTCAGAGATTAAATAAAACCTCACTCGCACCAAACAAATTTATATTTCTAAATATCACAACATGATCGAATTTAAGTCTTTTTAATAACAATGAATAGTCACCTATGCATTACAAAATAAACATTTATATTGATTTGAATTGCGTTTTCGCGTAAACGCGTGTTTAAATATATGTGTTTAAAAGCGATATACTGTATAAAAGCGCTGATTCTTATGGAGTGTGTTCCGCCAGGGATTCAAAAAAAATTCTTTTTTAATCGTGTATCTAAGGAAAATTGCAGTATAACTTTGTTCATGCACAAACAGTGGCATGTTACATTATAATTTGGGTGTCTCCTCTTGCCAGAAAGCTCTAAATTGCAACGTAAATTGCAAAAATGCACTTGGAATCTGTCCAAGCCCTCCTACGAAAATTATTTAAACTGCGACACTGATCATTCATCTCTAAATAAACTTAATTTTATATAGCGTTTTAAGCGAATAGGTAATTAGATTGCTCATAAACCTAATCGCTTTTTCTACATAAACACAGCGTGATTGCTCTCTGAAAATGCTTTTCCTTTATATTTAGGCTCAGATTTCAACTATAGATCGTATTATTATAAACTTTCTTGGAAAAATGTATTTTATGTAAACCATGTTTGCTATTAATTCATTTAGGGCTAAAATACATTCATTGTCTTCCAATCGAGTCGAGTTGACATTGGAAGCTTGCCACTCCCGGACTGTTAAACCAACGCATTAGCATGTTAAAGCGATTCTATTGAGGAGCCCAGCTACCACTTAACACTGTACTTCCTACTTTGAAAATACCTGTGAAACCAGTTTAATTCATCACAGCCAGCACTCCGGCAGAGAGGGGGTTGAGTAAAGTAGAAGCAGGCGAGATTTCCAGCGAAAGACACCTCCCCCCCCCTCAAAAACCCAGTAAGTAATGCTTTAAGTTGAAAATCGAGGTGGATTTTGAGGATGATAAAGAGGATAAACTGGGATGGGAGGAGGGTTTGGTTTTGCATAAGGGGCGGGATTATGATAATTGGAGGAATTTGCGAGAGTATAATGGTTTGATATATTTGATTTTGTATTGTGGTCGTTATCTATAGGTTTATGAGCAATCTAATTACTTATTCGTTTAAAACGCTATATAAAATAAAGTTTATTATTAATTTGCTAGACAGAGCGGTGAACATTATTATGTATAAGACAAAGATAACGAAATCTGTGTACGCTGTAAGGTTTTTACTTCTTAAACTTTTAAAATACACGTTTCGATCAGAAATAAATCCTCTTCCTGGTACAGTACTGTATGTATAGCAAACCAGCACGTCTTTTTTCTCCAATCAGAGGGGTGTCAGATGGTGTCAGCAAATCACCATTCTGAAGCCCTACCATAATCTCTGGTATGGGGAGACCCCAGAATTCTGTCCCATAGTTTAGACAGATGATAGATACTTTTATTGATCCCGTGAGGGAAATAAAGTAAATCATTTTCATTTTAGGAAATTAAACGCTCGGTTAAAAGCAAAGGAGATTGTCTGTTATAGTGGACATAAAAACAAGAGTTCGCTGCCATTATATCCTAGAAGACGCAGACCAGGAGAATGCCCGCAGCGTAAAAGAAAATGCCAGATGAACTGGGCGTTTGCCCAGCGTAGTTATAGTGGACATAAAAACAAGAGTTCGCTGGCATTATATAATTATACGAATTACACGAATATAATTATATCTTATTAATTTCTTGAGATACGCGATTCTTTTAATACAGTCTTTGCTGTGCTTTAGAGGATCCTTGTGATATTTCGAGCTCTTGGTGAATGATAAGTGTCGCAGTTTAAATCATTTTCGTAGTTAGAAATTATGGAACGCTCTGTTAAAAGCAAGGGAGTTTTTATGTCCGTTGCAGTTCTTTTGCAACATGAATATAATTATATCGTTATTAATTTCTTGAGATACGCGATTCCATATTATATTCCCTTTTAATCAAATTCTAAAAGTATGCTAGTTGACTCTGGTATCACGTTAGTTAAAGACTTCGATGCTTAAAATGTTTAGGGAGAAATGGAATACTGGTGTGTATGTTTTCTTTAAAGTACTGAGACCAGCCATATACTGTATGTTTAAGTGTCAAAATTAATATCGTTTATGGACTTCACACGCGTTGCAGTATGCTCCTATTCTTTTTATGCTCAGGCACTAAGATTTCCCTTCAGAGGTAAAATTCCGTATAAATATTAAATACTACAATGGACACAGTAAAGACGTTTACTGTAAATCTTTCTACGACAGACCAACGGACCACGAGTGCCCCTGTCGGTCAACCAATCACGTACCGCGGTACCCTGCATCATCTTGCGTCACGATGCGCGACGCCGTAGCCAATTACCTCCGGTACGTGTCTGTACCGCGCACTTTGAATGGCTGCATCTGTATATGATAATGTGTAATATTGTTAGTGTAAAATATAAAAATCTGTTAGCTTTGTTGATTGATCTCAGACTTTATTTTTTATGCTATGCTATTGCTATTACAGTATATTATAATTTATTTATAGCTCTTATTAAAACTGAACTCTGTTCGCAAAGAGTTATGTTGTGCATATATCATTTTGTATTGTTACAGCTTAGTGTAAGATGACTGAGAAGTGTCTTCTGGATTTTAGATAAAGTTTGTGACACTTGGCAGAGTAAACACTTCTAGCTTCAAACCAGAGAGGATGTTTGCTGAGGTCTGGGTTCAATTGTAAAGTTTGTCTTAGTATACCTACTGTAAATAACTTGTAAGTTAATGATTATCAATGAGCAGTACAGAAACACACAATATAAGATCACGTGAAGAGCAAAGATGAAGAGAGGAAACAAGAAGCAGGGAAGAAGGAGAGGAGAGACAAGTCCAGAGGAGTTAGGACTTGAAGCATGCGCCAGGCAAGAGCCCCTACTTCATGATCATCCAAAGCAAACCTGACTGCAGCTAAATATTTGAACCTTGCTTTAGAGAGCATGCTATTCTGTGTTTTTTATGGATCTTGAGTTTCTTAGGTAAAAGATAATTATAATAATTGCTTACACTTATATAGCGCTTTTCTGGACATTCCACTCAAAGCGCTTTACAGGTAATGGGGACTCCCCTCCACCACCACCAATGTGCAGCATCCACCTGGATGATGCGATGGCAGCCATAGTGCGCCAGAATGCTCACCACACATCAGCCATCAGTGGGGAGGAGAGCAGAGTAATGAAGCCAATTCATAGAGGGGGGGTTATTAGGAGGCCATGATTGGTAAGGGCCAATGGGAAATTTGGCCAGGGTTACACCCCTACTCTTTTCGAGAAACGCCCTGGGATTTTTAATGACCACAGAGAGTCAGGACCTCGGTTTTACGTCTCATCCGAAGGACGGCGCCTGTTTACAGTATAGTGTCCCCATCACTATACTGGGGCATTAGGACCCACATGGACCGCAGGGTGAGCGCCCCCTGCTGGCCCCACTAACACCTCTTCCAGCAGCAACCTTAGTTTTTCCCAGGAGGTCTCCCATCCAGGTACTGACCAGGCTCACACCTGCTTAGCTTCAGTGGGTTACCAGTTGTGAGTTGCAGGGTGATATGGCTGCTGGCCAAAAGATACCTCAGTAATATACATCTTTTATGCTCAGGGTGCATTTTTATGGATAGAAATATACAGATGCAGCCATTCAAAACAAGCGGGCGATACCGCATTATTTTCCGGTGCGCTTGACGCAGTATACCGCAAGTTACGGTATTAATACCGTATATTCTCGCATAGCGCAGCATGAAACCGCATGATACCGCAAATAAAATAACAGTATCCTGAATTTCCGCAAGGTGGAGCTAATAAAGCTCAACCTCTCATGTTTAAGCTGTCACCATCAAAGTCTTTACCGAAGATATTACTAATAGTATTTACAGTATAATGAATGACCTTGGACAAGCTGTAAACTCAAAGTTTTGCCCTGGTCCACATTCTTTTTTTCATTTACCTTTGTAAAAGTAACACCACAGCATTTCATTGACCCAATCACACATTTGTTTCCAATCATGCAAAGTACAGTAATTTTTGAGAATCTCCGATTCACCATGCCTTTCACATGCTCATAGAAGATATTGATTTAGGAACATGTATACTGTACTGTATACAGTATGTATATGTATATTTAATGTCTTTACTGTGCCCATATTGAATATTTATATGGAATTTTACCATAACGTGTGTGAAATCCATAAATGATATTAGTTTTGGAACATTAACATACAGTATGTAAACTGTATATGGCTGGTCTCGGTACTTTAAAGAAAAAATACACACCAGTATTACATTTCTCCCTAAACATTTTAAGCATCACAGTCTTCAACTAACATGAAATAACGGGTATAAAAAGTGGTAGTTTTAAGCTTTTCTGCGAATACGCTCGATACCGGAGTCAACAAGGATACTTTTAGAATTTAATTAATAGGGAATATAATGTGGAATTGCGTATCTAAAGAAATTAATAACGATATAATTTGGTTTCTGTCAAAGAGCAATGAAACCTAAAACTTGATTCTTATGGACGCCCGGTCCCGCCAGGAATTAATGAAAAACATGGAATCGCGTATCTAAAGAAATAACAGTGTACAGTAACTATGTTCATGCACAAACAGTAGCATGTTACTGTCCCATCCTCAACAAAGACAATAGAAAAAGATATGTGTACTGTATAAGATACTGTCCATGGGAATCCAAGCTTTTTTATCCACGCTAAGTGGTCTTTAAAATTTCTTCATTACACAGTGAAGTCGAAATTCCGGGATGTACACTGGGCAAATGTTCCGAGGTGAAATTCTTCCAGCACGGGGGTACCTTTAAAGTGGAGACGAGGCATTGGTGTGCCCTCTCTTTAAAGCCCTGCCCAAATATGAAGACAGTACGTACCGTTATAATTCAAACTGAATTAAAAAGTACACATCCCAGTTACCATGGTGGTGATTGTGATCATTGCGTTTAACCAACGAAAAAGGGCGAAAAATCAGTCACATGACTTTAGGGCTGAGTTTCGAAAGCTTAACCTATCAGCAAGACAGCAAAGACATTTTTCCAAGAAAGTTTAGCCTTTGTCACTAATGAAACCACTAAATAAAGACATAAATATAGAAATGGACAATAAATTGACTTTTATATTTCTAAATATCACATCATGTTCGAGTCCAAGTCATTTTTAATAACAATGGGTAAACTGGGTAAACTATCACAAAGCTTTAGAGAATTTAACATTGTTATTATCAACAAATTGTCAATGGAGTATATATATGGAGTATTGTGAGAGCAGACCCCACCTTAGGCTACATTTTTATTAAGAAATGGAGGCTGTATGCGTTACAATATAAACATTTACTGTCAAACTTTAAATCAACAGTTGATTTAAAGACAATCTGTCAAAGTGCAATGAAACACAATATTGTTGTTGTTGTTATTGTTGTTTTTATCCTGTAAAACGTTTTGAGAGGCCACCTTTAAAGGCGCTATATAAAGGCGCTGATTCTTATGGAATGTGTTTACTTTCTTAGGTTTGCAGATCAGATCAGATTCCCTTCCCCCCACAGAAAGACAGACTTATTAGTCGCTATTCACTGTGCGGCGAGCAGCTCCAATTTCAGGTGTAAGCGATAGATCCCAGTTTAGCCGATCTTGTTACAGCATGTTACAGTTTACTCTTATTAACCATATTAATTTTAAGTGCTTAATGCCATTTTTTGACCACGCACGAATATTCTTATGTCCATATCTTCACAAGGGTATCAGTGCGAATTGTAATACCAATTAAATGACCGCGGGCACTTTCCACCCCCTCTGACAGCAGGAACATAACCCATTCTCAGCCCAGCAGCTCATTACAATATAGGGTGCTTGAATCTTTTGCTGCCTTTTGCTGCCTCACAAAGCTTTAGAGAACTTAACATTTCTATTATCAACAAATTGTAAATACGACGTTTACATTGGCATTAGTAATTTTTCACTTGAGCGTATGATTGTCAGCTGTCACTGAGAGCAGTTAATTAAATATTTTTTGATTCACAATCAGACAAATGCAACATAAATTGTTATCTTTGTCTTCTAAGTATATTAATAAACTTTCAGCATAGCTTTCTCCCCGTTTAGATTTATTTTTCTTGGGATTTTGGGATCAAACGTGGAAAGATTAGATTGTAATCGTTTTTATTTTTTAAATACATTTTAGAAAAGTGTAAATTATACTAAAAAGCTGTATTTATTTAATACCAATCGATACTTATATTAATGGAGTTAAGTTGATACTGTTTAAACTTTTAATTATTTTAAATTGTATTACAGCATTGTACACATGCTTTAAAGAGGAGAAAACGCAAGCCTTCTTCAGGTGTGAGGGTCTTCTAAGTGAGTTCTAAATAAAGAGGTATCCAGGTAACAGTGAAGGTAACAGCCGCAGACGTGGCCTACTTAGCCTGCCAGGGTTACCCTACTCTCCCGGAGGAGGCCCACTGGGAGATAGCGCTCCAGGCGTTCCTCTGGGCCCTGGCGCCAACTGAGGTGCTGTGCCACGTGATGCTGGCTGCGCCGGTCCTCTTGGAGCAGGCCCTGGGTTTGGCTGAGCAGGCTGATGCCGTATTCGAGGAGACCGGTGGGCACCAACGGAGGGGTGCACGGGGAATCAGATGGGGAGGAGGAGACGCCTAGTGCAGCGATGCTGGGGGAGCGACAACGGCTGGTCATCTGCCACCACTGTGGGGAGAGGGGACACATCGCACGGGAGTACTGGGTGCTGGAGCCCCGGGGACTTCGGAGGCGGGGTGGCCTAAAGAGGGGAAGGCCACCCTTGAGCGAGGCTACCCCCACTCCGGAAAGCCAGAAGGAGCGCTTCACCCCGCCTACTGCCGTGGGAAGGGTTGGCCATTGCCGGGGCTTATTTCTTCCCTGCCTCATCGAGGGCAGACCCTGCCAGGCCTTCGTCGACACCGGTTCGACCATCACCCTGCTGCAGCCTGGTATCCTGCCGGGCACCAAGGCAGCCGGACCCCCAGGGCACTCACTGTGCACTTTGGGCCTGCGAGGGTGAAACACCCCTTCTACAGTACCTTGCCCCAGTCCGGGAGGTGTCCGGGGTGTGTGGGATGACTGGAGCATGAAGCGGAGGTGGCAGCGGCGGGCGTCGCCTGGGCCTGCCGGAGCCGCAGGTGTCGGGGCGAGCATGCCAGAGCTGACTCCCAATATGGTGAGAAAAGCTTGCCCCTACCCAGAGTCTGTAAGGCACTCTCTGCACTGTGGGAGGCCTTGGAGGTAAGGGACGGGGTGCTGCGCCGGGGGTGGCAGGTGCCCTCCAGCGGTGAGGTCACTGCTTGGCAGCCTCCGGCTGGCCGTGCACTACTTGGAGAACTGCCCCACAGAGCGACCGCAACACCACAAACTGCCACCTGACATTGCCGCTTGAGGGTACCCGTCTCCCCCGGCGCAGCACCCCGTCCCTCACGCCCAAGTCAAGGCAAAAACCCACTTGCTGCATCCAGTCCAATCCCAGGATCCAGTCCTCACAGACTGGGGCAAGGTAGAAGGGGTGTTTCACCCTCGCAGCCCCAAAGTGCACGGTGAGCGCCCTAGGGGTCCGGCTGCCTCGGTGCCTGGCAGGACACCAGGCCACAGCAGGGTGATGGTCAAAGCGGTGTCGACGAGGGCCTGGCAAGGTCTGCCGTTGGTGAGGCAGGGAAGAAATAAGCCAACTCTTCCCACAGCAGGCAGTGTGAAGCGCTCCTTGCTTAGAATAGCAATATTATGGACAATCAATTGATAATAAATACAGAAAAGCACATATTAAATTTGGGAAATTTGGTTTTCATATTTGGTCCTCATATCAACGATGCCTATACTGTTTTCCTCTACAGTATGCTAATCAATTGTAGTGCATTCGCCCCCCTCTTAGGCTGCGCAAACGATCTTTTAGATTTTTATAGAGAAATAGAGGCTGTACAGTATGCATTACAATATAAACATTTACTGTCAACCTTTAAATCAACAATTGATTTAAAGACGATCTGTCAAAGCGCAATGAAACCTATTACTCGATTCTTATGGTCTCCCGGTCCCGCCAGGAATTAAAAAATAACATGGAATCGCGTATCTAAAGAAATAACAGTATACAGTAATTATGTTCATGCACAAACAATAGCATGTTACATTATTAATTTAGGGGTCTCCTCTTGCCAGAAAGCGCTAAATTGCATTTTGAGTGCGGTTTTGGACTTTTTTTTAATTACAACCCATAAATAAGCTGATACTGTTTTGACTTTTTTTTAACTATTACAGCAGCACCTACTTAAAATCCCCCTTAATTAAAGTAGTGAAACAATATCTTATTTTCTACCAGACCTGATGTGTAGTGGACCTGCTGGTGTATATTAGCTGCAGTGCATCATCAAGGTGCACTCTAATGGTGATTGAAATGGGTCCCCATTGCTTAGGAAATGAAGTGCATGAAATATGTAAATGCAATTAATCACACACTCCACATATATAGGACAACATTATGGTTTGGAGGTTACTACTATTACCTCACAGCTCTAGTGTTCAGGGTTTGAGTCTGGACTGGGACACCTTCTGTGTGGAGCATTGAAGTTCTCCCTTTGTTCACATGGGTTTCCTCCAGCTGCTCTGGTTTGTTTCCATGTTCTTTAATCAGTTGAGATAAAATAATTACTGACACTGAAACAAATAACTTTAAACAGTTTTTTTTTTCAAAACTATTGTTTTTAACAAACATTTTGGAAGTATGGCAGCAGCCATTATCTTCCTCACCTTTTCTACTATAAACTATAATAATCAGTAACATCACATCCTGAAAAATAACAATACCATAGTAAGCGTCTCTTGATCACATGTATTCTTTACATCCCTCCTCCACTCTATATCCATCTTTGCAGCTACTTCTTCATTATCTTCTCTCTCTGTGTGGGGGTCCTAACTTCCTCATCCTATAGCCAGGCGGCCAGGTTTTTAGCTAAGTGGGTTGAGCCAAAGTTTGTTTTGCCTAACTTCTCAATAAACATCACTAAATCCACTTTCTTATCCAGTGTTGTTATTCCTTGTGAATTTCAAAATAATTCTAATTAATTATTGCCCAGTAGTTTATGCAGATAAATGTGTGTATAATGGAGATTAGATCATACCCCTTTCTTATTCCTCACAATTAAGTTGATTTTAAATAAGATGTGCAGATGTGATTAATGGTATTCTAACACATCATATAATATTACCTGTTATAGAAATGTTAAGTAATGATAAAAATAAAGTAACTTGGGTTGGTGGAAAAACATTTTTGTTTAAGTTATATTAGTCTGTAATAAGCTCTCAACTGACAGAATTCATTTGAAACAGCTGTGTGAAAGATAAAAAAAATATATTTTTTTTGTTCATTCTGCTGCTACAGTTAAACTGGACTGAACTGATGTACCCATAAGGCAAAAATAGTTTTTCATTACTTCAGACTATTAAGACATTTCAGTGATTTCACAATAGTATTGCATGGTTTTCATTTGGATTTTCTTATGTCAGTGTGATCTATACAGTAAGTCTATGAGCACAACTAGATAGCAATGTTTGCCTTTATAATGGAGTTTATCCATCATGGATTTAAATTGATCAAATTTGGTGTGAGTACAAAAAAACATAACTTATAGTATTAGTAAGGTAATGCAGTTCTGTCTGCAGTCCACTTAGTGAAATGCAAGGAATTGGTAATAACTTATATTTTAGATATGTACAAATAAATATTTTTACTATTTCAAGTAGAGGAAAGACATCCATATGCTGAAAAGACACACTTGTTCATCATAGCATTCAAGTGGGGAGCTGCATCATTGTGCAAGCTGAAAAGGAAGTACAGCTTAATTCCATGGTGAAATAATAGCCTTCTTCAGGTGCAGGATGTTAGAGGATATGACAATAATGAGATTAATGATGGCAGAAACAGCAGATGAAGGCTCAAAAGCTAAAAATATTGTGTATTTCTTTCTACTTTTCAGTTGGGAATTAATATCTACTATTTAATTTGAATGTTATGAAATACAGTATAATGTACTATAAAAAAGGTTGTGAAATACATTTTATCAAATTAAAGAATTTGAGAAGGATGTATTTTAGGTTTTTGATCTGGCAGTTAATTAAAGAACTTAAAGAATAATACTATGGTAATGAAACGTCTTTTTGTGGATTTAATTTTAGTAGATTCTTACAAGGTGATCTCAATTCATATATTAGAAAATGTAATCTATGAATGTTACTCAAATCAGTTATATGAAATATTTTATTAATTCAATGTAAGAATTCAATGTATGAATTGTGCCCCGTTTTGTTCCACAAAAACCTTTTTTAATTTTTTTTCTCATATGCCACTAACCCTGTTATATAAAGGCATTCTAGTAAGTACTCTGCCTACAGCAATTGTCAAACAATAAAACAAAGGTTGTAAAACATCTCAGCTCTACTAGAAAGTGATCAAATTCTGCCATAAACTACATCACCAGACTAAGATGCTGATTCATCACATCTTAAAAACCTGCAAATTCAAGCAATTTCTATTCCTGTCCAGAACACAGGAGTTGATATTGAGGCAGAATAAAGGCACAGCATGATAGATTTAAATTGTGTGACTTGCACAACTATTAATACATTTCAGCAAAATTATGTCCTACAAATTTTAAGTTAACTAAGATTAAATTTGTAAGCAAGCATCTTTGAAAGTTATCCTGTTAATAGAAGCTGTTGCTTTAATGCGGGTTTCTATCACTATGTTTCCAAATTTGTGTGGGTAAGACAACATCCTCACCAAAGCCAATGATGTGGAGGCTTTACAAAAAGCCCTCTATTATTTTTTACAGTCCAAGTAGTAAATTGTTTTAGAATTCAACTGTTAGGT
This sequence comes from Lepisosteus platostomus, assembly GCF_059453375.1. NCBI lineage: Eukaryota > Metazoa > Chordata > Actinopteri > Semionotiformes > Lepisosteidae > Lepisosteus > Lepisosteus platostomus. The sequence goes on from NC_142612.1 coordinate 23,913,765, forward strand.
TTTAAAGTTAAAGTTAAAGTTTTAAAGTGGCTCTGTGGCTAAAGATCTGAGCCTGTGGCTAGAAAGTTGCAGATTCAAATCCCGCAGCCGGCAGAGGAATCCTACTCCGTTGGGCTCCTGAGCAAGGCCCTTAACCCCAACTGCTCCAGGGGTCCAATACATTGGCAGACCCTGCACTCTGACCCCAGGCTCTCTCCCTACCTGTGTTTGTCTCATGGACGGCAAGCTGGGGTATGCGAAAATATAATTCCTCATACAAGAAATTGTAAAGGGTTAATAAAGTGATGTTATTATTATTATTATATCAAACACAAGTACGGTATTTTTAAAAAGCTGAATTTAATTATGGACAGAAAGTGCCTTGCAGCACTGGGGCCTGGTTTAAATTAGTGGGGTACTATCTGCACGGAATTTGTATGTTTTCATCATGTTTGTGTGGGTTCCCTCCCTCTGATTTCTTAATACTTTCCTTGGACATACTGATAGATTAATTGGCTTCTGGGAAAATGTGGCCCAGGTGCGAGTATGTGAGTGTTTGTGTATGTGTATGTCTTATGATGCACTGGTGTCCTGTCCAGGCTGTATCCTGCCTTGCGCCTGTTGCTTGCCAGGAGAGACTCTAACCCCTCCACAACCCTGTATTGAATGAGGTGGTTAGAAAATGGGTAGATGGCAGACCTTATGATTCTGCCTATTTGTTGGACATTGCAATAGCTCACCATACTGTATATTCCTGTTGCTTGATACATACACAAAAAAGATACAAACATATACATACATTCTTCAGAGACATGAAATGGTGTTGCTTATGGATTATTTTGTTCTTTTTAATGATTTTTTTCATTTAGATTCTTCTTTTACATTTATTTTTTGGGTGCTACCTAGAAGATGTTAAAAAAGCTGTAAAATAAGAAAAGATGTGAAAGATCCTGCATTGCAATATATTTTTTTTTAAATCAGCTATCCAGGAAATGTTACAGAATTAGTTACAGGTTTAATATAGGTTATTCATGCAGTTATTTATTCATTTTTTATTGTTATTTAATTGCATAATGACCTTATATAAATAAGTTTTAATACATTTTATATATTATAAGTAATAGATATTAATTTGTGCTGGATTACACAGGAATTTAGCTCTCCTGGTGCTTTTTTGTGAAACTAACACAGGAACATTAAGAAAAAAGAACAGAAAAAAACAACAGTATGTAAAATAATACATTAAATAAATTTTTGTCATTTATTAAGTAAAGAAAAGTGCTTAATTTAAATATATGGAATTTAATGTTTCTGCTTTCTCCTATTTGCAAAATGTTGAATAAGACGTAAAGATGTGGAAAAAATACAAATAAGAAACATAATTATTTAAAATTAAAGAAATTATTTGAATTCTTTGTTGTCTGGTACAGCTTTGGTTAAAAGGGTAAAAATGCAGGCACATTTAATTAAACAAATATTTATTAACAATGACAATACACACACTAAACTACACACAACATAAACATACATCACACATGTTTTGCTATGTACAAACTTACAAATAAGTGTATCAGAGGCCTAACATCCTAACTACGTAGAAAAAACCTAGACTGTTACCAAGTATCCAAACATTTTTATAATGTCTCAAATACCCAAAGAAAATATAAAGACATATTCTAAAATTAACAGAATATGACCTACAGTTAAATCTCTCTTTCTGTAAACCTGGATGCTACAAAATGAATGAAAACTTATTTCCCTATTCTAAAAATGCACACACTAACCAGGAGAGTTTTTAACTGAGGGATTCTCTACACATGAAATCAGAGTTCCCAAAAACACAGAATAGCAAGCTCTCTTAACAAAGTTCAAATACTTAGCTTCAGATCTTGGTGATTTGGAAGCGAGGAGCTTTTCTTCCTCTTCCTCTTGTTGTCTATTCTTCTTCTCTCCCTTTTATACTTTAGTGGGCTCCATCTTTCGGATGAGACGTTAAACCGAGGTCCTGACTCTCAGTGGTCATGAAAGATCCTGATAAGAGTAGGGAGTTATCCTGGTTTCCGGGCCAAATTTCTCCCCTCGGCCTTTACCATGGCCTCCAAATTGTCCACATGTATGATTGGTTTGCACTTGCCCTGTGATGGACTGGTACCCCGTCCAGGGTGTACCCTGCCTTGCACTCGTTGCTTGCCAGGTAGGCTACGGCTTCCAGCGTCGATGTATGGTATAAAGCGGTATGGTAAATGACATGACATGACATTGACATGACACCTATTGCTGTAACAATATAAAGAAACAAATTATTTTATTTTTATACCAATAAAGGCAAACAAAATTGGTAAATTGTTTGAATTTTGTCTATATTTAGATAAATACTGCTCATTATGTCAACTTAAAAAGTTTTTTTTTTAATTTTAAGATCAAGGGCTACTTCTTGTGTCATCAACATCCTGAAAAAGACAATATGGTGGTTGTGTATAGCACAGAAAAGTGCATAGGCTGAACAACAGAACTGACTAGGGTTTATGATGCATGATAGAAAGTAAGTCAACATGAGTTCAGCTGAAGAGCTGTAAGCAGAGGAGCCTGGCCTGAGGGCATCAAACATCTTAAAAGGTTAATGTCTGTGATGTGAACTAGAGCTTGATGATCAAAAATAGAGAAGAGGGTCAACTTCTGCTTCAAGGAGGATCCCTTGGGAAAGCAAAACCTGCAGGATAAAAAATAGTTTATACAGTAAAACATCATCTAGCTGTCATCTAGTTCCAGAATATCATATGGCTGCATTGTTATGATTGAAGAAAACGGGCAAAAAAGAGGATTGCAGGTGGTCAATATTGCAGTAAGTTCTACTGTATGTGTCAGAGACAAAGTCAATTTTTTAAGGACAAAAGTAGATGTATTTGTAGGAGTAAGTTTGAAATGTGTTCACAAGAAATAGAATGATGTTTCACACACCAAATTATAAGAAATGTTTAAGAACAGATTTTTATCAAGTGTCTTTATTTATTGTTTAAATAATATCTTTTAATAGGTGCTGGACTTAACTGTCACTTTAATTTCTACTAGTTACACTGTAAGTACTTTAGTCTATATTTTGTTTTTGATTTTGTGTTTTAACCAAGCCGATCACTTTAAAAAACTGTTTGGATGACTAGCATCACAATATAACATACATTCCTGTTATTATGGAATGATACATTTTTATCCTTAATCTTTACAATCTTTACAAAGTATCTATGACTTACAGATTTGTTTGAATCTGTGGTACAGACTGTGACTTTACAGACTTTTAAGACTTAATGTTTCTTTTTAGTTACAGTCATTACCTATACAGTATATGACCTATACAGACATTCAAATAAACAGCTTTTCCATAACACCTAAAGTACAATCAAAGGACATCATAATGGTATCTTCACTCTTATATTAACTTTATTGTTTGTTTTTTAATTGTTTGAATACAAATGTAAAACTTTTTTAGACTTCCTTTTCCCACAGAAACAGTTTGTAATATTGCAAAATATGAATCAATGAAATTAAATAATATACAATGCACGTTTTTACTTGGAACATATGCTTTTTATGGTTCTGTGGAAACATTTGGCACAATCCTGAGACCTTCAATAAATTTATGCTGTGCTGCTCTACCAATATTTCAGTTCACAAAGGATAACAAGATCAAGAAACAGGTACTTTGAGTATTTTTAGGTACCATAGTTTTGACTTAACCCATATGGTTAAAGGACAGCCCCGTGGCTGTAGGATGAAGAGGGTCTAACCCTATTCAGAGAGACAAGTTGACCAAGGGTTAGTTGCAAGGTTGAGATGGGATGGAAGAGGTGTGCGTGATATAAATAATAAAGGGGGTGTATGTATTAGATATTTAGCTAATTTCTGTAATGATTATGATTTGGAACAGCATGGTAAGACTTGTCCTTATCCCGACTGAACTTCAGATCATAACTTCCATTTTACAAGGGACAACAACATGCTTTGAAAATTGTTGTTATTTTATTATTATTATTATTATTATTTTATTAATAGATAGATGGACATATACTATTGAGTTTGATCAATATTATCACAAGGCATGGAGATGGGTAAACTCTCTGAATTAAGAATACGTCCCAGAAATTCAATGACTGTAGAAGGCCCTGATATTTTATCTGTGGTATGAAGGACAGCTAGTTTTTTTAACACTAGGATTGAAGTGGAAAAAGTTTTTGCAGGGGGAGTGCTAGGAAAATCAATTTAAAAAAATCATAGAGCTGAAGAAGGAAGGGTCCAGCAGAGAGCTTCAGGTAAAGTATTGAAAATCTGCTACTCCTACAGTTAGATCTTCAACAGACTGCTTCTTTTTTATTACATTTATTTCTTCAAGATATGCCAAAGAAATGCCAGAGATCTGAAGGGATAACTTTAAAAGCATTAGTACTGTTTGCTTTAAAAAGCCATGTGCCTGGGCCAGCTTGTTTGATTAGAGATATGGCATGATCTATGGTGACATAGTAAAGAGAAGAATTTTCACCAGCAACCAAAGTATTTATGGAATGGACGATTTATGTGGAGGAGATAGATTGAAAAGAACATTTTTCTTCCCTAACAATTTCTAGATAGTGATCCCATGAGGGCTAATGCAAAAAACACAAAATGTTTACTGTTGCCTTCAGCCATAAGTAGCACATCTACCAATTTGGGGTCAGACGTTGTGAAAAAAAACAGGCATATGGTAAGAGAAAGAGTATGAAGAGAAACTGGCAGAAAAGCCAAATGAAAATGAAAGGCCATAAGGGTCAGGGTGGGATTATAGTTGAACAGCGGGTTTGGGCATATGAATCAGGGTAGAGAGATGGACCATTAGTGCCACGTGGAGCAGACTGAGATGGGGAAGGGTGACGGGGTCGGACAAAGCAGGCATGGTCTTCTTCTCGGTAGCTGCAAATATGTAGAAAATGACAGGAAGAATGGGAGCCAGATGATGAAATTAAATTGTTACAAACTTTACAAACAAAAGAATAAGATGGGTTTACCACAGAGTTCTCTAGAACACCAAGCATTAAAGAAGATATCCTCCTGCATGCTGATTGACAAGATCGCTAAATGTGGAAGTATACTGAATGACAGCAGCTTGCTTGTAATGGACTTCAGACATCTAAAGAGAAAAAAATAGTTTTTTTTTCAGTTTATTTCTTTTTAAAAAGATGCCATGATTACAGAGAGTCTTTTATAGCTTAGCCAGAGTCTAGTTTTGTGTCACGCCTGACATCCCTCCCTAGAGGGTGCTCCACTACTCCCGTTATTGTTTCTGTGACTAAGCTCCCCAGGTGTACCTTCTTAGGTTTATTATTTAAAGACTAGCTCCTCCAGTCCTCGGGGCTCTTCATTAGGGTAAGGATGTTGCGAGGCCTGCCTAGCACCAGGAAACCCTACGTCCGTCTCCTGAGGGCATAGGCCTCATCCCCGACACCTCCCGCTTCCTGAGCACGGGATCTGGAAGATCTTGCCCCGTCACCCTTGGACCTCCATGTTTTGTCTCTCCGTGTGTTCCCCCCTCCCGGGGATTTTAACCTTGTCGCATCCCAGGATGGATTTCTCGCTGATGGACTCTCGGACTGTGCCCTGACCTGCCTTTGGACCCGTTTGGATTTGGATGCCGTTCTTTGTCTTCCCCGTTCACTGTCTCATGGATTGTCACTATTATTTTGTGCACTATTAAACCTCTGTGTGTTCCCTTTTACCACCCCTCTTGTTTTCTCCAGCTCTTACCGCATCGCATAGGGTCTACTACCTGACACGGATTTCAGTCCGTGTCCGTGAAATTTTGTTTATGCCAGAAGGTGGAATATATGGATATGGAAGCTGTGGTACAAATGGCTTTTGAATGGTTTGAAAGAGAAACTGCAGATAATATTTGCACTCATCAAGTTTCTGCTAGTGGAAAAATAACAAGAGCAGATCTGTTAGCAAGAAAATTTAAAATCAGTGATGAAGCTGATTGAGAATGTAGTGAAACAGTGGGTGGAGACAAAATGGGAGGCTGCTCATGAAATACTTAGATTCATCATTGAGTTCAACAAGTTCTTAATTTGATCAGCAGATCTATGGTGAAGCAAAGATTATATATAGAAATACAGAGATGAAATCCGAATTTCTTTCCTATATTATGATTAGAAGCTTTCCTTGTGTGTTCTTGGTTGTATTTTTATTCATGTTAAAGCATTGTATAGTCTTTTGGAAGATCCATTTTGGAATGGAAGTAGATTTTTTTCCACCTTTTCTAGTTGTTTGTAGTAGCACATTCCATGCATCCATCCATCTATTTTCTAAATCATTTTATTCACTACAGGGTGATGGAGGAACTGGTGCCTATCCTGGGAAATAATGAGTGCAAGGTAGGGTACACCAGATAGGACCCCAGTACATCACAGGGTGCATAAAGACACAAACATGCACACAATTACACCAGGGCTACTTTTCCAGTAGCTATTTAACCTACAAGTATGTCTTTGGTCAGTGGGAGGAAACTGAAGTACCTTAGAATACCTAGGCGAACACTGGGATAATATTAAAACTCCACACTTATAGCACCGCAGGAAAACTACGACTGTACCAGTGTGCCATGCCCTTATTTATTCTTTATGTAAAAACTAATTATTTCTTTATATTTACAGTATACTGTGTTTAACAAAAATAGAAACAAATTTACAGTCACATAGGAGGTGGTTTATTAACACCCAAAAAACTGTTTTTTTTTTTCATCAAATCTTACTTGATATGATTGGTACAATTCCTATATATTATTTCTTCCTAACAAATACAATGTGAGGAAAAATTTTAATAAGAAGTCAGAAATAGGCATAATCCATCTAACACTGGTACTTAGAATGCTATTGGTTGAATTCGATATAAAGACTAATCCATGCTATTTTTTTAGGAAACATTTCTTATATTGCTTTATCTGCATGTCATAACTACAGATGCAGCCATTCAAAATGCGCGGGCGATACCGCATTATTTTCTGGTACACTGTACCCAGTCTACCGCAAGCTACCGGTAAATACAGCGAGTTACCGGTAAATACCGCTAGTTACCTTTATCAGAAATATTTATGCATCAAAGTCTTTAACGAAGATATTACTAATAGTATTAATAATGAATGACCTTGGACAAGCTGTAAGTGTAAACTCAAAGTAGTGCCCTGGTCAACATTCTTTTTTTCATTGACCGTCTTTGTAAAAGTAACACCACAGCATTTCGCAATCACGCATTTGTTTCCAATCATGCAAAGTACAGTAATTTTTGAGAATCGATTCACCATGCCTTTCACATGCTCATAAAAGAGATTGATTTAGGAACATAAACATATTACCGTATGAAAACTGTACTGTATACAGTATGTATATGTATATTTAATGTCTTAACTGTGCCCGTTTAAGTATTGAATATTCATATCTAATTTTACCACTGAAGGGAAATCTTAGTAGCTGAGCATAAAAAGAACAGGAGCATACTGCAACGCGTGTGAAGGCCATAAACGATATTAATTTTATTAATTTTGGAACATAAACATACAGTATATGGCTGGTCTCGGTACTTTAAAGAAAACATACACGAAACATGGTTTCATTATGACCAGAATCGGTCTTGAGATATTTTTAACTTGATTTACAGTATTTGAGAGGTACAGATGCAGCCATTCAAAATGGGTGAGGTATTTCACGGCATACCGCGACACGCCCACCGGGGTATCACGCGGTATCACGTGTGTCACGTGACTAGCTATCCGGCGTTGCCTTGTAAAACCGCCAGGGGGAGCTTAACCTCTCATGTACAGCATTCGAGCCTTTAATTTTGAACTGTGTATTACAGCATGTTAATCATCAGTCATTCAAATGTTGGTATATTTTATGAAAGCAAGATTGCTCAGTTGGACAAAAGTACACAACCTACCTTTATCAGAAATATTTATGCATCAAAGCCTTTACTGAAGATATTACTAATAGTATTAATAATGGATGACTTTGGACAAGCTGTATACTCAAAGTATAATTTCTTTAGCACATTTGTACAAGCACTTGGAATCTGTCCAAGCCATACTTTGTCAGGCATTTTGTTTTACTTCAACGGGCATAAAAACTTCCTTGCTTTTAACAGGGCGTTTCATAATTTCTAACTACGAAAATGATTTAAAATGCGACACCTATCATGAAAAGAAAAAAATACACACCAGTATTCCATTTCTCCCTAAACATTGTAAGCTTTGAAGTCTTTAACTAACGTGATACCGGAGTCAACAAGCATACTTTTAGAATTTGATTAAAAGGGAATATAATAAGAATCGCGTATCTCAAGAATTTAATAATGGTATGATTATATCCGTGTACTGCGGCAGGGCTGTTTCGCCTGCCTGCTTATGCGAGCTGTCTTGTAGCCTACTGGTCTATGTGTGTGACTACCAACTGGCAGGTTGTTTGTTCGAATCCAGCTAGTGCTGGACCTTTCAGTTTTATTTATTTATTTTTTAATCGCGTAACATAAACATATTACCGTATGCAAACTGTACTGTATACAATATGTATATGTATATTTAATGTCTTAACTGTGCCCATTTAAGTATTGAATATTCATATCTAATTTTACCACTGAAGGGAAATCTTAACATAAACATACAGTATATGGCTGGTCTCGTCCACCCCCCACGGACAGGAAAAGTGCCCACAGGCACTTAAACTTAATATGGTCAGTAACGGTAAACAGTAACATGGTAAGAAGGAGCACGTACAAACGTTTTCGAAATAACCACATGTAAGACTCTGATCCTAAAAATGGGATTTCTATATGTCTTTATTTAGTGTTTACATTAGTGACAAAGGCTAAACTTTTAGCTTCAGTAACGTGTACATATCTCCCCTTTTTATAAAACGACTTGGTTGAAAACTGTTCCAGAGCCACTGTTGTTTCATCAGTGAAAAGTACATCATGAAATGCCTCTCCCTGTTCAATCCACTGGAAAAAAGAAAAGGAGCATAAAGCTTCTGATGGTCATAAACGATATTCATTTAGGAGCAGCATCAGAGGTATGTTTTTAACTGCACTGCATTGGAGAGAATACCATAGTGTGTTTTTTTTTTTACTCCCTGGCGGAAACTGGCTTCCAGAAGAATCAGTATGGCTCAGAGATTAAATAAAACTTCACAGACATTAACGAAGAGCATAACGCGTGTACTGTATACACTGCAAGTACAACCCAACTCTCTGCAGGAGTGCTGGCTGTGACGAATTGAACCAGTTTCACGGGTATTTTCAAAGTAGGAGGCGAGATTTCCAGCGAAAGACACCCCCCTCAAAAACCCACTAAATACAGTACTTACTAGTTAAAGGCTAGGCTCCCGACTACGGCGAAAGGAACCCTTCTTTCATTAGAAGACAATGAACATATTTTAGCCCTGAATGAATTAATAGCAAACATGGTTTACATAAAAGACATTTTTCCAAGAAAGTTTAGCCTTTGTCACTAATGAAACCACTAAATAAGACATAAATAGAAAAATCTTAAGATTTTTAAAATACATGACTTTGCTAAAATTTATTTGAAAATAAAAACAATTACAACCGCCAGGGGAGAGAGAGAACAGGGGAGGGATGTTGGTTTTGCATAAGGGGCGGGGCTATGTTTGGGTATGTTTGGGAATGTGTAGTTACATGTTCTGGCTGTTTGTGAATTATCGTTGTTGAGTATGGAGTGTTGAGGTATTGATTTTGTGTAATGCTTTATGTTGAAAATTGAGGTGGATTTTGTTTATGATAAACAGGATAAACTGGGATGGGAGGAAGGTTTGGTTTTGCATAAGGGGCGGGATTATGATAATTGGAGGACTTTGCGAGTGTAAAATGGTTTGATTATTTGATTTTGTATTGTGGTTGTTATCTATGTTTTTGGTTGGTATTATGTTTATATGGTTGTTTTTGTTGGTTGGTTGTTATTATGGTTATTAATAATACGATCTATAGTTGAAATCTGAGCCTAAATAAAAAGAAAAAGCAAGTGATTAGGTTTATGAGCAATCTAATTACTTATTCGTTTAAAAAGCTATATAAAATAAAGTTTATTATTAATTTGCAGGACAGAGCAGTGAACATTATTATGCATAAGACAAAGATAACGATCCTGATCAGTTTAGAAATCTGTGTACGCTGTAAGGTTTTTACTTCTTAAACTTTTAAAATACACGTTTAGAATTGAAAGAAATCCTCTTCCTGGTATAGCAAACCAGCACGTCTTTTTTCTCCAATCAGAGGGGTGTCAGATGGTGTCAGCCAATCACCATTCTGCGTTGGGTAGCAACGGGTGACTGTTCTCTGGCGGAACATGTAAACAGCTTAATGTTCGTGTTAAATATTTTTTTTTAATTAAAATTCATTCTATACAGCAATCGCATATTTGGGTACCGTTTCATAAAACTTTCATGCTTAAAATGTTTAGGGAGAAATGGAAGACTGGTGTGTATTTTTTCTTTAAACTACCAAGACCAGCCATACACAGTACAGTTTACATACATACAGTAATGTTTTAAATTAATATCGTTTATGACCTTCAGATGCGTTATGCTCCTCTTCTTTTTATGCTCAGCTACTAAAATTTCCCTTTAGTGGTAAAATCCATATAAATATTCAAAACTAAGCGGATTAAAATGTGCACAGTAAAGACATTAAATGATTAAATCTTTGCACTACCAACCAATGCACCACGAGTGCCCCTGTCGGTCATTTTGGCCAGCCAATCACTTGCCCTGCGGTATGCTCCGGTGCCCCGCGGTGGCTTGTGGGTAGGTTACCGTACCGCGGGTTTTTACCGCGCATTTTGAATGGCTGCATCTGTATGTCTTAACACCGATACTACAGTGCGTAAATACTGCTCACGTATATGTTTCTAGGTTTATATTATGCATTTCATACGGTCAAATTACTTTTGAGCAACTAATAAGAAACGCGAAACGGTATGCGTTTTAGTTTCGTTTTGTGCTGGGACTCTGCTTTTAACAATGTCGCCGTGGATTGATTAGAGATATCAAGTCATTTTTTAAATGTTGTAGTTCGTCTTGTAAAAATGTTACGAGTACATCATCTATCAACAATTACACAGGTTCTGTTTCCATATTGCGGATTTTGGTTACGTAATATTATTTTCTAGATTTCACGTTGTGAATATATGATTTGGGCAAACAGAGCCGCAAAGAAGTACATTATGGGTTGTTGTTTTTTTTTGTGCAGTTTTATCTAGAACAAGTGATGCTTAAACCTTTGTCTGATTCTTGTGAAACTATCCACACGACAGTTACAGTAGCTAGGAGTTGACTTCAGTGATGTCACTGATGGGATGTTTCTAAAAATCCATCCTCTGTAAAACGTTTTCTCTGGTTGTCCTGTATATGTATTCGCTAATGAAGCTGTGTGTTCTGAGCCTGGATCTCTACATTTCTGTATGAACCAGCTTAGAGGGCTAAAGACAGCTTGTGTTTAAATTGAGTGTAAGGCAATTTATGCTTCTAAAGTCATGGTCAGCATTTATTATTGTACTGTGCTGTAAACTTGTTCTGTGCCTAGTCACATTATTTTATAGCGTTTTTATAGCGTTATCAAATCCGGTGGCGCTGTGTGTTAGTTTCCTGACTCCCATGTCACATGGTCTGTGATTGAATCCCATGGAACTATGACTTTATTTTTTAACAAACATTTCTTTGAAAAAATGAAACGTTTCCCTTGGTCAGAGATTAAATAAAACCTCACTCGCACCAAACAAATTTATATTTCTAAATATCACAACATGATCGAATTTAAGTCTTTTTAATAACAATGAATAGTCACCTATGCGTTACAAAATATACATTTATATTGATTTGAATCGCGTTTTGATTTAAATCGTAAACGCGTGTTTAAATATATGTGTTTAAAGGCGATATACTGTATAAAAGCGCTGATTCCTATGGAGTGTGTTCCGCCGGGGATTCAAAAAAATTATTTTAAATAAGCTGATAAAGCTTAGACTAACTGTATTCTAGACTGTATTACAACAGAACATTGGACAATGCAATGTAAATTGCAAAAATGCACTTGGAATCTGTCCAAGCCCTCCTACAAAAATTATTTAAACTGCGACACTGATCATTCATCTCTAAATAAACTTTATTTTATATAGCGTTTTAAGCGAATAGGTAATTAGATTGCTCATAAACCTAATCGCTTTTTCTACATAAACACAGCGTGATTGCTCTCTGAAAATGCTTTTCCTTTATATTTAGGCTCAGATTTCAACTATAGATCGTATTATTATAAACTTTCTTGGAAAAATGTATTTTATGTAAACCATGTTTGCTATTAATTCATTTAGGGCTAAAATACGTTCATTGTCTTCCAATCGAGTAGAGTTGACATTGGAAGCTTGCCACTCCCGGACTGTTAAACCAACGCATTAGCATGTTAAAGCGATTCCATTGAGGAGCCCAGCTACCAGTTAACACTGTACTTCCTACTTTGAAAATACCTGTGAAACCGGTTTAATTCGTCACAGCCAGCACTCCGGCAGAGAGGGGGTTGTACTCGTAAAGTAGAAGCAGGCGAGATTTCCAACGAAAGACACCTCCCCCCCCCTCATACTATTCAAATTGTATTACAGCATTGTAATTACACATTGTAATTGTATTACACATTGTACACATGCTTAAAAGAGAAGAGAGAAAACGCAAGCCTTCTTCAGGTGTAAGGGTCTTCTGCTCAGAATGAAACGCTAAAATGTAATGTAGGCTCTGAATGGGTTCAATTATGATTTGGGCTTGATTAAGGTCGCTGCCTTTCATCTAAAACCCTACTTGAATCCTTCTAAACTAAAAATCAGTGTTAGTGAGTTCTAAATAAAGAGGTATCCAGGTAACAGTGAAACGGGCGTACAGTCTGGGGAGATCGCCCGTTTTCCATGTAAATAGTTCCCTGGTTCCGCACCCCTTGGTGTTTCTCTCGCTCTCTCTCGGGTCACCTGATCATTAGCTCGAAAGATTTCAGTGCTTTGTGTATATTCTAATGGTAGTGGGGGCAGGGTGTGTGGGAACAGGTTTGGTTGAAATTGCATTGGAGATCTATGTTCTTCACACCTGAAACATTTTCTCTGAAAGCATTTTCTTCGCAGTTTAGCCGATCTTGTTACAGCATGTTACAGTTTACTATTATTAACCATATAAATTTTAAGTGCGTAATGCCATTTTTTGACCAGGCACGAATATTCTTAAGTCCATATCTTCGCAAGGGAATCAGTGCGAATTGCAATACTAATTAAATGACCGCAGGCACTTTCCCCCCCCTCTGCCAGCAGGAACATTCCTATTCTTAGCTCAGCAGCTCATTACAATATAGGGTGTTCAAACCGGGTTTTTCTACACAGCGATACAGCTTTGCGTTGTGAATCTGTTTTTCCGTGTTTACAAAGAAAGTGGAATACAGTGATACTACCTGCTATACAGATACATATGTTTAGATATTTAGACCCTTAAATTAATATCATTATTAATAATGATGATTATAATGATAATAATGATAATCGGCCAGTGAAAGCTCTGTTGTCCTTCACATCAATGCCTTAAACATTTTACCGAACCCAGGATTTTACAGAGAGGGAGGAGGCGCGGAGCTCAGCAGTACAGAAGAAACATTCTGCTGCCTGGAGCGCTTATGGCAGCAATCGCGCCTGCATTTATAACTTAGTTTTTAAAATTAATCAACCAATATGAAGCATCTCTTTTTACTTTTAAGTCACTTAATTATCATTAAGCACAGCTTTCTCACCACCTAGACTACTTTTTGATACCATCCTTAGACAAAGCAGAAACTTCTTGTTCTGTCTAATGACATTACAAGTGGAAAGATTACAGAATTTAATCGTCTTTTATTTTGTTACGTTATACATTTTAGAAACGTTTCATCCATACAAACACCACAAAACTATTCTCGATTGTATTTCTGAATGGTATGTTACACTTAGTTCACTTAGTTAGGTGTTAGCATAAACTATTAGCAATCAATATTAAATTTAGCACTGTAATAAGTTGTTGCACTTTCCCCCGCATCTTGTAAAAATATATTTTCATTGTTCAAATATACATTAAATCTGACTATCATATAATAAGTTAAATACAAAACTAAAGAAGAAATAGGGTTAAATATAATTCAAAATATTTTGCTAACAATGTTAACTGTTTATAAATAATAAATTGTATTAACTAAAGAGTAGGATGGCACAGTTGTTAGTATGCTTTTTGTTTTGTTTCTTTTTCATAAATACAACAGTAGTACCTGATGTCTCAGCGCCTTTCAAAATTAAATTATGCATGCAAACCTGTGAACTAGAAAGATAACTAAGATATCCATCCATTTATAATGGTGGCAAAGTGGTTAGCATTGCTATCTTGGAGCACTGGGGTCCTAGATTCAATTCCTGCCATCCTGTGTGTGTGGGGTTTGCATGTTCTCTCTGGGTTACATGGTTTTTCTCCATATGTGTGATATGACTCCCTCTCGCACTCCAAAATTTACTGGTAAGTTAATTGGTTTATGGGAAAACTGGCCATGGTGTGTGTGTGTTTGTGTCTGTCTGTCCTGTGATGGACTGGCGCTATGTCCAGGGTGTATTCTGCCTTGTGTCCGTTGCTTACTGGGATAGGCTCCAAATCCTCAGTACTGGATAAAGAGATTAGAAATAGATGGACTATACACAGTGTTAGAAACCCACTATGAAATGGCAGCATCTCACTGAGAATAAAATATTTTATAGTACTGGCCTTTCCACCTCTCTTGCACATCAGTATCCATACCTAGTTATTTAAACAAATTACCTCTAATTATAAACATCTTAATATGCTGGCTCTGTGGATCCGCATCAGCTATGTTTGCCCATTCCTTCAATTCATGTGCATCCAACACAAAGTTCAATACTAGTAACTGCACAAAATCTAAAATACAATCCTCATTTCAGTATCTATGTAAACATATAGTCTGTTAACTTCATCATCTTCATCAACAGTATGCCTAACCCCATTAGGAAGTGTTCTTGTTATCAGTGTATTCCTTAGCTTTCCCAAAATTATCTTCTTCTTACCAACATCTCTAGTCTTTTATCCTGCAATAACTCAGCCAACACTTAAATCCCCAAAAGCTGCTTGTGTTAATTTCTTTAAATCACAAATATCATGTGTAAATACTGGCCATTTAATACTCTGCATTGTGGGATAATAGTTTATTTTAAAGGGAACTAGAGAAACTAAGAACTAGAGAAATTAAGAAAGGCTTTTTTTTCCTAGAATTAATAAATGCACATCCTGTTCACTGGGGAAATTAAATCCACACTGAGCAATCTTCAATATGTTCAGAATATGACAGCGAGAATCCTATCAGGGATGCATTACACCTGTTTTCAAGTCCTTGCACTGGTTACCTATCAGGTTTCGAGTCAACTTCAAATTCCTCATCCTCATTCTGTACCTACAGTATATGGCTTATTATCTGTCTACTCCCCCACCTTTGTCCGTCTGACTCTGGTCTTCTAGCTGTCCTCAAGAACATCTACATTCTGTGGGTGACAGGGTCTTCTCTAGCTGCACCCCAGAGCTCTCAATTTGTATTCCCAGTGATATCAGTCACGTACCCTGAGTGCATTTAAATCTAACCTCAGAACCTTTCTTTTCAGAAGACTTAGTGTCTGTATCTGCTTCATTTTCTAATTTTGGTAGCACCTCTAACTGCTTGTCTTTCTTATATGTATTTACTTTGTAATCTGTGGTCCTTTTATCTGTTTTTACATCTACCGTATTGCTTTGAGATGCCACCTTTAATGGTAATATATAAAATAAAGTTTTTTATTATTGTTATAGGGAAACATGATCAGATTTTCCCTGGTTCAGAAAAAAAGATCTAAAGTATACTAGTTTGTCACTCTTCTCATTCCCTTTGCTAAATGACTTTTCATACTAATCTGATCAATCTAACTGCCAGTTTTCTGTGCTTTCTCTATCCTGCTAGATTTGCAATTATTCTGAAAATTTTCATCTTGAAATAACTCATTTCTAAATACCCTTTTCACTGTTAACATCTTGCAGCAACCCTGCGACAAAATATACACTTAGCTCAACCTGACAGTTCATCCTGCTACCAACATTAAATAAAACAAATCTTAAGATTTCTATATTTATGTCTTTATTTAGTGGTTTCATTAGTGACAAAGGCTAAACTTTCTTGGAAAAATGTCTTTTATGTGTTGCGGAAAAAACTGACTTGCTTTAACAAAATATGTTTACAAGTCCTTTCACCTGGCAGTTTACCTAAATGCCCAACTATCTGAGAAGCCCTCCATGAAACCATACT
Organism: Lepisosteus platostomus; assembly: GCF_059453375.1. Classification (NCBI taxonomy): domain Eukaryota; kingdom Metazoa; phylum Chordata; class Actinopteri; order Semionotiformes; family Lepisosteidae; genus Lepisosteus; species Lepisosteus platostomus. Next base: position 23,930,151 of record NC_142612.1, read on the forward strand.
GTAGCTGCTATTAATTCATTTAGGGCTCACTGACAGAATTGCTGTTTTTTATGCATGCTAATTTCTGATTCCTCACTCTGTTTCATGTTTATAGATAAGACTATTGATCGCGAAGGGAAATTGATGTACATGTTTACATGTTCTTTTGTAACATAGACCTTTTTGTGATTTTTTTGTATATCTAAGCAAGTGTTCCTGCATCCCTCTTCTGCACTATAGGCATGGCTTTTATTCTGTTTGCTCCATTTCTAAAACGTTTTGCTCATGTGCATTTTTGTATTTTTTTACACCTCTAGCACTTTAACGTCCTGAATTTTCATTTGCCTTAATTTGTAGAATGAATTTGAGTTTTAGCCTTAAAAATCTTAAGTTTTCACTATCTTTTGTTTCTTGTCCTACAACTGTTATTATTGATCACCATGACTTCATTCAGCCTTTCCTGAACGTCTATGACAGGCAGAGAGAGTGCTGTTTCTGGTGCGATCTTTTGCAGCTGACATTTCACTGTTTTAAACGAACAAGAAATTAGATTGCTCATAAATCACTTATTCTATATAAATACAGCGTAATTGCCCTCCGAAAATCCTCTTTTTCTTGTTCGTTTTAGAGACCTTGATCGAAACTGATTTTAGATGTCAGAAAGGATTTATTTTCTCTGTATTTCCTACATTGCTTTGTCGAGATTTTAACTTTATATTTAGGCTCAGATTTCAACTATAAATCGTACACTAATTAATAGCAGTAAATACTGATGTTTTGCTCCCTCTTACCACAAAAATATATGTTTTGTAGTTGGGATTAACTTTATTTCGTACGCGTAGCTACTCCGATTCGGACACCGAACAGTTAAAGATGGCGGCAAATCAGACACCCAGAGAGGGGGGGCGTCTTCTCGCCTCCATAACTAAAATGCCAAATAGGAGTGGCTTAAGCGACATACACAGTCGTGTAACTGACAGTTTGAGGTAGCCTATCGTGTAAATTTCGCTTTGTTGCTGATAGGTTAAGCTTTCGAAACTCTGCCCCAAAGTCATGTGACTGATTTTTCGCCCTGTTTCGTTGGTTAAACGCAATGATCACAAGCACCACCATGGTTACTGGGATGTGTAGTTTTTAATTCCGTTTGAATTATAACTGTACGTACTGTCTTCATATTTGGCCAGGGCTTTAAAGAGAAGGCGCGCCAAGAAATTTCGGTGCCGTCGTCTCCGCTTTAAAGGTACCCCCGTGCTGGAAGAATTTGACCTCGGAACGTTTGCCCAGCGTAATATTATATTAGCAGAAAAGCTTAAAACTACCACTTTTTCACACGCTATTTCACATGCTAGTTAAATACTTCGATGCTTAAAATCGTTAGGGAGAAATGGAATACCGGTGTGTATTTTTCCTTTAAAGTGCCGATTCCTGGAATCTGACTGGCTGACACCCCTCTGAAGTGGTTCCATAAAATCTGGTATACGGAAAAGAAAGCGTTGATAAATACAAGTGTCTTTTAATACACTCTTTGCTGTGCTCTTGAGGATCCTTGTGATATTTTAAGCTCTAGTTGAATGATAGGTGTCGCATTTTAAATCATTTTCGTAGTTAGAAATTATGAAACGCCCTGTTAAAAACAAGGAAGTTTTTATGCCCGTTGAAGTAAAACAAAATGCCTGACAAAGTATGGCTTGGACAGATTCCAAGTGCTTGTACAAATGTGCTAAAGAAATTATACTTTGAGTATACAGCTTGTCCAAAGTCATCCATTATTAATACTATTAGTAATATCCTCAGTAAAGGCTTTGATGCATAAATATTTCTGATAAAGGTAGGTTGTGTACTTTTGTCCAACTGAGCAATCTTGCTTTCATAAAATATACCAACATTTTAATGACTGATGATTAACATGCTGTAATACACAGTTCAAAATTAAAGGCTCAAATGCTGTACATGAGAGGTTAAGCTCCCCCTGGCGGTTTTACAAGGCGACGCCGGATAGTTAGCCACGTGACACACGTGAACTGCGTGATACCGCGACACGCCCACCGGGGTATGCCGCGAAATACCTCACCCATTTTGAATGGCTGCATCTGTAATTATATCACATACTTGAATGACAAGGACATTAAGTTGTGATAAAAAGTAATGCAAGTGTTCATTTCTCTCACGTTAGCAGATTACTCACATATTAGGTTTTATTCACTTATTTACACATATTTCAATAAATATGAATGTCAGTTTTACCATTCAACAACATTTTTAACATTTAAGCACAAGCACATACACTTGCAAAACCATTCTAATAAATCATTTCTTCAGATGACTACATTCAAGTAAAAGTAACTTGAATCACCATCTTCTATAATTACACAAATCATTCTCTTCATGATAATGTTATTTTTAGATATAAAGTAACAATTAAGTTGTACAAAAAAGTATTTGGTGATGAAGACGTTTGAATCAGTACATTGGGTAAGCAATTATGTATGATTGCAAAATTTAAATAAAAAATGCATTTAAAAATCTTTCAAAGATGAAAACTGCAGGGGATGAGACAACCCAGGTTCCTAAATTATTCACAGGGACAGGCATACAATATATCACTGCATCTCCCTTCAATAAAGGCTTAGAAAGTAAGGTGATCCTTAATCACAGTCAGTCAGCAGAGTAAATGGGACTCGTTTACTTACTAGAAAGGTGGCATTACTTATTTTATAATTGTACATGCACTATCTCTTAAAAAAAGTCTTAGCATACTAGCAAGAATGTATTTTGTGCAGATACTGTGGTTATCCCTTCTCACTGACATTTTGAAAAAAGGCGATCCTAAACTGGAAGTTTTTTCCAGAAACTTAACACTTAAAAGCCAATTAAAAAGGTACTGTGATTTAAATAAAACTGCATTTCTAGGCAATGTTCATTAAAGGACCAGCTGAGATTTTTTGTGATTTTAAATTTTATTTTATTGCTTTTCCAAATAAAATTCATTGTGAAAATCAGTTTTCCATGTAATATTTTACTACATTGTTAAATTCCAAATTTAACAATAATTATCTGCAGAGTCTAAGATGTTTAAATCATATCTTGAAGTGTATATCATGAGGCCTGCCTTTCTTCAAATGGGTGCAAGATACAGTCTTTATTACTTTTTACTGCAGTGATGATAGTGACATTCTTGCCACCATTAATCTAATCTGAAGACTACTTTCCTGTAACTGTAAAAAGTCAAATTAAAATGCATGAGGTTGGTAAAATTTGTGTTAAGGGTGTTTTTGACCAATTATACATAAATGTACAATTTTTTAAAATGTATTTGTTATTATAATACTTTATATTGTTTTTATTTATTTTATATTAGTTGTTTTTTTGCAGCGACAGTCTTGCACAGACAATTTCAGATCAATGTCAAATTATGATTCTCTGATAAATAATTCAACAATGAATCATAATGAATCATAATAAGTAGGACAAGTAGGACAAGCTTACTACAAGTTTCTAAGACAAGTTATACAGTGCCAATTGAAAGAATTATCCCCTCTTGGACTTTTTCACATTTTATTGTGTTACAATATGGAATCATAATGCATTTAATTAGAATTATAAAGGAACAAGTAAAGGTTTATTCTATTTTGAAAAGAGAAGATAAGAAACAATGTTTCGGCTGTGTAGCCCTCTTTGGGTGTCTTAACACGGGTGTCAGGTACTTAACACTCCCTAATAATAATTCTGTTATTAATGCTGCTTTATCAGCCCTATACAATTTCTTGCATTAGGAATTCGTCTTTTCACATACCCCAGCTTGCTCTCCATGAGACACACAAACAGGGAGAGAAGCTCAGGGTCAGAACGCAGGGTCAGCCATTGTACAGCACCCCTGGAGCAGTTGGGGTTAAGGGCCTTGCTCAGGAGCCCAACGGAGTAGGCACTTACTGCCGGCTGCGGGATTTGAACTGGCAATCTTCTAGTCACAGGCACAGAGGCACCGCTCCGCCCTAATATAATATGTTGGACTTTAATTTGAATTATGTGCCTTTAAAGTGACAAATGAAGTAGCAACCAACATAGAACTATTCAAAAGGGTGTCTCTTAGAAGATATGTCAGAATTAAGAAGACTCAACAGCTGAAACATTGTGTTTCTTTTCTTCTCTTTTCAGTATGAAATTTACTTGTTCCTTTGCAGCCTGTGCATGCTGACGCAGCTAATTACTTGAATTAATAACAGTGTTTAACATAGTAACTGTTTATAAAAATTAAATGCATTACCTAAAGAATAGGGTGGCACAGTGGTTAGCATGCTTTTTTGTATATTTTTTCATAAACACAACAGTAGCACCAGATGTCTCAGTGGCTTTCAAAATTAAGTTATGGTTGCAAATCTTTGGACTAGAAAGATGACTATCAATCCATCGATTTCTAATGGGCACACAGAGGCTAGCACTTTTTGCAGTGCTGGGGCCCTAGGTTCAATTCCTGGGGTACTGTATGTGTGGACTTTGCATGTTCTCTCTGAGTTCACATGGGTTTCCTCAGTTGATCTAATTTCCTCTATCAGTCCAAACATGCTGGAAGGGTAATTGGCTTCTGGATAATTTGGCCCTGGTGTGCGTGTGTGTATTTATGTCTGTGTGTCTTCTCTGTGATGGACTGGTGTTACATCCAGAGTGTATCCTGCCTTGCACCCATTGCTTGCTGGGATAGGCTCCAGCTCCCCTGTACTGGATAAAGAGATTAGAAAATGGATGGAACTGAAGATACTGTGTAACTATACACAGTGATAGAAACCCACTATGAGATGGCAGCAGTTACTCACTGAGGGTACATTTTAATGTGCTGACTTCAGGAAACAGCCCTTCCAAATCTCTGGTACATCAATATCCATAGCTAGTGTGTTATTTAAACAAATTGCCTCTAAATATAAACATCTTAAGATAATGGCTCCATGGATCTGCTATGTTTGCTTGTTCCTTCTATTTATGTTCATCCAAGACACAGTTCAATGCTAGCAACTCCACAAAATCTAAAATGTTTATGATTAAAATGTTTGGATTAAAATACATTTAATATTGTTTCCGTATCTGTAAACATTCAACAGTGGATATTCAATGAGTCTGTTAACTGTTAACTGTTAACTCTGCAATCTACAACACCTCCTGTCCATTTGTCAAAAGCATGCCTAACCCTCCTAGGAAGTGTTCTTGTTAAAAGTGTTGTAGTGTGCTCTCTGAAGGCACCAGTTCTGTAGGGTTTGGGCATTTACTGGGACAATTATTAATTGTAGCAGTAAATCACAAAATGATTCTTTTGATGGCCTTAGAATCCAACCATGCGATATAACTCAAACAACGCACACACACAAGTACTAATACACGAGGATACATTTATTAATACATAGAATATGCATATAAACCTAACAGATCTTATCGAGAGGGTTATCAGAATACAAAAGATATATATTCATTCAGTTACAAAGAGTTACATATATCAAGAGGACATACGTTCAGTATATCATTCATTTAGACCGTTTCGTAAATGCACTTGGTTATAACTTTTACATTAGATACTCAAAACAAGTACATAACTCTTAGGAATTAAATTGATATCAACTGGTTGGGATAACAATTGAATTCTCTAGCAGTAATGCAGTGAAGTTGAATACTCATCCAATCTCTGGGGATTCAGATCTCCTGCGGGCTCTCTGGCTCCGTGCCAGGCTGTGCTGTGCGGCTTGCGACGGTGCGCTGCTGACGCTCACTGACCGGCTAGTTAGTGTTGGCTTTAACTAGCACAGTTTATGCACAGGAGAAAAGATGACTGTGGATCCCAGCAGGTCAGGAAGAGGACCGGTTCGTTCCTGATGAAGAGCTAGTTCTGAATAGTGATTCAGCTGTCCACAGTTCCAACCTGTTCACGAGGCTTGCTGCTGATGCTAACCTCGGGTGGATCCTCTGGTTACTCTCTGGCAACCTCCGCTCTAGACTCTTAGAACAAAGGAAAGTTCTGACACTCGGATACACTGGCCGTTCCGTGGTTGTCCAGGCTGAGTCTCAGGATGGTCAGGAGGTGCGCTGCAAGAATGTCCTGCCCTTGGGAGCCTTCTGCTCCTGGGCCGTCCTGCCCTGGAATTCTGCTTTGAATTCCCTTTAGAAAAGTCCACAGAATTCACAGAATTCTCTCAGGCCCTCTGTGTTGCCTGTTTTTACCTGGAGGAACTTCAGCTCGTTCATTGGCTGAAAGTTCCATGGGCATCAGAGTCCCACGTGGGTTACTCGGCCCTACCAGTCCCTGATTGGTTGATCAAGGTGAGATATGAGTCACTTACTCCTGACACTTAGGAATGCAGTCCAGATGTCCATCTGGCACTCCCTAGACAGATAGGTGCCAATGGATGACCATTGATCATGATAGCCAGGCTTAGCTAAGTGCATCCCCATTTGGGAGCTGTTCCTTATCAAAAGAAAACATCTTTAAATCAGCCTGCATGAATAGCTTCTCTGTGGCTGCACCACAGAGATGAAGGGAGAGATGAGGCCTCATTTAGGAAAGCACTGCAACACTTAATTCTAGTAAATTGTTTGTCCGTGTATCCTCCCTTGCTTCTTTTTCAACCTTTCTAGCCTTCTCCTTCAGTGTCTGCAACCTAGCATCTCTTATTCTAATCATCCACTCTTAAACAAAGCTTTCTGATCTTTAACAGATGCTTTACCCACAGATGAAAAAAACAACATCAAGAATGTTCTGTACATCTGTGTCAGCAAACAGGCAAAGTTACTAGCCTACAAATAGGTCCTAATGCTTTTCATCTTGCAATAACTCACCCTACACTTAAATCCTCAAACACTGCTTGTATTAATGTGCTTGAATTACAAATCTCATATGTGAATAACGGCCATGTAGCATTAAAAAAAGCTGCAATGTGGAACATCACACTGATTTGGTTTCTTTTAAAGGGAACCTGAGAAACCAGAAAGGCTTTTTTCTAGAATAAATGACTGTACATCCTGTTCACTGGGGTAATTAAATCCACGTTGAGCAATCTCCAATAGCTTCAGAATTTGATAGCCAGAATCCTGACCAGGTCGCGTGCAAGCATAACATTATGCCTGTCTTCGAGTCCTTGCACTGGCTTCCTATGATGTTTTGAGTCAACTTCAAATTCTTATCCTCATTCATTACCTATCTGGCTTATTATCTGTCTACTCCCCACCTTGCAACCTTTGTTCGTCTGACTCTGGTCTTCCACATCTTCTCAAGATCATCTGCATTCTGTGGGTGACAGGGCTTTCTCTTTGTTGTGCCTCAAAGCTCTATATTTGTATCCCCAGTGACATCAGAGTCACCTACCCTGAGTGCATATAAATCTAAATGCAAAACCTTTCTTTTCATAAAGGCTTTTATTTAGTGTCTGTATCTGCTCCATTTTCTAACTTCTGCAGCACTTCTAAGTGCTTGTCTTTCTTACATGTATTTACTTTGTAATTTGTGGTCCTTATAACTTTTACAATCTACTGTATTGCTTTGATATGCTACTTTTAAAGGTGCTATATAAAATAAAGTTTATTATTATTGTTATAGAGAAACATGGTCCAATTTTCCTTGGTTCAGAAAACAATATCTAAACTGTATTGGTTCGACCCTCTTTCTCACCTCTTTGCTAAATGGCTTTGCATACAGATCTAATCAATCTAACTGTATTTACTTTCTGTGTTTGCCCTGTGTTGTTAGATTTGTAATTATTCTGAAAATCTGTTTCTGGAAACAAACCATTTCTAAATACTTGTGTTCCCTGTTAACATCTTGCACCAATCTGTGACAAAATATACACTGAGCTCAGCCTGACAGTTGCTTTCTGGGTCCTAAATTCATTCTGCTACCATTGAATAAAAAATCTTTAAATTTCTATATTCTGTCTTTATTTAGTGGTTCCACTAGTGACAAAAGCTAAATTACATTCATGGAAAAAATTTTTTTGTTGCAAAAAAAAGGACTTGCTTCAACATAATATACTGTATTTACAAATCATTTTCCTAGTAATCTACCTGAATGCACAACTATTTGAGAAGCCTTCCATGAAACCATGTTTGTCATTATATTCATATAAGGCCCTCTCATAGCATTGCTCTGTTTTTTTCTTTTTAATGTGAGCAAATTTTCTGACTCCCCATCCCAACTATATTCTGCTTTCAAACCTTCATACTCTCCCTGCCAGAAATGCACCTACTTATTCAAGCTCTTTAATCTGCCAAATCTGCTTCAGTTTCACATGTTCTTTTGTTACACACAGCTTTGTGTGATTTATTTTTGAATAAGTTAAGCGTTCCTGCACTCCTCTTCTGCACTATGTCTGGTCATAATTCACTTTTTTCTGTTTGTTCATTTCAAAGTAACACCTGCTCCATTTCTAAAGGTTTTTGCTCCTGTGCATTTTTGTGTTTACATCTAAATCATTTATTTACATCTCTAACACTTTAATGTCCTAAATTTTCATTTGTCTTAATTATTCAGACTGAATTTTTGCTTCAGCCTTAAAAAGCTTAAGTTTCCTTTGTCTTTTGTCTTTTTGTCTGTACTTGTCCTACAGAGCTGTTTAACTGTGAAGTTTCCATTAGTCTATGCACATTTGTAAACTGTTATTACTGATCACCGAATTATTGCACTTGACATGGCTTAATTCACCCTTTCCCTTTCTATGGCAAAAAGAGCTAGTGTTGTCTGGGGTGCAATCTTCTGCAGCTGAAATTTTACTGTTTACAGTAAATAAGATTACAGTAATAAGAAATTAGATTGCTTGAATTCTAATTACTCATTCTATGTTTCATCATTCTGCATAAACACAAAGTAATTGCTCTATAAAAAGCTCTTTTTCTTGTTTTGGAGAGATTGATTGAAATTTATTTAGGATGTCAAAAAGCATTTATTTTCTATTTGTATTTCTGCTCCAGACAAATTACACATTTCCAACATTGTTCTTATTTTAAGATTTATCTTAAATTAATAACTATTAATAGGGTTAGATTTTAACTATAAATCTTACAGTAATTACTAACAGTAAATACTGACATTTTGCCTCCCCTTACCACAAAAATATCTAAATGTATTGTAGCTAGGATTCATTTTTTTCTGTTCGTGTCTCTCTTTGCTCTCTCTCTTGACTGCTGCGATTCGGACATGGAATTGTTTAAGATGGTGACAAGTCAGGGAGCCAGAGATAAGGGGGGTCATCTTTCCCCCTCTATAACTAAAAAGCCAAATAGGAATGGCTTAAGCGACATACAGAGCCAAGTAACTGACAGTTTGAGGTAACCTATCGTATAAATTTCACTTTGTTGCTGATTGGCTAAGCCTTCGAAACCCGATCCATACACAGTGGATAAGTAAACCCCATGTTCTACATTGCGTCTCAAGAATTCAATTGTACTTCAACACAAGTTGTTATCAATTTAATTCATGAGTAATGTATTTTCTTCCGAGTTTAGAGTAACAGTGGGTAATAACACTGATTAGCGATTTGGTAACCGAACGATATATATTGACATGTATTCTCTGTTGTGTATCTCTTTGTGTTTGCATCTCTTCAAGATTATATACCTTGTATATTGATAACACTCACAGTAAGGTCTGCCGCTTGTATCCAGGCAGACTAGTATATGTTTGGTGCACAATTTATATTAATAAATGTATCTCGTGTATTGAACCCGTGTGTGTGCGTTGTTAGTTGTTCTGACGATTGATTTTCTAAAAGCCTCAACGAACAACCTCGTGATTACTGCTACAATTAAATATTGTCTCAGTAAACCCATCAAACCACTACACAGGTTAAAATTAATAAAAGTCTAAAGAGTACTTTTTTAAATTCTATAATTGGAAAAAGATTGCCCCTCAGCATTAAACGGGATTCAAAACCCGGCATTTTCTGGCAACAGCCCAAATGCTTCCACACACCATGTTAAGCTTTTACTGATCCACCTGGTGGTTTTACAAAGTAGTGCAGTCCAACAATGAAAAAACACCCAGTGCCCTGCAGCACACACGCTACAAAGTTCTTCATTTATGGCGTGCATTCTGAATGGCTGGATCTGTAAAATATACCATTTATTTACAGTAATCAAACTTCCCTTCACATAAAGCTATCTCCATTACACAACAATCCCTACGGCTGCTCCCTAGTCTCCCAGAACACATGATATGACTTACTGATAGAGCAGTCCAACAATCCCAGTTACCAGACTCCCAGTTACCATGTCCCAAATGATGAGTCAGGCATTGCTGTTCTCTGGAACCAATTCCAGTCTACAATCTGGTGAGCTTCATTATGCCACAGAGAAGAAACAAGTTCCAAGCATCCTCCTCAGTTCTGGGTATCCTGAAAAATGTGCCCCTGGTGTTACCTCCTCTACGCTGTTTGACTCTAAGAACAGTTTTGGGTGGAGTGGAGAGAAAGACAATGCTAGGTTTTGCTCTTCTGCTTGCAGTCCCTTGCCTCTGAGTCCTCTACTAGATCCAAATGCTGCAATCTTTCTCATAGTCCTTCGTTATTTCAGAGACCCCTCCCAGTCCATGGAAAGCTTAAGAACCTGTGGCAGGAAACACAGATGCACCACCAGGGCCAGCGCTAGGGGAAAAATCTGAAGGGGGGCATCTGAAATTCTGAGGGGGACAGTGATATTTCGGTTGAAACAGAACTGTTGCAACTACCCAAGTGAAATATCGCAACCATGCCACTATTTAGTGCTTCATGATAGAAGATAATGATGAGCAATCTGGTATTTAGTGATGAAGTAGAGTTTCACGTTCATCAGCACACTCGCAATTATTATTGCCTGGATCAACAAAATACTATATGTGTTAATTTTTGCAGCTACATCGACGGTAATGAGGCTCTGAAGGAAAAATAGTTGTAAAACCAACAGAAAGCACAATCTTCTGTAACTACAGTCCTAGTTACATAATTCTTTTTATTCTGTATAATTCTTACTAGGTGAAGTGATAGTTTCTTGACAAGTCTGAAGAAAATAAAACTTATATCTGAATAAATGTGTTCTGTGCACTAAGGAACCCTCACACATAATCATTACATCAGGCACTGCTAACATTTGTATTGCAGAAGGATGAATGGCTCAAAAATAACAAGTAATGTTACATTCTCATACATTATGTTACTGTAGCAAGGTCACCAATCATCAAGGCATTAGTGAACCAGAACTTGTTTTCTTCACTGATAGCCCAGTTCCCTGAGTATAGGAATTTATGCGGTCTATTGTCTTGGGGCTGCAATACTTAGGGAAGATTTCTTGGCTTGCTATCTCTAGGTCTTCCTTGCAACAGTCACATTGCCTCTTAAATCAGCTATCCAATCTTCAATGACACCTATCTATTCTCTGATATTTTGTGTAGGATTAATTCTTTTATCTAATATTATAATTATAATCTATGTTAAATGCCTAATTATTTTATGGATCTTTATAGTTTTACTACAGGGAAGCTGCTGAGGTTACGCAGGGTAACTGTAACGTTGCTGTTAGTTGGCTATAAAAGATAAAGTTAGAGGAAACAATTTGCTGTGGATTTAAAAGTAATAATAGAGAGGCTTTCAGTCTATTGTATACATATTTAGGATAAAATTCTTATTTCTTGTTAATATTCACTATTCATTTTTGGATTTTGAATGCCTAGTATACAAGGTAAGAAGATATAAACACAACTGGTATTATGACTGATATGCTCACCCTTTTCACAAACATGAACATGAATTTCCTTCAGTTTCCACTCCATACCTGCTGACTATATTCCAATGTTGCCTTACTTGTAGCATTAGTTTTAAAACTCCACCAATATTTTATAATGAAACACTTGTAAAATACGAGGTAATCTATAATCTGCATATTTGACTTATTCTATAGGTAATGAATGAAATGCATTCTGTGCTTGTTTATTGTAATCTTAAAGGGTGCAGTGTTACTAATTTGATTCACTTTACTGAAAGGTAGGTGCCCTCTTCTATCAAAAGCACTTTGAGATCCAGTGGAATTAAAAATAGCATATATATATGCAAGGAATTATAACTCTTATTCTGAAACATATCCATATCTACCTGGGAGAAGGTGATGCATAAGTTCTGTGGGACTCATTTTTCCATGTGTATAATTTTGTGAATGCAATAACGGGGCATACTGCAGCTGAAGCTGTGTCTCACAGGCAGACAGTGTGGGAATCCAAATGCAGGGAGCTCAGTACTTTCCAGAGAGTGGCATAGTTTGCTGAGAGTAGTGAATAATGGTGGACTAGAGAATTACACAGATTTAGGAATCAGGGCAGAAACAGACAGAGAAGATGCCATTAGAAAGGTGTTAGCAGGACATGAATCAGGCAGGTTGTTGGTCTTTGGGACTCGTGTTTTGAGTCTCAAGAATCAAGGTATTTACTGTAGTAATTAATGTTTCCTAGTAGCTCATTCTAAGTTAAGACTGAACATAGCAGGGCATCAGTAGCTTGAATGGCAGAGCACCTTCTTTGTGGCATTTTAGGCATTAAACAGGGGTCTGGACTTAATTAATCAGAAGATCGAGTACAGGCTTGGTAGAGAGAAGTGCATATTGAAAGGCGGCCTGAGCAGCTGCCGATCTGGGTGTAACAATGACTTTATAAGACATGGATTCAACAGGTTTTTGAATCATAGTTTAGTCTAAATTCTTGCAAAGCTTCTCAGTGGTAACATTAGTGGGATTTGAAATTGCCAACCAATTTGATTCTACATATATCGTATTCTAGCATACCAGCTGTGGTTTTCATGGACTGGTAAAGTAGAGTATTCATAAAAGAGTTATTTTACACATTTCTATTCACATTTCTGTTCTTAAGAAGAGACTTCTGATATATTTTCAATCAAATACTTATTCAATCCATAAATCTTGATTCCCCAGAAGACTGTTAACATTGAAAAATTTGATAACAAAAAAGGATGGAAACAATTGTTAGTACTTTATAGTCAAGCCAACTTCGAAATGTATAAAATGAGTGTTTAAACTATATAGACTGAAAAGTGGATTCTATGTGAATATTCTATTCAGTATATCCATTTTTAAGCATTGGGGCATTGTTTTCTGTTAGTGTGTCTTCTCCTAGCAAAATTTCATTACCTTAAATATAACAGTTTTCTACATTAAACATGAGTTGTTTACATTTTGCAACCAAGGCAGATGATTCATTTTTGTTTGATGTTCAATTAATATTTTATAATGACACATATATGTAGTTTATGACATGTTATGTCGGGATTCTACTAATAGTGAGGATGTTTAAAATGTATATATTGTTTTTATTTCTTTGTACAAGACAGTAAAGCAAAACGTTTGTAATAGTTTTAGATATTGCATATGTATAATTATTACACGTGTTGCTTGTACTGATTATGAATGTGGCAGCAAAAATAATGCCCCCACGCAAACAAGCAATTAGTAAAAAATAATAGAAATTTGGATTGCATTTTATAATTATTATACTTTTGACAATGAAGTTTTGACTTTTTCTGTGGGACTGTGTCTTTGCTTTGAGCTCTTGCAGTAAAAGTTCAGTCTTGTCTGGAATGAACTGCTCATTTTGAGTTATAAGAGTGCACTAGAGATTTGTCCTGCAGCGATGGTGTCTCCCAAGTGTACCCCATTATATAGAAGGCATTAAATTTCTTATTGTTATTGTTTAAAGCGCCTTAAAGGGTATGTTAGTAGCTCATCATTGGTCAACAAATTTTACCATCAAATCTGCAGTATAGCAATGCAAACATATCTTACTACAGTTCAATTAAAAATGACAAATTTGTGTGTTGTTCACTCACCTTGGGTGATCAAAATTAGGTCCCAAGTGTTTCACCTCACAAAAGTGATGTGTTTACATTTTTTAATAACATTTCATAAGGCTTTCACAATCTTGACCAAAAATGAATTGTTTCTAACTTTCCTAAATCTTATTTTCATTCAGGCTCTTCATTTTCAATTTACTGTATAACTGCATACTGTTCATTGTATAATATCCATGTGGTTATTTTTTTAAACATGACTCTCAAGTAACAGTTTAAAAGATTAATATAAATTATGGGATCAATGTATTTTTCTACATGTTATACTTATTGTGAATCATGTATCTGAACTGTGAAAAATACTAAAAATGATGTTTTTCCAATTTTTCTATTAAGACTGAAAATTGTAATTTTACCATCTTTCTTAGAAGAGTTCAGACTGTAATGTGAGTTAATCAAATTATAAAATTATGATTATATTATTAATTTAAATCTCTGTTCAATGTTATCTTATAGTCTTTTGCCTTATAGTCTTTTGTTCAGAAATTTTAGTAACTAGAGAGCTAAGTCAACCTGCTCCCTGAAAAAAAAGGTCTTACATATTTTCTTTATTTTGCATGTTGCAACAAGAAAAGGTTATAATGGCAAATAAAAAATTAGCAACAGCTTCAGGGCAGCTGTAAATATGCAGGCCTTCTATCACAGCAATTTTCCCTGTCAAGAGTGTTAGCCAATATCAAGATTGGATTTCCTTTCAAGAGAATAGGGCAATCAATTCTCATTCAGCATGCTAAAGCACTCAGTTAGAATAGATGGCTGGATTTCAGATGAAACTCATTCTTTAAATTATTCCTGACCAAGGTGAAGACTTCTTAGTTTATGCTTCAATTGCTGATATAGTAACATAAGCAAATACTGTAGACGCATGCAGAAAAAAAGTAATAAAACATTTTCTTTCTAGGTAATGAAAAAATGTTATAGTATAATTTATTTGAAGACATATCAGTAGTCAGGAATTGGTATTTTCACATGTTTGCTACCATTAATTGTAAAAAATTAATTTTGTAGACTTACAAAACAAGCACTAAATAAGATAAATCTATATTTTAATTGAAAACTGAAAAGATGAGCTAAAAATAATTGTGTGTCATTGGTTGAATCATTCAGAGCCATAAGATGTCAAATAACGCTGTGTTGCTATCTTCAAAACAAGATAAAATGAGCATCATGCAGAAACCAAAAATCCTTCTTAATATTATGTGTGCAATCCTTCTCAGACAGAATTCAACGTGTTGTCTCTGAGATGCCAGTCACACCTGCAGCAGAGAAGTCCATGCTATAACAAAAGCCTTGCCTCTTGCACTTTTACTTTACTATTGCAGTCATGGGGGAGTGACAACACACATAACATCACATTTTGAGACCGCTTACATAATTTCCTTTATTATTCTATCAAATTGTGAGATATTTTGTGTTTGTATAAAGATTATTTTATACATTAGAAGGTAGATTGGGAACTTAAAGTTTGAAAAAGAGAGGAGGTTATTCAACCTACTGTATCTAGCTCATCTGGTTTTTAGAAGCAAATTTATCAGATAATCTCATCTAGTAATTTCTTGGTAGCTTTTTCCAGACTTTCACAACCTACTGTATAACGACATGCCTCCTATTCTCAATTTTAAATTAATTTCTTTTACTTTATATTTATGTCTGATTCTGGAAAACGTGGAATGAATATGGTTTATTCATTAAGAAAACAAGAAATGACAATAAGACACAAAACTTCTTAAAACAAAAAGCAATAAAGGCTTCCTAAAATAGTGACTAAATATCTTACAACAATTGACCACAGCACAAAATATTGGTAATTCCTATTCATCAGCTGTGCAAAAACTGTTACTGTAGGAGATTCCTATTTGAACTTTTTCATTTTTTTGGTTTTCATGTAACATTCCAAAAACTGATGGACTATATCTTTATATTCGACACTGGGCCAGTTCTCCTCAACACATTATATGGGCCCTGCCATTTGGCCAATATCAACAAAACCTCCTGTCTAGGCTTTTAAGTGCTCCTTTCCTAGAATGACTATCATTACTATATATTTTTGGCTGTTTGGGCTTCCCTGAGGTTCTGCATCACCACACAGGCGTACTGTTCCAGATAGACTCATCTTGCAAGAATAAAGCAATTATATTCTGGTTGACTCTATTGTTTAGTGTTTCCTTTCAGTCCACTTTCTGGAGATATAATGAGGCTCCTCAGTGGTCTGCCATAAAGAAGCTTTAACCATGAGAAACCTGTGGATGCTCCTGGAAGCTGACTGTATTCAAATAAAAGATAAGGTAACCAGACTTTTAGAAATTTTTATCTGGAACTAACACAAACCTTCTGAGTATGTTCATGAGTGTCTATCTGAAATACTCAACCAGGCCTGGCTGAGGATACCTGAGGCATGCTACACAAAGGCTCAATGTCTAAAAATGAGAGAAGTGATGTAGCAGACTAGACAAGAAATGTGTGTGTTGGTCAGTTATAAACGGTTATAGAATGCTTCCAAGTGAAAACAGTTGTCCTTATAATTTGGTATTTGTTTTGCAAAGAAGGATTTCATAGGAATACCACTGAATGCTGGGTCAAAGATAACCAGAATAAATCTATTAACTTTTTCAAAACACCCAAGTCTTTTTCATAGGTAGTTTTTTCCAACTGTTTTCTACATTGTAAATTTACAGTCTTGAATTTCCGGCCATTTTCACAATGTTTGCTAATTCAAACGTGGTGGGTGTGTGGCATTTTATTGTTCTTGTAACGTTTATCATCTGGGGAATGCAAGGTCTTTGTTGTACCAGCTGTAATTTTTTTCACCTGCTCACAAGACTAAAATTATGTTAAATGTTACTTCAGTCTTGCCCAATTAATTCATATTAAGCAGAACTCTGTAAATTATGAAACACTGGGGCAATGCCTTCCTTTCAATTATGTAGGAAGCTGTCTGAACTGGCTTAGTTGCCTGTACATTTGTATACCTGTAATTTTATTTACATTACATAGCAATTTAGAAGAAACATTTGGGAAAAACAACTATACAAAATTGATGAGAGTCAGGATTACCCCTTTAATACAAATGGTGCTTGAGCTGCATATTCCTAGCCCCTTGGTTAGTTCGTGTTGAGGTTGGCAAAAACTCAATTGGCATACATACTGTATAATATTACATATTATTACATATAGAATATTACATATTACAACAACATTTTTATTTTATTTTATTATTTTTTTTCAAAGTCATTGCTGCTCTGGAATCAGTCCAAAGAAGAATGATAAGAAATTCCTAGGCTTAAAGTAATATCCTACATTGAGGATTAAAAGAGCAGTGGTAATCTAGAGCTAATTGCTAACTGGATAGTGTCAGAATTTACAGTTCTTAGGGAGCTCCAAAGTAAGGAACTGGTGTGTTTACTGAGTTGTATCAGGACTGAGAAAACACTGATCAAAAGAATTGTCTGGTTTATCTTGGTTAATTAAGTGTTGGGTAAATGATTAAGAGTCATCAACAGTCCACAAACACAGCATAAAAAAGCAAAAGGGAGAGGATAGACAGAGAAGAGACAGAGAGGAAGACTGAAGGGAAGCTCCAAATTCTGATCAACCTTTAAAACCAGATTCAAGTTAAGTATTTGAACTTTTTTAAGAGAGCTTGCCATTTTGTTGCTTTCAGGAAACTCCAATTTCCTGTATAAAGAATCCCTAGGTTTAAATTAGACTCTCTGGGTTAGGGGATGAATTTTAAGGACAGATAGTTTCCCATTCAGTTTGTAGTATTGGGATCTGTAGGAAGAGAGGTTTAACTTCTGTATAGGTTGTATTCTGTTTAGTTTAGACGGCAGCTTTATCTCTTCTGTAGGCCTTTGTAGGCTTTATATAGGATTTAAATGCTTTGAATATTTGGAAACAGTTTAGGGTTTTCATATTGGTCAAGTTACAGGCCATTGATATGCTTTGTTTTTATGTTTATAAATAGTGTAACTGTAAAGGTGTGGATCCTGTGTGTAAGGCTGCCAGACAGCTCAGAAAAACACAGCTCAGAATCCCTATGCGGATTCAATAGTCAAAGAAGTCCAATAGACAATAATAAAACGCAATTTGCAGCTGACTCTAGAAATATGCCAAAATCCAGAACCAGATAGGTAATCTATGGAGAATAAACAAAACAAAAACAAGAACAAAATCAAGGACTGACCTAAACAAGTGAAGGAATTAAGACAGGGAGGAAAATGCTAAGAAAAGAGAAAATAAAAACTTAGTTAAGATCTGAGAGAAGAGTTTATATAGGCCTGAGGAGGGGAGGTGTGGAACCCTGTGTACACTAGGCAATCAGGGACTGGTTACAGATGTCTGCTGGTCTGCACTTCTGCTGTGTAGCTAGACCAGCAACCAGAGCTTGGGACATCCTCTAGCGGTGAAATGATGGAACTATAACAGTAACATCTATGTTGTATGTTTATGTTGGTTGTTGTTTAGTGTGTATTGTCACTGTTAATAAATATTTGTTTAATAATCGAGTGTACCTGACTTATTACTGTTTTCAGGGGCCTCCAATTATACCAACTGCACACAACCCAAAATGTTAACTGTAGATATCAGGTCTAATTTAGGCCAGAGTAATCCATTACTTGACCTGACTTTAATAATTACCATAGTTAAAATATCATCCACCATAAAATTCTTTCCCTACAAAAAACAACTGAAAAACTGACAACTCTAAATGGAGTTTTAAAAATAACAGTTTGAGAGACATTTCCTCAGTCTCATCTAATTATGCATTAATGTGGGTAAAATATTCACACTAGCATTCATCATTTGGCATTCCCAAATACTCTGTGCTGCATTTTAAATTATGGAAAGTCAAGAAATAAAGGTAACAAGGAGAGTTTAAACTTAAAATGTGCAGGTTCAAGATAATTCTAAGTTACAGTATGTGAATTCTATTTATTAATAGGAAAAACTGATAAAAAGTATTACTATAACTTTGGTAAGAGCATGCTCTTGTTGTTTCCACCCTTATCACAAGTAGCAGAAGTGTTTATCTCCAAAGTAGCACACTAAGTTAAATTATCCTTAAATATCACTGTTTCTACACAAAGCCAAGATAACTTAAGATGGAAGAATGTTCTCCTTAATTGCTTTTTTGATTTTGTCATGCTAATGTAGATAAAAAGTAAAGTTTGCAGTGCATTGCATTGCACACTGCAACTTTTATTTGAAGATAGGAAGGCAGCTAGATACAGTAAATTAATGGAACAGTAATTTGTCAGCACATAAAAAATACACAGTGTAGTTTAAAACTAATAAGGTTGGGAATTAAACAATATATTTACAGTGCCTTGTAATTCACACTCTCACACAGTTTTTAAACTTTTTTAACATTTGTTTTTTAAAGCTCGTAGCCATAACAGTTTGAAGTAACAATAAATATTTGTAATATAATTAATCTACTCCACATATTCAAGTAAAAAAGAAATAAATAGATAACAACTATGAAAGAAAAAATGAAAATTAATGATTGCATAAGTATTCAACGCCTATACTGTACCAAACCTAAATTAATTTAGGTGCATAAATTACCTGAACAAGCCACATGATTAGTTGAGTGGTCTCTGCCTCTGTTTCAAGTCATTCCATAATGAAAAATTCTACTCTATGATAAGGCAATTAGAACATAAGAAAGCTAACAAACAAGAGGTGGCCATTCAGCCCATCTAGACTATTTGATAGTTAATTGACCCAAAGATCTCATTAAGACATTCCTTGAAAGAAATCAAGGAAACAGCTTCAACAACATGGCTGTTTTTTATCCCATATTCATAACCATTTGACTAGAGAACTGCCTCCTATTTGATGATCTTCTTTGAGTACATTTGGATTAGTTTGTTTAAGCATTCCTAGTCCCTGTGACATTTTTATTTACTTTTTTAATTGGAATAATCAGTGTTGAGCATGTGTATTTCTTTGTACTGAGCCATATTATTTGTGTCATAATTTTCATTTCACACCTAGTAATAAATTATTTTAATTTTTGATATTATTTCATATTTGAGGGAGAGGAAAACATTTATACTGACTAGTTGAAAGACCTTATTCTGTAGGTTCAATACATTAGGTATTGTCTAAAGAATTTACACAGCTGTCCTAGGCCTTTGAGGCTGGTAAGCATGGCCTTATTGCACTGGATAAAAAGAGTGGTAATAATTGTTAATACAGGCTAAACTAATTCTCTATAAAATCATTAAGTTATCTATCTTATACATTAAAATTTGACAAGTGACAAGACCATTGAGGTGATTAAACTAGCCTTCATTGGGATAGGTCACAGGGCAACGTAGAACTCAGGGGAGAAATAATTAATCAAGATAGTAAGCGACATAAGAGGTATCATTATAATCAGAGGAGAAGAAGAATGGACTATGAGAGATTTTAGCTCTTTCAAGCAAACAGAAAACCAGATTCTGTCTAGGTAATCTGAACATTGGAAGAAAGTATGTTTCATAACGGGGTTTGTCTTATTTTTTGAAATTTTGACTTCCATGTTGTGGAATTGAAATGCTAAACTCATCTCTCATTGGGCTGTGATGCGTTATTTAAAACAGATAAATTCCTTTATTTGTTTGAATCCATTTAGAGAGAGCAATTTGGTTCTAAGAAAGATCCTGTTTAATAGGACACAGGTTCCCTCATTTTTTAAGGTGTTTTGTGTGTAGATTTTAAGGATATAATACTGTATTTGTCTATGTGCATCTTTCTTCGCTTTACCTCACAGACTTCTGAATATCCAAAAATTATAGTTGTGAGATTTTTTTTGTGTCATAGTTGTTTTACATTGTGTAGTAGCAATGCTTATTATTAATACAGGAACTTGGTCTGCTGTCCCCCTGCCAGTCTCTCCCTATATCATTCCTGAGGTGCTGGACACAGAGAGGCCATTCCTTGTGGTTCAGATTTAAGGTGTTTTTCTGTCTGATAGAGTTTCCTGACAAGGAACAACACCTTGCACTGAGACTCTCCAGCCACCCTAATGAATGGTAATCTCTGGTGCCTTTCTGTCTGGGAGATTCCAAGGCAGAGTCTCATCCCAAGGTTTACAACCCTAAGGTCAGAGAGCATTGTTACTCATCCTCCACCTTGATCAGCCAATCAGGAACTGGTAGAGCGGGGTAACCCCATTTGGGTCTCAAATGCCCATGAAACTTTCAACCAATGAACGACCGTAGTTCCTCCAGATAAAAGAGGCAGCACAGGGCCCAGAGGGCGCACCTCCAGGATGTTCTTGGACTCGGATGTTCGCCGGTAACCCACTGTAAATGCTCGCCTGATCTATGAGTGAACTATGGTTGGAACTGTTGACAGTTGAATCTTAGTATTCAGGACTAGCGCTACATCGGGAATGAACCGGTCTTATTGCCATCTAAAGAGTGTGACTTTCTCGGACCTGCAGTCACTTTTCATATGCACAAACCTTCATGTGCAGCAGGAATCTCTCCCTCCTTCTCCCATACCTCCAGCCACACCAGGACTGACTGGCACCGGGCCAGAGGACGCCAATTGGATGCAGCAACAGCCTGTCCCTGTTCCTTTGTGTCCGTGAGAGATCTGAATCCACATAAATTTGATGAGTATTCAACATTCTACATTCTAGCTCGAGAATTCAATTGTTACCTCAATCCCAGTTGATGTCAATTTAATTCATATGAGTGATGTACTTGCTTTTGAGTATCTTGTGTAGAAACTGTAATCAAAAGGCTCATTTTTGTATTCTGCTAACCCTCACTATAAGATCTGTTATGTTTATATGCACATTTTATGTATTAATAAATGTATTCTCATCTATTAGTATTCATGTGTGTGCATTGGTGAGTTGTTCCGCAAGGTCGATTTTCTAGCCATCGAAGAATAATTTTGTGATTTACTGCTACAATTAATAATTGTCCCAGTACATGCACAAAACCCTTACAATTGTGTACAGATATTTGTCAATTTTATTGTTTCCCACCACATCATTGCTCATTCACCAAGCTGTGCTAGCAAATAAAGAAATCATGTGCTGCAATATGCTTGAAATTACCTGAACTTAGAAGGTGAAATTATTATATCTTTATAATGTGTTCTCATACCAAATTGGTGGCAGGACCTGACTCTCAATTATTTGGATATTGATTTCATTTATCTTTATAACCCCTGTTTCTTAACTACAGGTTTTTTTCAATGCAATAAATATTGTTTTGAAAATACTAATCTATTTCATTTCTAAACATGACTTTCCAGATATTACCTTAATGGGATAAAATCACTGAAATATATTGATTTAATCTGCTTCATAGTAAATTGGCTGGTCAAGATGTTCTTGATCGAGTGTTTTGAATAACTGTTAGGAAAGCATAGTGAAATGCATTTTTTTTACTCTGTTTGGAGCCCACACACCACCCCATCCATTCTCTCAAATTCAGAAAATAATTCTATTCCCTGCTGACTAACTCTAGGCAACTTTTAAGTTTCAAATGATAAGCTATGGAACATATCATTATCTTGAACACAGTGAGCATGGTACTATATACCATATAAAGTGTCTGACCAATACAAATCTTTGTTTTTTTCACCCAGTACAAAAATAAATTAATTTAAAAATTGCAACCAAGTATGGTGTTATTAAGAATGATTGAACACTAGGTCACACTTCTTAAATATGAAGGACAGAGAACTTTAAATATTTTTACATTGACCCTTTAAAAACATACACTCATACCCTGGTATAAGAACTTACAGTATACGAGTTTTCACTAATCCGAAAATGAAGAATTTGTACCTTGCGATTTATTATAAGAACAACATTTCGCTAATCCGAACTTTGAAGTGCGAAACTGACCGAATTTGGCTGAGAATCTTCTGTGAACATTTGAATTCAGTGGCACCGAACAGCTGTTTGTTTCTACCCAGGCACAAGGCATTATGGTTAAGGACATCATGAGGCAAAAGTCCTTTGTTAACAATCACAGTGAAAGCTTGTGCTCTCATTTTCAAAGGGATTTTTGTGTTTGCTTTGTAGTTCTGTTCATTATGGGCTGTAAGGAAGAATCTGCTTGTTAGTTGGCTTGTTTCACTTTTTTTTAATTTTTAAATAATTTTGATTATTTTTTCTTGTCAATTTCTTTAGCTTAATAGTCAACAACAGTATGCACATCGTCCTAGACGATCACTTGGATAGCGATCTATTACGAAAGAATGAATAATGTAAATATGATATCATTAATTATTTTACAGCTATAGTTGGCTTATTCAAGTAGAACTGCATTGTTCACTAACCTTCCTATACTGGTCTGTATGGTATTATACAGATGCAGCTATTCAAAACAAGCGGGCGATACCGCATTATTTTGTGCTGCGCTTTACGCAATCTACCGCGGGTTACCGTAAATTCTCCTATAATACCGCAAGTAAAATAATAATATCCGGAATTTCCGCATGGTGGAGCTAATAAAGCTCAACTTCTCATGTTTGAGCTGTCGCCATCAAAGTCTTTAACGAAGATATTACTAATAGTATTAATAATGAATGACCTTGGGCAAGCTGTAAACTCAAAGTATTGCCCTGGTCCACATTCTTTTCTTTATTGACCGTCTTAGTAAAAGTAACACCACAGCATTTCGCAATCACGCATTTGTTTCCAATCATGCAAAGTACAGTAATTTTTGAGAATCTCCTTTTCACCTTGCCTTTCACATGCTCATAAAAGAGATTGATTTAGGAACATAAACATATTACTGTATGCAAACTGTACTGTATACAGTATTTATATGTATATTTAATGTCTTTACTGTGCCCTTTTAAGTATTGAATATTTATATGGAATTTTACCACTGAAGGGAAGTCTTAGTACCTGAACATAAAAAGAATAGGAGCATACTGTAACGCGTGTGAAGGCCATAAACGATATTAATTTTGGAACTTAAATATACAGTATATGGCTGGTCTCGGTACTTTAAAGAAAACATACACACCAGTATTCCATTTCTCCCTAAACATTTTAAGCATCGAAGTCTTTAACTAATGTGATACCGGAGTCAACAAGCATACTTAGAATTGGATTAAAAGGGAATATAATATGGAATCGCGTATCTAAAGAAATTAATAACGATATAATTATACTCATGTACCGCAACACAAGAATTGTTACATAATGCTTTGTAGGGCTTTTTCAACAGTCCTCAGGGGATCTTGCCGGTGACGCTGTGGGTTAGGTTCCTGACTCCCCCGTCACGTGCTGTGTGTTCGAATCCTGCTGGAGCCATGACTTCTTTTTTAACAAACATTTCTTTGAAAAAATAAAACGTACCCTGGTTCAGAGATTAAATAAAACTTCACTCGCACCAAACAAATTTATATTTCTAAATATCACAACATGATCGAATTTAAGTCATTTTAATAACAATGAATAGTCACGTAGGCGTAACAATATAAACATTTATATTAATTTAAATCACGTGTAAATCGCCTTTATTTAAAACCCATAAATAAAGCTGATACTGTTTAGACTTTTAATTATTTAAAACTGTATTACAGCAGCACAATGCACAATGCAACGTAAATCGCTATCTTTGTCTTTTGCGTAATAATGTTCACCTCTCTGTCCAGCAAATTAACAATAGTAATACTAATGAACTTTATTGTATATGGCGCCTTTAAAGCTGGCTCCTCAAAGCGCTTTACAGGATAAAAACAATAACAAAGAAAGCTAAGCTCCTCAATGAAATCGCTTTAACATGCTAATGCGTTGGTGTAACAGTCCGGGCGTGGCAAGCTTCTCATGTCAACCCGACTACGGCGAAAGGAAACCTTCTTTCATTGGAAGTCAATGAACATATTCTAGCCCTAAATGAATTGATAGCAAACATGGTTTACATAAAAGACATTTTTCCTAGAAAGTTTTGCCTTTGTCACTAATGAAACCACTAAATAAAGACATACCTAAAGAAATCTTAAGATTTTTAAAATACATGACTTTGCTAAAATTTATTTAAAAATAAAAACGATTACAAATGCCAGCGGGGAGAGAGAACAGGGGAGGGATGTTGGTTTTGCATAAGAGGCTATGGAAATGAGGTCTATTTGGGAATGTGGAGTTACATGTTCTGGCTGTTTGTGAATTATCGTTGTTGAGTATGGAGTGTTGAGGCAAAATGCAATTTAGCACTTTCTGGCAAGAGGAGACCCCCAAATTAATAATGTAACATGCTATTGTTTGTGCATGAACATAGTTACTGTATACTGTTATTTCTTTAGATACACGATTCCATGTTATTTTTTAATCCCTGGCGGGACTGGGAGTCCATAAGAATCGAGTAATAGGTTTCATTGCGCTTTGACAGATCGTCTTTAAATCAATTGTTGATTTAAAGGTTGACAGTAAATGTTAATATTGTAACGCCTACTGTACAGCCTCTATTTCTCTATAAAAATCTAAAAGATCGTTTGCGCAGCCTAAGAGGGGGGTGAATGCACTACAATAGATTAGCATACTGTAGAGGAACACAAGTATAGGCATCGTTGATATGAGGACTTTTGAAACCAAATTTCCCAAATTTAATATGTGCTTTTCTATGTTTATTGTCAATTGATTGTCAATAATATTGCTATTCAAAGCAAGGAGTGCTTCACCCTGCCTGCTGTGGGAAGAGTTGGCTTATTTCTTCCCTGCCTCACCGAGGGCAGACCCTGCCAGGCCCTCATCGACACCGGTTCGACCATCACCCTGCTGTGGCCTGGTGTCCTGCCGGGCACTTTGGGGCTGCGAGGGTGAAACACCCCTTCTACCTTGCCCCAGTCCGTGTGGACTGTATCCTGGGATTGGACTGGTTGCAGCAGGTGGGTGGTTGCCTTGACTTGGGCGTGAGGGACGGAGTGCTGCGCCGGGGGTGGCGGGTACCCTCCAGCGGCGAGGTCAGGTGGCAGTTTGTGGTGTTGCAGTCGCTCTGTGGGGTAGTTCTCCAAGCGGTGCACGGCCAGCCGGAGGCTGCCAAGCAGTGACCTTGCCGCTGGAGGGCACCTGCCACCCCCCGGCGCAGCACCCCGTCCCTCACCTCCAAGGCCTCCCACAGTGCAGAGAGTGCCTTACAGACTGGGTAGGGGCAAGCTTATCTCACCGTACTGGGAGTCAGCTCTGGCACGCTCGCCCTGACACCTGCGGCTCCGGCAGACCCAGGCGATGCACGCCGCTGACACCTCCGCTTCCCGCTCCGGTCATCCCACACACCCCGGACACCTCCCACCCCACCCACCATGAAAACTGATTCCTTCCTCCTGCCCCACCGACTCTCGCCGGCCCAAGTCAAGGCAACCACCCACCTGCTGCAACCAGTCCAACCCCAGGATACAGTCCTCACGGACTGGGGCAAGGTACTGTAGAAGGGGTGTTTCACCCTCGCAGCCCCAAAGTGCACGGTGAGTGCCCTGGGGGTCTGGCTGCCTTGGTGCCCGGCAGGATACCAGGCCGCAGTAGGGTGATGGTCGAACTGGTGTCGAGGAGGGCCTGGCAGGGTCTGCCCTCGATGAGGCAGGGAAGAAATAAGCCCCGGCTGTGGCCAACCCTTCCCACGGCAGCAGGTGGGGTGAAGCACTCCTTCTGGCTTTTTGGATGAAAGGCAGCAATCTTAATCAAGCCCAAATCATAATTGAACCCATTCAGAGCCTACATTACATTTTAGTGTTTCATTCTGAGCAGAAGACACTCACACCTGAAGAAGGCTTGCATTTTCTCCTCTTTTAAGCATGTGTACAATGCTGTAATACAATTTAAAATAATTAAAAGTTTAAACAGTATCAACTAAACTCCATTAATATAAGTATCGAGTGGTATTAAATAAATACAGCTTTTAAGTATAGATTACACTTTTCTAAAATGTATTTAAAAAATAAAAACAATTACTAATCTAATCTTTCCACGTTTGATCCCAAAATCCCAAGAAAAATAAATCTAAATGGGGAGAAAGCTATGCTGAAAGTTTATTAATATACTTAGAAGACAAAGATAACAATTTTGTTGTTATTGTTTTTATCCTGTAAAGCGCTTTGAGGAGCCAGCTTTAAAGGCGCCATATACAATAAAGTTAATTATTATTTCTATTGTTAATTTGCTGGACAGAGAGGTTAACATTATTACGCATAAGACAAAGATAGCGATTTATGTTGCATTGTGCATTGTGCTGCTGTAATACAGTTTTAAATAATTAAAAGTCTAAACAGGTTTTAATAGGTTTAAATTTTATAGGTTTTAAATAAAGGCGATTTAAATCAATATAAATGTTTATATTGTAACGCCTAGGTGACTATTCATTGTTATTAAAATGACTTAAATTGATCATGTTGTGATGTTTAGAAATATAAATTTGTTTGGTGCGAGTGAAGTTTTATTTAATCTCTGAGACAGGGAAACGTTTTATTTTTTCAAAGAAATGTTTGTTAAAAAAGAAGTCATGGCTCCAGCGGGATTCAAACACACAGCGTGTGACATAGGAGTCAGGAACCTAACCCACAGCGCCACCGGCAAGATCCCCTGAGGTCTGTGGAAAAAGCCCTACAAAGCATTATGTAACAATTCTTGTGTTGCGGTCCATGAGTATAATTATATCGTTATTAATTTCTTTAGATACGCGATTCCATATTATATTCCCTTTTAATCCAATTCTAAAAGTATGCTTGTTGACTCCGGTATCACATTAGTTAAAGACTTCGATGCTTAAAATGTTTAGGGAGAAATGGAATACTGGTGTGTATGTTTTCTTTAAAGTACCGAGACCAGCCATATACTGTATATTTAAGTTCCAAAATTAATATCGTATATGGCCGTCACACGCGTTACAGTATGCTCCTATTCTTTTTATGTTCAGGTACTAAGACTTCCCTTCAGTGGTAAAATTCCATATAAATATTCAATACTTAAAAGGGCACAGTAAAGACATTTAAATCTTTCTACGACCGACCAATGCACCACGAGTGCCCCTGTCGGTCAACCAATCACGTACTGCGGTATTTTGTATTGTGACGCGCGAGGCCGTAGCCAATTACCTCCGGTATGTGTCTGTGCCGCGCACTTTGAATGGCTGCATCTGTATGTTTAGGGTGGTTTTTGAGTGAACTTGTCTTTGGTTCAGAACAGGGTAGAACTTTCCCCATAAAAAATAATGTAATTTTTTATTTTCGATTTATTGAAATCTGTTTGCCTTCCGAAAAGATTTTCAGGAACAAATTAGGTTTGGATACCTGGGTATGAGTATATTTTGATAACTGAACTTTGATTACCAAAACAAAGTAAATAGTACCTATAGATGTAGCTATTCAAAATGTGCGGTAAAACCCCATACTGCCGGGGTTTCCAGGCACAGGTGGTTGCATTACATGATACACTGGTCAAAGATGGATGATCAACAGGTGGCACTTGTGGTGCCTTAGTTGTTAGTGAAATTATTGCTTCATTAAATCTCGGTACTGTGCATATTTAAATCCAGCTAATAGGGAAATTTTGGTAGTTGAACATAAAAAGTAACAGGATAATGTCTCTGAATGATATTAATTTAGGAATATAAATATATTATACAAACTGTATATGGCTGTTAGTGGTAGTTTGAATAAAAAATACACAGCAGTATTCCACTTTCTTCATAAACATTTTGTGCTTTCACTCAGTCAATATGGTTATTTTGCAAAACTTTTGACATGCTCATTCTGACTATATTAAGTTTATATCCTTTTAAAACGTTATAATGTTTTGAATACTTGCGCTCGTTATTGCAGTAGATAAACGTGTAGAATCTTTATATAGCTCAACAACAACATCTAGTACCTTGTTCCATTTTCAGAAACCTTATTTTAAATAAAGGGGATCTCAGGTGTAAGCAAGTTCAAAATGCAAGAATTACTATTCCTACGTATGTAAAACACATGAATACGTTCAGTGCTTTATTTGTGTATATCCTAATCACAGCGGGGGGAGGGTGTGTTGGGGAAGGTTTAGGCTGCAATTGAATTGGGACTCTTATGTGAAACATTGTGTTCCCTTTTCAGCATGGAATAAACTTTAGTTGTTCCCTTGCAGCCTACGCATGCTGACGCAGCACCCAACTTGAACTCTTGGTTCTTGACCGAGAAGGCTTTGGAGAACATTAAAACCATATTTATTTTCTTTGTGATACAAGTTTGAAGTGCAATGACAAAATGAACCAATTGTAAATATGACATTTCCATTGACATTTTTATTAATTTTATACATCACAGTATATTTACTAGACATTCACGATCACTTAAGCATACAGAGGAGTATCAGATGTCAAGGAGTCATTTAAGATCCTCGGGCATTCCTCAATAAGAGTAGAAAGTGATCCTAGTGTCAGGGCCAAATTCCCCCCCTTGGTATGGTTAGCTTGCACCAGCGATGGACTGGTGCCCCGTCCAGGGTGTACCCTGCCTTGTGCTCGTTGCTCGCTGGTTAGGCTCTGGCTTCCCGCAACACCGTAAAAAGTGGTTTGGTAAATGACATGACAACAGCAAGTGGTATTCTCACTACGTAGTCTTAGAAAAGGATAAAACATTATAACTTTTTATGAAGTACAGTATATAAACTTTATAATGTTCGAACAAGCACGTTAGAACCATAACCCACTGTAAGTCACCAAGTTAAAGATGCATTAAATATAAAATAAAGAAGGTGGAATATTGTTGTGTACTTTTTAGTATTTTTTTTATACTTGCTTACAACTACCATCTACTGTGTGTACATTAGGTATGTGTTACATAATACATTTTTATTTTCCACTACCAAAATTTACCTTTAGATTTTCTCTATGTGGATGTAAACCTGAAAGAGGCACATCACATTCACAAGCTACATTATAATAATAAACTCTTTTTCTATATAT
Source organism: Lepisosteus platostomus (assembly GCF_059453375.1). Lineage (NCBI taxonomy): Eukaryota > Metazoa > Chordata > Actinopteri > Semionotiformes > Lepisosteidae > Lepisosteus > Lepisosteus platostomus. The sequence continues at coordinate 23,959,882 of NC_142612.1, forward strand.
CCGACTGAGCAATCTTTCTTTTATAAAATATACTTACTTTGTAATTAGTTCAATATTTAACATGCTGAAATATACAGTTTAAAATTAATTAAAGTCTTAACAGTATACAACTTAAATTCTATAATTGGAAAAAGATTATCCCTCAGCATTGACCGGGATTCGAGACCAGGTGTTTTCTGGCAACAACCCAAATGCTCCACATGCCACATTAAACTTTCACTGCTCCACCTGGAGGTTTTATAAAGTGGTGCAACCACACAAATGAGTGTTTTACAGAAGCTGGGATCTCCAACAGACCATGAACCGCAAAGTACTGCAGTTTCCCTTGCTTATTATGAATGGCTGGATCTGTGGTGAAGCACTGCCTAGAAGATCATATCTGATTGTACAGTAGGGTCTTATTTGCTATTATAGTAGTGATCCTATAGCTACTGACATTAAAGTTGTGTGCATAGAAACAGTTTTAAACAAATAATCAGTCTCAAAACATTAGAACTATTTGGAATCTAAACAAAAGAAAAAAAGCTATAGGAAGAATAGGGATTGATTTTAAAAGGTAACGGTTTTACAATTCCCCATGTATGACCAGAATCTTCTTAGTTGCCATAACTAAGCCATAAATGACTTAAAAACATTTTCTCCTGTACTGTTTTGTTATTTTTCTGTTTCAAAGCTCATCTCTTCTCACATTCCCGATAATACCAATCATTAAAAATCCAAATTGTATATTTTTGTTATGCTTGCAAGACAAGCAGCTGCATGTTTATAAATAGATGATGAAAGGGGTTATGTTGCAAGTAAAATGTACTTAAAAAAATCCAAAAATGAAAATTGTCCCATAGGAATAACAACATTATTTAAAAAAAATATGATTGTAACAATCTTCTAAATTTAACATTGCCAAATAAGAAAGCATCACTGCCCACAATTATAACCTTTCATTACTATATTCCTTCTACCACTGTGTTCTTCTTATACTTTCATTGTTCTTATCTAATTATCCTTTATTTTCTGTCTGCATGAAACAACAAACAGCTACCTCTAGATATGTACAAAGTCCTGGTTCTCCGTAGGCCCGTTAGAGAAGAAATGTCCTTTGAGTCAGCTTCACAACTTAAAGGGGGTACAAAAAGATAATGGTGAGCTCTACAGTTGTCAAAGGAAACAAACTATATGTCCTATTGTACAACAGCTAACACATTCCCAAGAGACAAAGGTTATTATTGCTTCTCACCCATCCTTCTCCCATCACACTGATGCAGTAAAGCAAGAGTAATAACTAGCAGTCATCTTCAATACAAAAGGATGTATAAAAAATGGTATATACCTTGGTGGTTTGATATAACTTGTAACTGACCTCTCATAAGGAGATCACAATTGTTTCTATCCCATACACATATGCATTAAATTGATTAAAAATGTGAAAAAAGCTTTCTTTTTTCTTTTAAATTATAATTTAAAAATAAGTTATGCAATTAAAAAAAATCTCTTTCCTGTCTTCCGCAAGTTGCATTTGAGAACTATTATTCAAAATACTCTTTATTTCACAGCTGTCTTTTCGGAGCATTAATAGTTCTCTAGATAATTGTCATCATAATCTGAAATGACAAACTAAGTAGTGTGGCAGCCTAAACAGAATTCTCAGAATACAAAAGAAACATACTATACTGAATTATATTTCTAAAAGAAAAATGATAACAATGTGTGAGAAAAAAAGTATGTCTATGATGTACAGACTAAATTAGAATTGGTCGGTGCATAGATTAGCACAGTCTAGTAAATTAGCATAGATCTATGGTTTCTGGCCTTGGTGTCTGCTGTTTCTTTCTAACTAAGCTCTAAATTGCCAGTGCTAATTGATTTAATTCATTTTTTAGATTAAATAATTGTTTACATCTTTTTTCCGTGCTCACTGTTCCCATTTTCAAAATCCAACAGCTTTAAAATTCCTCATCTATGACCAGAATCTTAGTAGTTGCCTTAAATGTCTTAAAAAATTATCCTTTTGTGTTTTGTTATTTTCCTTTTCAGGGCTATCTCTTCTCACGTTCTCAATGATACCAATTACTAAAAAATATAAATTGTATATGTTAAGCTTGCAAGACTAGTAGCTGCATGTTTATAAAAAATGATAAATAATTCCCCACTTAAAGGGTACGGTTACAAGAGGCTTCAGCTTGAATTTCATACAATTTCATCCCTCCTCAACGTTCTTATCCTTATTTCTGTCCTTCCCATAATTTGTTGTTTCCACTTCTGCAGAGTTCCAGTTAACGTTAATCAACAAGCCTGAATGAAGGAAGTTCTAGAAATCAGAAACTGGTACAGGGTTGATACCAAACACACATACTATTTAAACCCCTTCAAAATATTGTTGGCCACATGGATGTGGTCATGGATGATTACATAACCTGACTTCATAAAAAACTTTTTTTTTCTAATCTTTAGAAATTATGTTAAAATGAATGTATTTTTCCTTACAGAATGTATTTTTCTTTACAGAAAAAAGTATCTTATCTGTATATGGTGTAACTAAAATTTATATTAAATATACTTTTGCAGATAGCACTAAGAAAAGGAGTAGTTTTGGCTAGGTTATATAATATGTTAATTTCAAATTGTGTTCTGGTTACATTTTAAATTTAAAAACAGCTGTTTTTTATCTGTCTCACAGTGTAGCTGTAACACTAATGAGATTCTATGATTGAGAGAGAATTCAATACCAGTATAGTACAAATATATAATCTGAACTGTAGTTCAAATGTCAGATTAAGTTGGTACCAAAATGTATTTTGTGCTCAAAAGTGTATTCAATATGGATACTAAAATGAATTATTTAAAATAATACTTTTGAAGAATTTCAATATAACAGATGCACCAAGCCCACATATAAAAACATAATTAAGCTACATCAAATACATTAATTACACTGTGCCTTTTACTGGTATTATCAATAACCAAGGGCTGTTTTGTGTCCCTGATGTAACTCTGTTACAGCCTTTTCACATTCTAACTTTTAACACAGCCTGAAGGGTAATACCAATACCAATACCAGTCTATTTGAAAAGTTGCCAGATCCTTTTAGAATTAATTTAGATTTTATATGGGAAATGTGTCCATACTGTTATGGTAAACATTAAATAAGGCAGTTTTACTTTACTTATGGGCAACCTAGCCTTATTTTCCCTATCCTAAAGAATTTGATGGTTTTATTTAGTTATCAGTACCAGGTTCAGGAACAGGGGTCCTTAGCTGTAGATGCTATTCAGTTACTTTTAGTAAGGCCATGGTTCTTCATATAATAATTCTTTATTCATTGTAATTATGATTAATTAGTATGCAAATTTAGTTTAGTCCCAAAGTACTATCTATATACTGCTTGTCCACTACCTTTTGTTTGTTGCAAATGACCCTAAGTATTTAGGCAGATCAAGAACTTCACTCAATGCAAATTAAGTACTTAGCAAAACTGCCACAAAATAAAGAGCTCTCTTTTATGCTTTAGTGCCTGCATGAGCTGCCTAAATGACTCATTGACCAGCTAATTATGGGAATGGAATTTTACACTTTTTAACACTAATCAGTCAGTCAGGATGTCCCTTGAGCAAACTCCACTAAAATCCTGGAGTTTTTAAAAAGTTACAAAAAAAAAGATTTAAGACCCCGCTGGTCCCACTAACACCATTTCCAGCAGCAACCAGGAAGTCTCCCATTCAGTTACTGACCAGGCTCAAACCTGCTTAGCTTCAGTGAGTAGCCAGTTGAGAGCTACAGGATGATAAGGCTGCTGGACTATACTGACATAAAATATTTTCCGATTCACATTTAGATAGTAAACATGCACAGTGCAATAATAAGAAAAGGTCTAACAAAAAATATAGGATGAAACAAAACACTGAAAACAAAGAAAAATCAGTATTTGTGTAATTTCAATATAATATGTATTGAGACAACAGGAATCATTTTAGTATGTTTAGCCATAAATGTATATTTTTAATTCCATGTGCAACTGAAAAAAACATCATAATAGATGGTATATTATTAGTAAAGTTGTCTATAACAATTTATTTATACAGTATATCTCCCTATACAGTTGAACACATTATCGGGAAGTCTTCTTTTGTGATTTTTAAAAGGAATTTTTCTAGAAATATTTTGGTTGGCACTACAGAGTTGATATTAAAGCTAATCACATGGGAAACATTTATTGTAGGAATTTATGTACTAACTCAACATTTGAGTACTAAAAGGAAAAGAATGTCCAAGACAATGCAACGTAGGACTTACAACCCTTCTCAGAGAACACAAGTTTGTAGTCTTAGACTGGCATATTGACCTCAAGATACAAACCTTTGTCATACTGAATTGTTTGTCTACAGGCCAAGACTAGCCATGGGGTATGAGATAATATCATAATATCTATGCCTATAATATTATAGACAAACTAATTTTTAATGTTTCCATAATTAAAATATATTTTTTTATCTCAGCTTCTAATCACGTTAAAACAATTGTCTTGCCATTTGGAATACACTGGCAGATGGTACATTATTACTGAAAGAAAAGATATGTAATTGCTGTCAAACTCAAACATCAAGATTCAGACATTTATATACTTTTTTGCAACTGTCCCATTTGTCATAATGCTTGATGAAGATAGTATATCTCACTGTAAGGAAATTACTACCGAAAGGAACAAAGGGTAAATATTTAAAACATATTTATTTTTAAAATAAAAAAAATGTGTTATATTAATTAAATTACTAATGGGCAATGGGTGCATTTATCTCAAAACTCTCAAATTAAACAAAATTAAACAAAAAGTCCAGTGTTTAAGACTTTTATTTTGAATGGAAAAATAATTGTCCAGGATGAATGCTGAAATGTAAAGTTCAACCTTAAATAAAATAAACCACCAACTAAACTACTTTAATATATTTTTATTGAAATAAATGGAAGATACTTAAATGTTACATAATAGTGTCACTCTTGAGAAAAGAAAAAAGTTACAGTTCCTTTTTACATTAAAAAGCTGCTGTTGTACCTTTGAACAAATTATTTCTCTCAAAGTCCTATGTATAACGCAATGTTGTTTAAAGGGTCAGGTCTTTATCATATCTGATAAAAAAAGGAATATATTTTACTACTCCAATAATTCTTCCTTATAATTAATTCACCTGTTTTATAATATTAGTGGGTGAGTCAAAACCTTGTTTTTTAATATTGTACAGTCTGTTTTTATGCTACATGGATGACGGATACTTTTTTATGTTTCCATATATGTTTGAAAGAAGGTTTTTTTTTTCTACCAAACAACATAAACAACATAAACAAAGTTCCTTGTGGAAAATTAAAGTTCTTCTAAGTCTAAGTCATTTTGTAGAATATACTTGGTAGCTTTGTTTTTTCTGAGTGGTCAAGACATAAACCTCTGTTACTTGTGTGTTGTACGCTTATGTAGTGTGTTGTTTAGTGTGAGTAATGTTATTAGGCTGGGCAAACGATTTTTTTTTTTTTTTTAAAGAAATAAAAAATGAGATATAATGATGTGTTCCTGCTTAACTTAGACATTGCACAACTTTAAAACCTATTAAAACAGGTTTCGAGAGTTAAAAACCACTTTTTATGTGCGAAAAATTGTTGATTTTTCTTCCTCGTGATCAGCTCAGAATCTTTGTGTACGCTGTAAGGTTTTTACTTCTTAATTAAACGTTTTAAATACACGAATTTCATAAAGACAACACACGTTTCGAAGAGAAAAAATCCCATTCTTTTCTCTTCCTGTTGTGTGAAACTGATCAGCAGGTCTTTTTTTCCCAATCAGAGGCTCTGAAAATAGCGTACCGCCCAATGCGCTCCGTCAGAGAGGGGCGTGGCACCAAGAGAGGGAGGAGGCGCAGAGCTCAGCAGTACAGAACAAACGTTCTGCTGCCTGGAGCGCTTATGGCAGCAATTGCGTCTGCATTTATTACTTAGTTTTTAAAATTAATCAAGCAATATGAAGCATCTCTTTTTACTTTTAAGTCACTTAACTTTAAATTTAAAACTTTAAACAGTATATTGTACAGTACAGTACTGCACAGTCCAAAGATTTATTCTGGGAGGTTGTTTCCAGCAAAATTTTCTCCTAAGTATCTGGATGAATTATTATACGTGATGGTTTCATGATAAAGGATTTCTTCATGGAATTCTTTAAGTTAAACATAGGATGGAAGAAGGGTTAGTTTTACAATTGCCAATAATTGGAGAACAGCTTGTCAATATGGCGCATGTGTAGAAACAGTTAGTTATTATAGCTTGTTGCAAATGCGACTTGCCTCTTTCACTGGTTTACATTCGCATTAAGAACATCTATATTTCTTACAAATTTCAGCAATGTAATTTAACTTTAAATTTGGATTAAGAAAAATATTACACACACATACTATATATATTTAGTTCAGCTGGGTAGCTGCGTCAGCATGCGTAGGCTGCAAAGGAACAAGTAATAGATTTATTCCATGCTGAAAAAAAAGAAGAAAGAAAACACAACGTTTTGGCCGTGGAGCCTTCTTCAAGTGTCTGAAGGAATACTGTATACTGTAAAATACTGTAATATTTTTACAGTATAAGATCAAACCCCTATTCATTGCCGTTTGCACCACTGTTTCAGTATACAGTATGTGGATCTGACTTCCTGTGATTGGTGTGTGTGGAACAGTGGGAGGAGAGACCTGGCGGGTGTGGGGCAGAGATGCTGAGACATACCATCCAAGTTTCAGACTTAAAATAAACCTTTGGTGAGTTTGCTAGAGAGAAAAGGGTACTTTTTCAGAAGTCATGTACTGCGCACAGTAGGTGAATTTCACAAACAGCTAATTTAAAATCTATCTGACTTTACTTTAGATCTCATATAATTGAGCAGAAAGTCACCTTTATCTCACAAGAGGCTCTGTTAGAGTTTGTGTTAACACACTGCACCCTTTTGAATGGATTTTTGTCACCTTTATCGGCTTTGTCTTTGTGAGGGGGTAGGGATTGAATGCGTTCCTCAGTTTTAACATCTGATATGTCCCCAGTAAGCCGAGAGACTCACTGCTATCGATAAAACAGTTGTCTTGCAATATTTCTCAGACTGCTCCAAAGCATGGTGCAGAATAAAATCCACTAAACTGAAAGCCATGATGGACACCACAACTACCCACAATACAAACTGCAGTACCATAATACCTGTAATATAAAGGACCACTACAAACAACGAGTCCCCAAATGTGCTACAAACCCACTATAGTCCCGGCAAGGTGAAAGTGGGAAGCTGATTTTTTTAAAAACATTTTTTAAAGAAAATCAAAAATAATAAACAATGGCATATTCCTGCCTAACTTAGACATTGCATGACTTAAACTTTAAACAGTAGAACCTCAATTATAATCGCCATTGTATTTCCAGTTCCAACATATACAAATCTTAACACAAATCCAAAACCTTTTAAAACAGAAGCTGTTAACTCTACTTCACACCTGCATGTCAAGATCAGGGTGTGCCCAGCAGCTCTTTTGTTTGGATTACACTATGAATCCCTGAGGCATACCATCCAAGGTTTCGACTTTTTAAAAAAATCAAACATTTTTTTGGATGAGAGAAATGGGAACAGTATCTTTTGAGGAATCTGATTTTGACAAACTGTCGTGGAAATTTAACTATCAAGGAAGCCACGAGAGAGAGTTCTCACCTGAGTAAGGTCTTTATTTCAATATTGCAATATTGGGAGCCCTGCTGCCACTTCGCAAAGTGCAACCAGGGACTCAATTTGTTACAAGCAGTACAGGGTTTTTATAAGACGTTGCGCTGTAAAAAAGTTCAGCACTTGGTCCCTTCTAAAACTTCCCCTTTCTCTAAAAGAAAACAAATTACATCATAGAGCGAGAGAAAAAGCACTAGATTTGTTATTTAAAGCTTATCAGTTACTTTCAGTTAATTCTAATGACCCAGACAGCATATATTGTTTTGGTACATTGTCTTCTAAACTAACCTAAACAGTGTACTTTGTTGACGAATTGTTTTCTAAAATTCTGCACGTACTGTAGCATAGCAGTTATATCCTTGAAATATATTATCTAAAAGCACCAATATATTTTTTTGCAAAGCTCTCTACATTTTTAAGAATCAATTTACTCATTAGATTTCCACTTCAAAACTTTAAAGAGCTAATTTTGCTTGAAGAATGTAAAATCTGTCTGCCTGACTGTATTGAAGTTTATTTAATTGAACTGTTCGGACACCTATGGAGAAACCCAGTCTAAATTTAAGGTTTGTTTCTTTCATGGTTTTGTTATGCAAAATGTTTTTGCACTTGTGATTATTATTATATTATTTTTTATAAAACCGCTAACATCAACACAGGTGCTGCTGGTGTTCCTAACCTCTCAGTAATCATTCTCTAGTACACCGCTATGAGAACATGAATGTTTTCCATCCCCATCCCCCAAGCAAAACTGTCTATTCTACATAACAATCACAGTGGGGTGTAACACTCGTAGCCTTTGTGACAAATAAAATGTTTATTAAAGAAGTACAGAACTAAGTTACATAAAGTGGCTGCAATGGAATTAGTAAAAGTTAATTCCAAGCTGAAAAGAAAAAAACTCAGCGTGTCTTCTCTATAACTCTTCAGCTTACAGATCATCCAATATATTATTAATAATATCTTCCATATTGCATTACAATTGGAATGTTTTTACAAGTGTAAATCCACCAGTCTATTTGTTTTCTAACCACCTTATCCAGGACCGATAACAATCTCACCTACACTATTTGGTTACATTTTTTTACAATATTGACAGACTTCACAATGCTTCGATTAATGCTTAAAAATGTATTGTTTACAGCGGTGAAAGAGCCAATTAGCACAGAACATCTTTCTGCCTGTGAAAAGATTTGCATATGTAGTTTATTCTTTATTCTATCTGAGTGAAAACAAGAAATATAGAGGGAGTTTCACAAATTAAAGAGAGGTCTGGTACACCCTGTCTCGAAAATAGGCATTTAATAACAAATTGAAGGTTGTGAAAACAGTGACAAATCACCCAAAACAAAATACAATTTAAAAATACAAGCAGTTTGAAATTAGTTGTTATTAATAAATAATTTAACTTTGAACATATTGTGATATTCAGAAATACCAAAAAAAATAATATAGTGTCCATAATATTTAATATTTTACTTTTTTAAAAGAAATGTTTATTTGGAAAACTCATGCCCTGAGCACGCCCTTGCTTCTAGCATGCGAGTCACACACCAAAGCCATTATGCCAACGTGACACTCGGCAGTTTAAGTTGTAGCTGAAAAGGGCAGGCAAAATGTTTCCGAGTACTCACAAGTGAATGAGTCAAATTGACGCATATATTTACAAACAAAGTGGACTACAGTAATACTTTTTGAGCTATATAAATATATTTAGATCCTTAAATTAATATTGTATTAATTTCTTTAGATACGCAATTCCATATCATATTCCCTATTAAGCAGACTATAAAAAGTTCACGTTTTTTACTGCGATAACAAGCTTAAGTATTCATATAAAAGGATAAAACATTATAGCTTTTTATAAAGTATATAATCTTAATATAGTCAGAACGAGCATGTCAAAACTTTTCCAAAATAACCACAGTAAGTGACCCAGTGAAAGACTTTGATGCATAAAATGTTTATGAAGAAAGTGGAATACTGCTGTGTATTTATTATTTAAACTACCACTACCAGCCGTATACAGTTTGTATAATATATTTATACTCTGAAACTAATATCGTTTATGACGTTCAGAGACATTATGCTTCTCTTATTTTTATGCCAAGCTACCAAAATTTCCCTTTAATTGTAAAATTCCATATTAATATTCCATATTAAACGGATTTAAACATGCACAGTAATGAGATTAAATGAAGCAATAATTTCCCTAACAACTAATGCACCACAAGTGTCACCCGTCTGTCATTTTGGCCAGCGAATCATGTACTGCGGTAGGCTGTAAAACATTTCTCGCGGTACAGGGTTTTACCGCGCATTTTGAATGGTTACATCTGTACATACGTCAGACATGTCAGGTCGCAACAAGCCATAAATCAAAAGTTAATTTGTGTAGAGCAGTTAAAAACTCACTTTCTACAGGCAATGTTAATTGTCATAACAGAATAAAGTGGTGTAAGCAACATTTCAAGTAGACTTGTCAGCAGTGGTGCCATGTCCACTTTTTACCAATGAATCAAGTTTTTGTGCAGACCACTCTGATGGTCATCAGCAAGTGTGGTATAGGCTTGCAGAACAATACTCTAATTGTTGTGAGCAATAGACCAAATTGATAGATGCAGTGCTAACTCCAGGCATTTCAGTAACTGCTTTTTCTTTCAACCAATCATATTATTGAAACTGTCAAAAACTACTGATTGCCATACCTCTAAAAAGATTATCAACAATGTATTGCAATCATTACATTTATCTGTCATTGTTTGGGAATTTTGGACTTCTTTATTAATTTGGGCAGACAGTTGCCCCTGAAACCAGTATGGTTAAACTCAAAACATCAATAAAGGCTCCTTTGGTAATTACCTTTTTGTATCTTATGAATAAATACTAAATAAACATAAATCATGCAAGGTTAAGTACTCAAAGTCATGTGATATAAACTTTCAAGTACAGACATTTTTAAAGAAAATAATAAATTATATTTATAGAATTCACAACATATTAGAGGCTGTAGACTTAAGATAAATAAGATAAGAAAATTACTCACTGTATTATATGGCTTTGTCTCCCTGAGCTCTTAACAGTGCTTTTAAGTGTCTAACTGTGACTATGCTTTCACTGTTTTCAATTACTGAAGCAATTTTCATGTGGCGCCATTTAGTAATAGCAGTCACAAACCATTACTAACAATTGTTAAAGTGTATGGAGGAGACTTCATTTTATTTATATATTTTAATTCTCTACAAGCCTGATGGAAGGCAAATTCCACAAAATGTATTAAATATCTGGAATAAGAAAACTTGAGCAACACTCATGTTTATTAATTTAATGTTTTTTTTTTAATATTTGCAAACAAATTCAAAATCAAGACCATTTCTAAACCACCAATTGTAATTAAATAAAATTAAAGTTGTAAAGTTATTGCCAATCTTTCTAGATTGTTTTTATAACTTAATTATCCATACCGAATTAACAAAGTCTAATTATAGAAAATAAATTTAAAACACTGAACATAATGCTTAGCTTGTATTGTGTTTTGGAAAAATCTGAATCACATTTTGATATCTGTTAAAAAAGAATGTCAACAAAGACAGATTGTGTATATCACTTCACTTAAAAGTATTACTTCACTTAACTTTCCCATTAGAAGTTTTTTAAGTCTAGCTCTGTCTGGGCCATTATTTGCTAGTGAAATCTTTTCTTCAGTGGGTCAATGAAATAGAAATACCTGTCATCAATACTGTACATAATTTAAACTATCTACCTGATTTTTTAAGATAAAAAGTTATTTGCAACACTATTTAGCATTAGAATCCGATTTTTATCTAGCAGGATCGTGAATACAGTATATTGCTTCCAAAAAGGTATATATAACATCCATCCAACCAGAGCCGTCTCAAGGGGTGGGAGGGGCCGTGTGGGAGGGACCCAGGGCAGGATTGGTTGCCCCCTTCATCCCCCCCTTTGAGAAGGCCCTGCATCCAACCATTCCCTGACTGCTTCATCCAATAATGGGTCACAAAGGGGCCGAAGCCTATCCTAGCAAGCAATCGATACAAGGAGGGATACCCTGAATGGTGCACAAGTCAATCACAAGGCACACCCACAGACACAGACACCCACACACTCATACCAGCTCTCACAGTATGTTTTTGGACTGTGGGAGGAAATCAGAGCAGCAGGTGAAAACCACACGTCCATGCAAATAGCACCCCAGGTCTAGAATTGAACTCAGGGCCCCAGCAATTAGAGGCAGCAATGCTAACCACTGCCCTGCTATGCCACTGAGTACAAATAACAGTTAAATGGTCAAATATCAAATATATATATAAAATTTCACATTACTTCTTGTGATACAAGTGAAAAAACTGAAATTGTTAATTTGTAATTTAATGTAATAAACATAAATTATATATCTCAGTAATTAGACCTTTTTTCACATCTCCTGAAATATATAAATAAATTATTACAGCGGAATAGGTCAGACAATTTATAACATTGAGGTTTACATTTGGAAAATTCACATCACAAAAATCTTTTAAAAAGTGGGTTTCATTTTAAATGTTTGTTTTATGTGGGCTGAGAATCACGTAAACACAGATGTTCAAATTGAATTATCTGGTTTACTGTAATTAACTCTTGATTAGAAGTTTCAACAAACAGTAGAGAAGAATAACACCATATCCCTCCTTTTCTAAGCTTGTGCCATACAAAAGGACCTTGTTTTGATTAGTCTTGGAGACCAGATTCTGACTGAGTAATTTGAACCTTGTTATAGAGAGTTTACTGTCCTATATGTTTTAGGAAAATCTGATTTCTGTAACTGAAGAATCCTCAGGCTAAATACACTCTAGTTGACAATGCAAGTTTTGAATATTACCATTCAACATTCAAAGAAAGGAAGATTTTGTCTTGGGTTATATTATTTTTATACAGGATACAGGGTATTTCTCTTGTTGGCACTTAAAGGTATTGCATAGTGTTCAGATTAGAGCGGTAGAATTCTGGATTACTGGTTCTATAGTTTAAATAGTATATGTCTTTGTATTTAATGTTGTGTGTTGTATAGATTGTTTAGTTGTGTAACTTAATTATTAAAAATATTTGACTATTAAGTTTCAACTGATTTATTACTCTTAAGGCAGAGCTGTACCAAAAGAATAAAAATTCACATGCCTCGCATTGTTACCTACCACTCAGGATGTACCAATATAAACAAAAAATAAACATATTCATACAAAAAATATTCATAAAATAGAATTAAGAAAAATTAAAACAGTAGTATAATGTAATACCTAATGTACACACAGTAGATGGTAGTGGTAGCAAAATATATTAAAGTGCACAACAGTATTCCACCTTCTTCTTAAATATTTTATGCATCAAAGTCTTTAATTTGGTGACTTACAGTGGGTTATGATTTTAATGTGCTTGTTCTAGCATTAAAAATTATATATACTGTACTTCATAAAAAGGTATGTTTTATCCTTTTCTATGAATAATAATAATAATAATAATAATAATAATAATTCCTTACACTTATATAGCGCTTTTCTGGACACTCCACTTAAAGCACTTTACAGGTAATGGGGACTCCCCTCCACCACCACCAATGTGCAGCATCCACCTGAATACATAGTAAGAACACCACTTGCTGTTTTTTTTAAATGTACTGATTTAATACCACTTGATAGTAATATTAATATAGAATCATTTAACTAGGAAGCTAAAATATCACAAGTGAATGTTTTGGAAACATTTTGGCATTTGTTTTATTGTCCTTATAGTGATAATCGACAATGGAATAATCAGGGATGTAATGTAGCGTGCTGCACCCAGGCTGTTCAAAGCCTGATCAGATAATTACTTTTTGTTTGTTTCTTACATAGCTGAATATATAAAAATAGTTCACTATTATAGCTTTTGTGAACGCGATGTACCTCTTTCAGGTTACATCCAAATTAAGAAAATCTATATTTTGTCTTAATCCAAATTTCAGCAGCCAGACCGCTTTGTCTTTGAACATTTTTGAGTCTAATGTTTTGTGGCTTTGAGTCATAACTGAATAATTGATTTTATTATGTTTATTTTTTGCAAACAGCACAGTAATAATATTGCCAATATAATAATAATTGCTTACACTTATAGCGCTTTTCTGGACACTCCACTCAAAGCACTTGACAGGTAATTGGGACTTCCCTCCACCACCACCAATGTGCAGCATCCACCTGGATGATGTGACGGCAGCCATAGCACACCAGAACACTCTCCACACATCAGCTATCAGTGGGGAGGAGAACAGAGTGATGAAGCCAATTTATAGATGGGGATTATAAGGAGGCCATGATTAGTTAAGGCCAATGGGAAATTTGTCTAGGATGCCAGGGTTACACCCCTACTCTTTTTGAGAAATGCCCTGGGATTTTTAATAACCACAGGCAGTCGGGAATTCCGTTTTATGTCTCATCAGAAGGACGGCGCCTTTTTACAGTATAGTGTCCCCATCAGTATAATGGGGCATTAGGACCCACAAAGACCGCAGGGTGAGTGCCCCCTGCTGGCCCCACAAGCAGTTATTATTGCCAATATGCATTTATTTTTAATTACAATTCACAATATTGTAAAGAAACTTTGAAAATGAAATTGACATTTTTGCTACTATATACATGCAAGAGAATTACTGTAAAATCAAGAAATATTTTGGTTTCCCTTGGTGAATTATTAGTGTGCGTCTAACTCTGCTGCCTCACAGCCCTTTAGATCTTGAGCTTTCATTACATAGGTATCGCCACATATATTTTATTAGTTCTTAATATATATGCAGCAGCTTCTAACGGCTTGTATGGACAGTCATTCAGTGTACTGCAATGGTCATGCTAGCCATTAGAAGGTGCTAGACATATCTTAAGAACTACTAACACAGGTAGTGATACATCAACACATGGTTGTACTGTGGTGCATTTAATTTTTTATATGAAATTGGATTCTGTCAAGTATTATTTGCATTTCATATCTATTTCATATGCATTTCATATCTCATACCAGCAGCCATATTACCCTGCAACTCACAACTGGCAACCCACTGAAGCTAAGCAGGTGTGAGCCTGGTCAGTACCTGGATGAGAGACCTCCTGGGAAAAACTAAGGTTGCTGCTGGAAGAGGTGTTAGTGGGGCCAGCCAGCAGGGGGTGCTCACCCTGCGGTCCATGTGGGTCCTAATGCACCAGTATAATGTTGGGACACTATACTGTAAACAGGTGCCGTCCTTCGGATGAGATGTAAAACCGAGGTCCTGACTCTCTGTGGTCATTTAAAAAATCCCAGGGTGTTTCTCGAAAAGAGAAGGGGTGTAACCCCGGCGTCCTGGCCAAATTTCCCATTGGCCCTCACCAATCATGGCCTCCTAATAATCTCCATCTATGAATTGGCTTCATTACTCTCTGCTCTCCTCCCCACTGATAGCTGATGTGTGGTGAGCGTTCTGGCGCACTATGGCTGCCGTCGCATCATCCAGGTGGATGCTGCACATTGGTGGTGGTGGAGGGGAGTCCCCATTACCTGTAAAGCGCTTTGAGTGGAGTGTCCAGAAAAGCGCTATATAAGTGTAAGCTATTATTATTATTTTTTATTTGCTGCATTTTCTTTTCAATACAGAATGTGCAGCCTGGTAATCAAAAGGCCCAGATTGTAATGCACAATATGTTTCCCTCCCTGTAAATCCACTAACTTTTATAGATCTTTTATAGAACTGCATATATAAAGAGATACAGTATCACTATCATTCTATCTCATTTTGTCAGTTCACTGTATGACAAAAGACTCAGATTGAATGTTTTCAAAGTAACAAATATTTGATCTTTTTGTTGAAAGTCCATACACAGGACATTTCTATCATAATATTGATAATAAATAGGACCAACTTACAATTAGGTAGGTACTGTAGGTCCCTTTTCAGGCCATAAAGGCCCATGGGGAAGGGGGGCAAGGGGCACCATTTTTACTTGACCATCCGACACTAAAAGTGGAGGTGATGTGGTCATTATCACTCTCCAGCCGGCCTATTATACCCAGAAGGAATAACCCCCGGTACTCATTTGGAAAGCAGGCTGGACCTGGGAGCTGTCTGGAAGGAATTAGAGCAAGAAACATTGCTTGTCCCTTCCTGCAATTGAACCCGGGACCTTCCAGTCAGGAGCTAGAGGCCTTTGCTCTCTGTGCTACCACGGCTCCAATTTACAATTAGAATAACAAATAGAGAACTATGGTTTTGCATAGTTCTGTCATTGTTCTGAGTGTTTTGGAGTGAGTGACAGAAAACAGTGACCTAAGGTTAGCATAAACCATTTACTATTAGATTAATAAAAATAATATAGGGAAAAAGTGTAAAATAAAATCTGCACGTTTGCTGTCATGGGAATGTTTTACAACTATGACTTGTTTAAAAGCAATTAAAAAATGTAACCTTTAAGGACATCATGGAAGCCTTATCTGGCAATATCCCATCTTTAACAAATCTATTCTTTTCAGCAGGAAGTTTCATATATCTGCTTCTCGTTTGGTATGCTTCTAATTTATTTTTAATGCCAGTGACAGCAGCTGACAGCAGCCTGTTTTAAGAATTCTGTTCATTTTATTTCTTTAAAAATAGAGTGCTGCTGTACTGTTGCATGATCTCATCACCCTCTCTATTTTCCACCAGCCCATAGCGTAGAGATATACATATTTTAAGTAACAAAAACTTGTTTAAAATTAACTTTACCATATTCATAAGCTGCCCTGTCTTTGATTGTCTGTACTAAATGACTAGTTTTTTTGCAAAGCAATCATAACAAAAAAGTACGTAATTGGCTTCACCTGAGCTATCTCAAATTCAACTGATTTTAAAACAACAGGCAATTATTACAGGTAAGTTGGCAACCATTTAAGTAAATGTATTATATTAACTTTTTTCTTAATAAAAAGTTATAGCTATAAAAATGAAAGATTTGACAAAAAAACTAGTTCAAGTGATGGTTGATATGCAATGACTTATTGATATGCAAAACCTTTTGCTAAATGGATATTTTTTGTAATGTCTGGTAGGAACCACAACTGTGGTTGACTTTAATTTTACAAAATGAAGTGACATGACTAAGGTTTCACCTGATTTAAAAAATCTACAGATGTATGGTACTAGTGCTATTCAGAGAATAACAAAAACTTTGTGTAAATGAAAAAAATACAATCATGAACTGTAACACTATCGTCTTTTACTGATATTTTTCTTCCATTTAATTATAGGGAGAAATTCGGTTGAGTGGTCATACAGTATGTCATCAATGCAGGTGTGGATTTTTTATTTATTTAAATCAATTAGTGTATTCTGAATCATATCAAAACATAGCTTCTACCTTATTTCTACTATTTTTCCAAAGGCATACTACTAGAAAGCCCAAAGGGTGCTGACACCAGAAGCATCCAGAAAGGACAGAGCAATTACCAAAATGTCAGTACCAGGGAGTGTTAATCTGCAGCATGTTTGAAGTCATATCTGAAGCACTAATCCATCTTAAATTGTTCACACTCTTTCACTCTAAAGGTAGTGACTAATTATTTATTCACCTCACAGCAAAGCTGCGAAAATATTGATCCACAGTTATTGCTGACACAGTCTCGCTGTCAAGAAAGCAAACTACACCTGATTGCAAACACAGCATTGTGACAAACAGATTTGTACTTTCACTCTTCATCTGAGATATTTTACCAGATCAAAACATTGCTACAGAAGAATAAAATCAATTTCTTAACAGCTAGCTTATTTAAGGAAGCAATTTAATCTGATTTCTGTTTATTTTTCATGTACGTTTCACCTAAACATATACAATACTATGTATTTTCTAATATACCATTTACATTAATACATATGTCTTCTTAATCACCTTATATATAATGTTGTTATTTGTAAGCTTTCTAGAAGCTAAAAATGAATAAGTGCCCACTTAATTAAGAAGAAAGTAAAACATTTAATGTTGAATAAATAAGATATATTTTGCCACAAATTACATTATTCTTATGTTTTGTAATATCTTCCAGGAGAGACTAAAAATAAAGGAATTCAGATGTTACTGGATTTTATCTACAATATGCTGTATATTAATAAGATATAAAATAATATTATGTGGTATTCTTATTGTTGATTTAGAAGGCCGCATCTTCTACAGGCACCACATTAAATACATAAACAGAGAGTTATGAAGGCTATTATTATAAAAAGTGGAAATCACTGGTTTTCCAAACCATTGCCTTTGTGCATTTAGCATTATAAGAAGCTAACCAAAATAATTCTAATGATGTAGGGATTCAAAACATTTAATCCCTACATCATTTAATAGTAAATTCAAAAATGATTAAAGGAAACATGTTTCTGACATGTGCAGCACAGGGGTTAGCATTGCTGCATTGCAGCCCTGCAGCCTTGGGCCCAATTATTGGAGGTATGTTTGCAAGGAGGTTGTACGTTCACCCAGTGTTCTCATGGGACTCCTGCATCGGTTTCCTCCTACAATCCAGACATGCAAGCAGGTTAATTGGCTTCTGTAAAAACTGGCCCTAGCATGAGTGCGCATATTCATTTGTTTGTGTACCCTGCGGTGGACTGGTATCTGATCCTGGGTGTATCCCACCTTGCACTCTTTGCTTGATGGGTTAGGCAACAGAGAGAATTGATTTTACATATTATCAGATTTGTAGTGAAAGGCTTCTTTTTGTTTTTTTGACCACTGTATATAAAGTGTCAGGTTCAAAACCTATGAACTGAAACAATTGTACAGCTGTTTTGTTTTGACCTGTACCATATACATTCTTAGACATAAGTTTAAGCAAATTGCAAATTAGTAATTTGGTAAAATGCATACAATTGTAATTTGTATTGTAAAATGATGAGAAATAGTATTTCAGAATTTCAGGAAGTGCATAATAATTGACAATGCCTCCAGTATTATGTCATATCAAGTTTGTTAGTTATTAAATGGAATGTCAAACAATTTTTATTTTGTAAAGTTACTCTCTGTTCTGATTTCTACTTTTCAGAAATTTTCAGTAGTCTCTAGTTCTCTAATTCTCACGTTGTCTTTCCTTTCTGCTTTAGAAAACAACTTCATTGACACACTGAATCCTACAGTCAGTTTGGTTCACAGCAGAAAGAAAATCTTGTTGCAAAGAAAGAACATATTAATGATTCTTCCATGGACCTCTACACTATGGCCAGGCAACACAGTGTTTGCTTGGCTTACATAGAATTTATCTCCTCTCCAGTTGATCTTCTGTGTAGTGGGACCACAGCCAAAAAAGTTGGTTTTACGTCCGGGGCTGCACTTCTGTGGAAGATGAAGTGTGCGACCCATCCTCCCCCCAATCCCCCGCCTATTTCATGTGGAACAAAAACTTAACAGATTTTTAACAGACAAAATTCACACCGTTAAAAACAAAATCAGGTATCATCCTATTTTTTTGGTGATTTATTTTTCCATCCAGTTCAATTTTTAACTGACAAGTAAACTTTTTCCATTTATACATTTTTCAGGTACAAAGTATTCTAGTTTCATGTCACTTTACCACAATAGTTTTTTCACTTCCTCGTTTTTTTTCTAGTGTCATGGTCTTGACATGAACATGTAGCCTTGTAAAGTAATTTGTAGGTGGACACACTCAGTAATATAACTAACTTCAATCAGATAGTATTGAAAATAGTGCATTATGGCATTATAGAATATGACCTTGTGACCTCTAGCACGTATGTAATTTGATTATTGATGTTAAGGGTTTGGGAGGTCAAACTATAATCTTACACTTCTGCTTTTTTATGTATAAATATTTACTTTCTGTGCATTATTATGTTTATATTACATATAATATTTGATATTTAAATAAGGGACATGGAGGAGAAAACCAATCAAAGGCTGCCTAGGAGGCAACTGGGGCACATTTTGAATAGACATTGTATAATGCACTACTGTCAATATTCTCTGTAGGCTCAATCACTTTTCTTATAAATGTTTTGAGTTACGTAAGCTAATTAGTAATTCTTTATCAAATGTGAGGAATCATATTATTTTTTAGAAATAATTCTATTTTGGCTCTTCGTTTGACACAGCAAAAGTATGTTCTGTAGAATGTGTCTATGTAATAACACATTTATGGGACCAAAACCAACAAAAAATAATGTCAAAATGCAATTATCAATATTGAACATTCTATAATGAAAGAAAGATCAAAAGATTATCTGGAGTTGCAACACACAACTCCACATAAATAATGCACCACAAACCCCAGGCTACCTAAAATTCCAGAAAGATTTAATGAGAAAAAAAAATGGGGAGCATAAAATCACACACAACTAAAAAATACACAATTTAAAACAAAAGGAAATATAAAAAATAAAACTAGCAAGGTTTTTACAGTTTATTTAATCTTAAAAAGTAAACACTTGTAAAAATTTTACAAGTTTAAAAATGACTTCTTTAGAGCTATAGCAATATTAAACAATATACTGTAGATGGAAGTCCTCGGTGACTTCTTAAATATAAAATATGTTTTTTTTTATCATAACAATAAAATTTATGAAATTATCTATTTTATGTGTATGTCATACATATTAAAAAATTGATCGTTTTTACATTTAATGCATCTCTTACCATAGTAGAAAGCAGAAAATAAATATTTATTTAAAAGTAGGATTCTGGAAATAAGATTCACATAGCATATAAATAAGGCAAGGCTTTAAAACAAAGATAGTATAGTTAAAAGGGTATTTTGAATTTACCAGTCCTAGAAACTGCTTATAAACTAGATTATTTGTGTTTATAGACTGGTCCCCTGGAACAGGAAATTTGAAATATTTTGAAAAGAATGCTTTAATATTAATGCATGCATTTAGGCTTTGTATCTCAATTTTATGTTAAGCATGTTTAAATGTGCAGATATACTATAGTCTGCATGAAAAATATTTTTCAAAGTAATCAATTCAATTTTGGATTAAATCTAGTGTACAGTACCAATGTTCCAGTAGAAATTAAATGAAGCAAATAATAAACCGAAGGAAAAAAAGAAAAATATCTTCATTACCTCAGATATTATTTTCCAAAAAATATTTGTTTCGATTCAAATTTTGGATCCATTGATTATTTTATTGCTAAAGTTTTGGAAGACAGGGGAGATAACATGCTCTTGATTATCAGTGAAAAATGCTAAATGTATATCGCTATAAATAGTGTTGCAGAAAATCTAAGACACTTTTTCTTTAGTATTTTTCTTCTGTAGAATGTTCATTAGTATAACATACTATGGGTTTAATTGTGGTTTGAATTCTGCTTCCATCCACAAAGCACTTCACCTTTTAATGCTTCAGTAATGGTTTGTAATCTCTTGCCTTTCTGTCTTGTTTTTGATCTTTAAATAAATCATATTCAAGCACTTTGGCAGGGCCAACAATATATACAAACCATAAACTGTACAGGCTTTTGATATTTTTTCATCTAATAAAGAAATGATTTGTATTTATCTTTTATAACATAAGAATATAAGAAAGGTTTGAAATGAGAGGAAGCCATTTGGTCCATCTTATTTAGTAGCTTAGTAGCAAAGTGAATCTTTTTTTAAATATTTTAGAACATAAGAACACATGTGTGTGCATTTCCTTGTTCACAGCTGTGGATTTGATGGTTTAGGAGGGTTGTTTGAACCTCCAGTCAATCACATACAGAAGTAGCCACTCAGAACATATGGTATTTCTTCCAACTACAGTAAAAGTCATGCGGTGTGTTGCAGTATGTAGTTCACTGACCAGAGATGATCAATATGTGGCACTTGTGGTTCGTTAGATGTTAATGAAATTATTGCTTCATTTAATCTCTCTGCTGTGCATTTTTAAATCTGCTTAATATAGAATATTAATATGGAATTTTACAACTAAAGGGAATTTTTGGTAGTTGAGCATAAAAATAACAGGATTATAACAACTCTGAACATCATAAACAATATTAATTTAGGAATAGAAATATATCATACTGTATATAGCTGGTAGTGGCAGCTAAAAAAATTACCCAGCAGTATTCCACCTTGTTTATGAACATTTTATGCATCAAAGCCTTTAACTTGGTCACGTACTGTGGTTATTTAGAAATGTTTTGATGTGCTCATTCTGACTATATTAAGTTTATACGCTTTACTTCATAAAAAGCTAGAATGTTTTAACTTTTTCTAGAAAAACTAGTACTGTTTAGAATCTGCTTAATAGGGAATATTAATATAGAATTACATAACTAAAGAAATTAATAACAATAATAATTTAAGGATCTAAATATATTTATATAGCTAGTGGTAGTATCATATTCCACTTTCTGCATAACATCCACATCAATTTCTTTGACTCATTCACTTATGATTATTTTGGAAACATTTGGACATGTCAGTTTCAGCTCTTGTGTTACCAAGTTGCACTTTGGTACAGTGGGCTAATTGCATGTCTCTCGTCCTGAAAGCCCATGTTGGACTCCTGCTCAGGGCACAAGTTTTATTTTTAACACTTGTGTTATCTAAAGATAAAACTATCTAAAGATAAATGTACACTTTATTGACATTTTTAATTATTTTACATATCATATTGTGTTAAATGTTAAAATGATATTAATTTAAAACATGAATGAGTTAACAAATGTGAATACAGTCAATGATAATAATTTAATTCCTCAAATGATTTACTTGTGGTTATTTTTTAAACCTCTTGACATGTTTGTTTTAACTGAATTGCTGTCGATACTGTTGTGATAATAAAACGCTCATTGTTTGTAATGTAGGGTGCTGTGTCTGAGACACACTTTGGTACAGTACAAATAAATATATTTCACACAACGTGTACTGTAGTGTCTTTAAAACCATATGGCATAATGCTTATTTACTGTACAGTATTGTATATAGTATAGTATACCCCTAGTTAATTGCACACTATCAATTTGGCATATTTGTAGATATGACTTCATGTGATTTGTGCATGTAGCATGTCTTTATTCAAGTTTTAAAACTACAGTATACACACTAAGGAAAATGAATGTTTTTTTTTAAAAACAGGCCAATAAACAATAAACAATAATTAAGAGGGCAGGATACTGAAAATGCATCCCCATCCCCAAGCAAAACTATCTATTCTACATAACAAACAATGGGGTGTAACACCCCCAGCCTTTGTGACAAACAAAATTGGTGGTGGTGGAGGGGAGTCTCCATTACCTGTAAAGTGCTTTGAGTGAAGTGTCCAGAAAAGTGCTATATAAGTATGAGCAATTATTATTATAATTATAAAATGTTTGTTAATGAAGTATAAAGCTTCGCTGCATAAGTTGGCTGCAATAGAATACATAAAGGTTAATTCCAAGCTGAAAGGAAAAGACACAACATGTCTGTTCTATAACCCTTCAGCTTACAGCTCATTCATAGTCATTCATTATTAATATTATTCAAGCTCAAGTTTAAGTTTATTTGTCATTCCAGCCATATACAAGTATTCAGAGGAGTGAGATATCATTCTCCAGGTCTACGGTGCAAATACAGACAAGGCACTGACAAGACAATGCTATAGACAATGTAGACATTTCTGACAGGGTACAGGGTACATAAAGTGCAATGTGCATAGTGCAATTTACTTTACAGGATTTTGAAACAAATTGTGTAAAGAATACATCAGACAGTATGCCTGACATTAGGCAAAAAAGAACTAAGTTTCCAGATTTGGAGTAGGTGCAGTAGGTACCAGGAGCTTGTTGAGGAGCGTGACAGCCTGTGGAAAAAAGCTGTTATGGAGTCTGGTGGAGCTGGCCTGTATACTGTGATACCTTTTATCAGATTATAGGAGGGCAAAGAGGTTGCAGGAGGGGTGGTAGGGATCTTCCACAATACTGGAGGTTTTGTGTGTGCAGCATTTGTGGTAGATGTCCTGAATGGACAGAAGGAATGCTCCAATGATGTTTCCCTGCTGTATTGACCATTCATTCCAGGGACTTGCGGTCTGAGACCTTACAATTCCCAAACCAAACAATGATGCAGTTTTTCAAGATGCTCTCAATGGTACCTTTATAGAATGGGGATAGTATGGGGAGGAGGAGGTTTGCCCTTCTCAGTCGCCACAGGAAGTGGACATGTTGTTGTGCTTTTTTAGCTAGGGAGGTGGTGTACATACGATGTGAGGTGGAGTTTCATTCATCATTAACATTTCTGTAAACTGTACAGAACTGTGACGTCCCATCAAGGTTTGGTACCAATAAACAAGAGAAACTCCACAGAAGTCCTTGTTTGAACTAAACCATATTTCAGCAAATAATGCACAGTACTGTATATCACTTTCTGCAAGAGTTCTTGTTTAGGAGGATTTACGCAATAAGCACATTGTTTAATTGGGGTGGCATTGTCTACGTCTATATCGCTGTACTACACAAGTTTGAGTCGGGGCGTCTGTTAATAAAACAGAGTGCCTTACAACAAACTTAACTACAGATGCAGCCATTCAAAGTGTGCGGTACACACACGTACCGGAGGTAATTGGCTACGGCGTCGCGCATTGTGACGCATGATGACGCGCGGTACCGCGGTACGGGATTGGTTGACCAACGGGGGCACTCGTGGTCCATTGGTCTATCGTAGAAAGATTTACAGTAAACGTCTTTACTGTGCCCGATTAAGTATTGAATATTTATATGGAATTTTACCACTGAAGGCAAATCTTAGTGCCTGAGCATAAAAAGAATAGGAGCATACTGCAACGCGTGTGAAGGCCATAAACGATATTAATTTTGGAACTTAAACATACAGTATATGGCTGGTCTCGGTACTTTAAAGAAAACATACACACCAGTATTCCATTTCTCCCTAAACATTTTAAGCATCGAAGTCTTTAACTAACGTGATACCGGAGTCAACAAGCATACTTTTAGAATTTGATTAAAAGGGAATATAATATGGATTTGTGTATCTAAAGAAATTAATAATGATATAATTATATTCATGTACCGCAACACAAGAATAGTACACGCTGTACATTGTCTGTTGATAATGTTTCTGTAGTGCTTTTTCAGCACTCTGCATGTGACTTTGCTGGTGGCGCTGTGGGTTAGGTTCCTGACTCCCATGTCACACGGTCTGTGATCAAATCCCACTGTGGAACCATTACCTTTTTTTTAACAAACATTTCTTTGAAAAAATGAAACGTTTCCCTTGGTCAGAGATTAAATAAAACGTGTTTAAATATATGTGTTTTTGATTCACAATCAGACAAATGCAACATAAATTGATATCTTTGTCTTCTAAGTATCTTAATAAACTTTCAGCATAGCTTTCTCCCCGTTTAGATGTATTTTTCTTGGGATCTAGGGATCAAACGTGGAAAGATTCGATTGTAATCGTTTTTATTTTTTAAATACATTGCGGAGTTAAAGCAAGTTAAAGCCTTGATTTTATATATCACCTTTAAAAGTGAAATCTCAAAGCAAAGTAAATACCCAACACCGATTGTACCCCTCTGTCATGCTAATAAAGCACCTTGAATTGAATTGAATTGAGGGATAGACATGCAAATAAGATACACTCCACAGACATTCACAACAGCGACATATCATAAAACATTTGCACATATAGTTAAGTTATTACTTGGTTTTCAAAGTGCAATGAAATACAATATTGTTGTTGTTGCTGTTATTGTTGTTTTTATCCTGTAAAGCGTTTTGAGAAGCCACCTTTAAAGGCGATATATAAAAGCACTGATTCTTATGGAATGTGTTCCGCCGGGGATTCAAAAAAATTATTTTTTTTAATCGCGTATCTAAGGAAAATAGCAGTATAACTTTGTTCATGCACAAACAGTGGCATGTTACATTATTAATTTGGGTGTCTCCTCTTGCCAGAAAGCCCTAAATTGCATTTTGAGTGCGGTTTTTGACTTTTTCTAAATTGCAACCCATAAATAAAGCTGATACAGTTTAGACTTATTTAACAGAGCGTTTCATAATTTCTAACTACGAAAATTATTTAAACTGCGACACTTATCATTCATTCCATTTCATTCCATTATCAGTCTTCCATTTCTCCCTAAACATTTTAAGCATGAAAGTTTTATGAAACGGTACCCAAATATGCGATTGCTGTATAGAATGAATTTTAATTTTAAAAAATTTATTTAACACGAAAATAAAGCTGGAAATCTCGCCCCCTTCTACTTTGAAAATACCTGTGAAACTGGTTTAATTCGTCACAGCCAGCACTCCCACAGAGAGGGGGGTTGTACTCGTTAATGTCTTAGCCGGAACACATCATTATATCTCATTTTGTATTTCTTTAAAAAAATCGTTTGCCCAACCACTATTGCTGTTATTGTTTTTATCCTGTAAAGCGCTTTGGGGAGCACAGCTTTCTCACCACTTAGATTACTTTTTGATACCATCCTTACACAAAGCAGAAACTTCTTCTATTTTCCGATGACATACAAGTGGAAAGATTACAGATTTGAATCGTCTTTTTTCTGAACCAGGGAAAATCTGATCATGTTTCTCTATAACAATAATACAAAACTTTATTTTACATATCACCTTTAAAAGTGGCATCTCAAAGCAATACAGTAGATGTAAAAACAGATAAAAGGACCACAGATTACAGCAGGACCAGGTCGTCTGCAAAGAGCAAGAACTCGATTTCTGTAATTAATGCAGATCAGTAAATCAAGGGACAAAACAATTATTGCGCCCGGCTCCTCAATGGGCTTTGACCTGCTAATGCGTTGGTTTAACGGTCCGGGTGTGGCAATGTTTTTTATTATTGTTTTTATTATTATTTTATTAATGTTTTAATGTACTGTATACTAGTTTGTCACTCTTCTCATCCCCTTTAAAAAAAAAGTTTTTAATAATACGATCTATAGTTGAAATCTGAGCCTAAATATAAAGAAAAAGCATTTTCAGAGAGCAATCACGCTGTGTTTATGTAGAAAAAGCGATTAGGTTTATGAGCAATCTAATTACTTATTCGTTTAAAACACTATATAAAATAAAGTTTATTATTAATTTGCTGGACAGAGCAGTGAACATTATTATGGATAAGGCAAAGATAACGATCCTGATCAGTTTAGAAATCTGTGTACGCTGTAAGGTTTTTACTTCTTAAACTTTTAAAATACACGTTTCGAATAGAAAGAAATAATCTTCCTGGTACAGTATGTACAGTATAGCAAACCAGCACGCCTTTTTTCTCCAATCAGAGGGGTTAGACGCTGGGGTTAGATCCCCTGCGGAACACATTCCATAAGATTCAGCGCTTTTATATATCGCCTTTAAAGGTGGCTTCTCAAAACGCTTTACAGGATAAAAACAACAATAACAGCAACAACAACAATATTGTATTTCATTGCACTTTGAAAACCAAGTAATAACTTAACTATATGTGCAAACGTTTTATGATATGTCGCTGTTGTGAATGTCTGTGGAGTGTATCTTACTTGCATGTCTATCCCTCAATTCAATTCAATTCAAGGTGCTTTATTAGCATGACAAAGGGGTAAAATCGGTGTTGGGTATTTACTTTGCTTTGAGATTTCACTTTTAAAGGTGATATATAAAATCAAGGCTTTAACTTGCTTTAACTCCGCAATGTATTTAAAAAATAAAAACGATTACAATCGAATCTTTCCACGTTTGATCCCTAGATCCCAAGAAAAATACATCTAAACGGGGAGAAAGCTATGCTGAAAGTTTATTAAGATACTTAGAAGACAAAGATATCAATTTATGTTGCATTTGTCTGATTGTGAATCAAAAAACACATATATTTAAACACGCGTTTTATTTAATCTCTGACCAAGGGAAACGTTTCATTTTTTCAAAGAAAAGTTTGTTAAAAAAGAAGTCATGGTTCCACAGTGGGATTTGATCACAGACCGTGTGACATGGGAGTCAGGAACCTAACCCACAGCGCCACCAGCAAGGTCACATGCAGAGTGCTGAAAAAGCACTACAGAAACATTATCAACAGACAATGTACAGCATGTACTATTCTTGTGTTGCGGTACATGAATATAATTATATCGTTATTAATTTCTTTAGATACGCAATTCCATATTATATTCCCTTTTAATCAAATTCTAAAAGTATGCTTGTTGACTCCAGTATCACGTTAGTTAAAGACTTCGATGCTTAAAATGTTTAGGGAGAAATGGAATACTGGTGTGTATGTTTTCTTTAAAGTACCAAGACCAGCCATGTACTGTATGTTTAAGTTCCAAAATTAATAACGTTTATGGCCTTCACACGCGTTGCAGTATGCTCCTGTTCTTTTTATGCTCAGGCACTAAGATTTCCCTTCAGTGGTAAAATTCCATATAAATATTCAATACTTAAACGGGCACAGTTAAGACATAAAATATATATATACAAATTGTATACAGTACAGTTTGCATACGGTAATATGTTTATGTTCCTAAATCAATCTCTTTTATGAGCATGTGAAAGGCATGGTGAATCGATTCTCAAAAATTAGTGTACTTTGCATGATTGGAAACAAATGCGTGATTGTGAAATGCTGTGGTGTTACTTTTACAAAGACGGTCAATGAAAAAAAGAATGTGGACCAGGGCAATACTTTGAGTTTACACTTACAGCTTGTCCAAGGTCATTCATTATTAATACTATTAGTAATATCTTCGTTAAAGACTTTGATGGCGACAGCTCAAACATGAGAGGTTGAGCTTTATTAGCTCCACCTTGCGGAAATTCCGGATACTATTGTAACGCCCTCGCCTGGTGGTGAGGAGGAAGCGCCCCTAGGCGCTCGTAGTACCGCTGGGCATGCTGGGAGTGGTAGCCGGGGAGAGTCTGAGGGTCAGCACGATGACCAGCGGCTGACCCTACCTGTGTAAATAATGTCCTAGTAATTCTAGTGCCCTGTGTAGTCCTGTAAAAGTATAGTGTGTTGTTAGGTAATTACCACCCTAAATATGTGTACGTGTTCCGTCAGTCTCCTCATGTGTGTGTAGACCCTGTGTTTGGTTTTGGTGTGGTTGTTAAATAAAGCCAGTGCTTGGTTGGTTAATCATGTCTCCACTGTTCTTTAGTTCTGAAAAGAACCTGCAAACGCAACACTATTATTTTGCTTGCGGTATTATAGGAGAATTTAAGGTAACTAGCGGTATTTACCGGTAACTCGCGGTAGACTGCGTACAGCGCACCGGAAAATAATGTGGTATCACCAGCGCATTTTGAATGGCTGCATCTGTATGTCTTCTTTCTTTCCGTTTCAGCTAAATGAGATGAATAAAAAATCAAATCAATAAGGATCTCAGAGTTTAATAAGTGAGCACCTTTGTTCTAAAATATTTTGCATAACAAGACTGTCTGCATTTAGACAGTGTGCATTAGTAAACAACAGAGTGACAAGCATGTTTAAACTTTTCCAAAAGACTCTCTCTCTTTCCCCTACAATCTCTTAGATCTGTTCTCTTTCATTAAGACTTAAGAAACAAACCAGACAGGTCAGGGCATTTGCATTCAATATGTTAAGATCAATTACTCTTAAGTATCAGAATTATAACTAATAATGTCTTTCAATTCTCTTTATTAATATTACTCGATTTCCTTATCTCAGTTAGTTATTCTGTCCTATCTTCTGTTCAATGAAAAGCTTCAGATTACTCACCACTGGTTTCTATACCACCTCCATGTTAGGCTAACCAACGTCTTCTGGAGTATGTCTTGGAATAACTGTTTCTACAATCAAACCTTAAGTCAGTGATCTTCCAAAATCTCTTCTTCTTCTTTATGTTTTATGAACATAACATTTTTTTGATATTGAAGAACTCTGCATCTAATGTAGTTCCTTTGATCTAAATCGAGTCAGCTTTATTCTTACATTTGATATGTGTTTCGCATAATTTGTCTTGCTGAGGAAATGACACTCTCAAAATGGCAAAACAATATTTTTTGCAATTTGGTTTGAATAAACTAATAAAATGGATGTTTTAAACAGATCATAATTATTTTAACATGAATATCACAATTTTACCTGCGTTTTTTTTCCTTTTGTTTCAGGATTATTAGTGTTGAAGTGAACTTCTTAAGATAAACATATGATCTATGATGTTACTTTATAAATTATATTTATATTAAGTAAGTAGCTGCATCAGCATGTGTAGGCTGGAAAGGAACAAGTAAATGTTTATTTCATGCTGAAATAAATGTATTCGGGTCACACCCAAAGAATTCTCTGAAGCCAAAATGTTGTGTTACCTTTCCTTCTATTTGCAGCATGGAGTTTACATTTACTTGTTCATATATTTATATTATATAATTGTTTATGTATAATCATAAAGCCTTCTGGATATACATCTTTGATGTTGGCAACACGTAGCACAGATGCATTTAAAAGAAAATATTAAATGAAATAAAATTAGGAGTTTCAGCTTTAAAATAAGGATTGTACAGTTCAGCCCACATACCCAGAATTAGTGTCTCCACATGAATGCATTACAACAACTTTAATATGAATGTCCTAAAAGATTAATTTGAATCCACATTATCTCTCATATTTTTAAGTACTATTGAAATTACTTTATTTTTATACTGTTACAGTGGTAAACATCTGCAAGGTTCTGGATAACCCTGGATAATTTCATCAGACACGCTTGACAAAATCATAAAATAAATATATTTTGCTGTTAGATGAAGGAAGGCATACTGTATATATTGAATTGTGTAGTTTTGTAGATGACATCCCTTTTTTCTTTGTAAGATTATTGTTTCTTAAATGTGGATTTCTTTTTCTAAACACATAGTTTGGAAAGATTGACTAACACATAATAAATAACCAATTGATTAACTAATTCAGAATTTGCTGTTTCATTTTCACATGGTATTCCTTGAAGATAAAATTATACTATACTTTTTTGCTTGTTGGTTTTTTGCAGAGCATCATTTTTTAAATTCTCATCTTGTCTATCTCTGGAAAGGATAAGAAAGTGTTACAGTAAATCACATAGAAGAGTTATTCCACCAAAGGTGGGAAATATTTCAAGACTAGACTAATACAAAACACTATTGTATATGAAAAAATGCCAGTTATTTTTTCTGGAATCTGTGACAAATTATTCAGAGTCTGCTATGGCTGAAGGCTATTAAAATTGCTCAGTAACAAGAACTACGCTAGGTGTAATTTACATAAAAATAAATACATGTATTACAGATATATTATCATCATCATCACTTTATTAACCCTATGCAATTTCTTGCATTAGGAATTTGTCTTTTCGCATACCCCAGCTTGCTCTCCATGAGACACACAGACACACAGATAGGGAGAGAGCCTGGGGTCAGAGCGCAGGGTCTGCCATTGTACAGCGCCCTTGGAGCAGCTGGGGTTAAGGGCCTTGCCCTGGGGCCCAATGGAGTAGGATTCCCCTGCCGGCTGCGAGATTTAAACCCGCAACCTTCCAGCCACAGACACAGATCCTTAGCCACAGAGCCACTGCCAATGCTACTATGTCTAGGATAATATTCAATACATAAATGTGTGCAGTTTTTTTTTTTATTTTGAATGTTTTAAATTTCATCAAGCAAATATAATTACTTGCACAAAGCATGCAGTTTCCTAATCATTCATAACTGTTTATGTCCAATCTTACAGTAATGTGTGATGCTGGCATATAACCTTGTACATACAGGGCATATAGGGATAAAAGTATTAATTACACTCTTTAAGAAGAATAAAAATGCACAAGTATTGTTTATTTAATGTACACAAAATGGAAGCAAAACAATGTGTTGCTTGCAAAGAAAATTTTTAAATAAAAAAACTAGGCAACTACTTAATAAAATATGATTTCCAATGTCTAGCAGGCCCTGTAACTCACATTCATTCAAATTTTAAACTAATACCCAATACATCACTTATTTTCATAGGCTGTCCAATATATAAGACCAGTGTCCATTTACAACTATATCTTACTTTTTCATTCCTGCACACTTAATAGACACAAAGCACAAGATGCCAAAAGCATTGGTTTTTGTGAACAGGTACATAAATTCACCAATGATGCAATTAATATATATTCTGTTAAGGCTCTATAAGTTATTCTGTTAAGGCTCTATAATTTATAGGAGGCTTGAGTATGGGAGAAACAATAAAATATCTTAACACATCAAAATAAAAAATAAACAATTAAAAATATAGAAATTGAAGCAAATGAATCATAAAAGTGAAAAGGAACACTAATATAACAGGATATTTTCCACACGGTTAAAACTAGTTTGGCGTGCATAGATTACAGTAGAGGAACAAGTAAAGATTTATTCCATGCTGAAAAGAAGAAAGAAACACGTTTCGGCTGTGGAGCTTTCTTCAGGTGGCACAACGTTTCAGGTGGCACATCTGAAGAAGGCTCCATGGCCAAAACATTGTGTTTCTTTTCTTCTCTTTTCAGCATGGAATAAACCTTTATGTATTCCTTTACGCTTAGGCATGCTGACACAGCTACCTACTGTACTTGAACTAGATTACAGTATGTCCGTCAGTACCCTGGAGGATAGAACTCATGATTTAAAGAGTGCCTTTCCTATAATCACCTTAATAACATTAAAGTGTTATTTGACATTTGTGATGAAAATCAGAGCTCTTTTAAATGTAAAGGTTTTGTGATCCATATGGACTAGGGATATAATGTTGTCCTGGATTTTGTTAAATTGATTTGGCATTTATTCTCTAAGTCAGAGTTCTTTTAAATAAAGAAACTTTTTGTTTAAATGGACTAGAGGTATAATATTATCTTGGATTTTGTGAAATTAATCCAAGAATGGAATGGGGATAAGAGGGGTGGAGTGAAAGGCCCCCAAATCTGAATTTAAGCATAAGTAAAAGGATATTTATGGGGTTTCATGATATAACCTATTTAATAAAATGTTATTCTTCAACTGCTGTGTAATATAACCTCTCGATTTGCAAAAATGGCAGGTGCAGTTTATAGCCCAAAAGTGGTAACACAAATAAAATAAGTGGTTGGCTGTACCTGAAATATTGTTTTTCAGATACAGAAACAGTAATGGAAAGAAAGCACTGGTAAATGTGAATATGTTTTTTTTTTTTCAATCAATACTGGGCATCAAAATAAGATCACTCCATTAATGTATGTTTCTAGATAATAAATTTGGTAAAATGACCGATTAAATATTTTGGCCATGATATTAATTCATCATTAATGACTGACTATTATACATTAAAATTACTTTGACTGTTGCATGAGTACTAAACCACAGCTGATGTGGTGATTTGACATGTTGAATACCAAGCCTGATGAAATACATGAGGGAGGAATACAGAAAGGAACCAATTTTCCCTGCTTTTGAACATTACAACTGCTGCTTCCCATCTGTATGCTGCTTCCCATTGGCTATACAAAGTCAGCTCAGGATGCATCAGAAATAGAACAAAATAATGTTTAATGTCAAGTGTCAAGATCTGATTGTAATTGATTAATAGTGATTGATTTCAGCCTGGCTACATGGTGCTACATTGATTCTGAAATCTCAATTGCTGCAATTCCTAGGATCTCATCCTGATGTTGCAAAATTACAGCAGAAAAACGTGTCTTCATACTAATCATGTACTGTAACAACAGCTTTATTTTGATCTATGTAGAGGTGTTTAAACACCACAGAAGCTTAATGAACATTTGTGAGATGAGGTGGGATGTGTAGCATCAAGGATTCCGATAGCAGTGAACAGGCACTTTCTTCCCATACTTTCCAGAATGTATGAGAGGAATGGAATGAAATCCCATAGGAGGGCATCTACAACATGATGGAAAGCATACTTCAGAGATACCCAATACAGTTTGTTTCTTATTTTCACAGTACAACCCCCTTTGACCAACCATGTTGATCACAAATTTGGTACTGTTCTATGCTATTCTTTTCACCTGTGGTGAGTCCTTGAATGGGTTCTGTTTCATGATTAGAAAATATTTATGGATGTGTAACATACTGTATTGGTACTTTAATATTGCATATAAGCTACATATGATCTTATATATACTGTAGGTTAACATATAGGAGAAGATGGATTTTGGAATGCAAGATTAATTTACTGAATTATCACAGAGCTCCTTGACTCATACAGCTGAGAGGTATTCTCATGAGACATAACAAAACATTACTTTTCACTCATTAATTTTGCATTGAGTTGCAATATACTCTGTCTGTAGATAATGACATGTTTATCATCAGATCAGATGTTCAGATCAAATAGTAATTGCTTTATATGTGTTTTCCTTACTCTTTGAGGAAAACATATTATTAAAGACCATACACTATCAATATGAGGAGACAATTGTTTTTTCCACAACCTTTCCGAGAGGCATAAACATTCAGGTTGGTGCCTTGGCATCAGTGTTTGGTTATCCAGAGGATTACTATAATCCATGATTATGTGGTATAAAAAATCTATACTAAACCTTACAAGAATACCTAAGCTTAAACTTAACCTGTTTTCTAAACCCATAACTCAAAACCTAGCTCTATGAGAGCTGTGTGAATGAATGAATAGATTAAAGGAGAGATATTTTAATCTTTAAAACAAGCTACATACTGTATATCATTACGTTCTTGAAATTTTGTCTTTATCAATACAGGCTAGAGAAAGGCAACTGGCAACCCCCCAAGACAGATCTCAGTTTTCCAGTTATGTAATTTATAAAGACCTAATATCTTGTATATTCTACAAAAAATAAAAACTCTGCTGTTAAGAAATTCATCCAATATTGCACTTTAATGTGAAGATCAATCATTGTGAGAGTACTTGACTATTCTCAACTCAGAGGATAGTTGACTTTAAGTTCTGAGAAAATGAGTAAACAAAAGATAAGCAAAACAGTCTTCCACCCAAGATAGGAACATGAGTGTATTTTCACTGAATACAGACATGAAACAAGGTGCCACATATTGCAATCCATAATAAAAATAAGAAAATACAATCCAAAAGTATGTTAAACATACAGCTATAGCTAGAAATACAGTAAATTCGAATTGTTTAAATTAAGTTTTATGGGGCAAGTGCTTTTTTTCAGAAGTTATCTCTTTTCAAAACTCAATTTTTACTACATCATATTTTGTACCTTGGTATGGACTAAAATAAGTTTACATGTAGTGAAATAGCACAGTGTACAATGCAATGGCAAAAGCAAACATGCCAAACATTTTGTTCTTGACATTTTCAGCATAGACCCTTTGAGTTTCACAAAGAATTTTAGATATGCATGAACGTGCATATAAATGGATAAACATGTCAAAGCAAGATTAAAAACAAATATGTGATTGTACTTTACATACATCAAGAATACAGACATATCAGACAAAGTTACCTGATCATCTGAACTATGTTACAACAATTAAAGTTTGACAGTGTATGAAGAACATTTGAAGCTAGGCTCAATATAAGGAACGTAAAAGGGCTCTGATATTTTTGGTGTGCTTTAAAATGTAGAGTTGTCAGCTTTTATTAGTGATGGAACTCTTGCTATTTGTGGTTCATAGGAGTCTGCAGGTTTGTCAAAGTGAGGTAGTGTGTTCAGCATAACACTATATAGCATTAGACTATATAATCTGAGAAATATGTGGAAGATTACTGATTTTCATTAACTGCAATGAACAATGCTACTGAAATAAATGACACAATTCTGTGACAAAGCAGATCTGTTTGTCAATTTGACTTACAATGACTAGGAGATGCATTTACATTAACAGATTTGCAATGTATGAGTTGTGGTAACTGCAATGCCATACTGTCCTCTCACACCTGGATAAGAAAGGAACACGTGAGAATGCTGTTTGTTGATTACAGCTCAGTGTTTAATACCATAGTGCCATCAAAGCCCTGTTCTCTACTCCTTATTTACCCATGAATGTGTTGCCAGGCATAACTCAAACTCCATCATGAAGTTTGCGGACGATACAACAGTCATCGGCCTGATCACAGATGACTGTGAAGAGCAAAGGTTGAGGTTGAAACCCTGGCAGCATGGTGCCAGGAGAAC
Source organism: Lepisosteus platostomus (assembly GCF_059453375.1). Classification (NCBI taxonomy): domain Eukaryota; kingdom Metazoa; phylum Chordata; class Actinopteri; order Semionotiformes; family Lepisosteidae; genus Lepisosteus; species Lepisosteus platostomus. The sequence goes on from NC_142612.1 coordinate 23,995,686, forward strand.
AACCTCTTTCTGAACATCAGTAAGACTAAGGAGATAATTGTGGATTAAAGAAAACACCAGGAAGGAGATTACACACCTATTTACATCAATGGGACTTTAGTGGAGATGGTCAGCAGTTTTAAGTTCCTGGGATTTAACATCACAGAGGACTAAACCTGGACCCACCACACTAACATCTTGGTCAAAACTGCAGGGCAGCACCTATTCTTTCTCCGTAGGCTAAAGAAGTTTGGCATGCCATGACATATCCGGGCCAAATTCTACAGGTGCACTATTGAGAATATCCTGACTGGTTGCATCACTGCCTTCTATGGGAACTGCTCTGCCTGGGATCACAATGTACTGCAGAGGGTGGTGAAGCTCTTTACCGGCTGTGAGCTATCAAACATTCAGGATATCTACTCAGCTAGATGTCTTAAGAAGTCCAGGTCCATTCTCAAGGACCCCAGTCATCCCAGTAACAATTTTTTTTCTCTCCTACTGTCTGCTAAATGGTATCGAAGCATTCAGTCAAAGGCTAGCAGATTACGGAACAGCTTCTACCTCCAGGCAATAAGACTGCTAAATAGCCAAGCTGCAGTTCACTCAGCAAAATCACCCGTAATGGCTACATGGACATGCAGTTTTCATTGTATTCGGCATACTGCATTACTTGGACATAATGTATTGCATACACCTTGCACACATTGCAGCTCTATTTATATTGAGCTCTGCCTGAGTTTATTTTATTCAATTTCTATCGCACTATTATGTTTTATTATGTAACCTTATTTTGTAACTTTAATCTTGTTATTTCACACCCACCCCCGCCCAATGAGCTCGCAGAAAAGACATTTCATTGTCAGCAACTACTGCTGCACACTGTATTGTTGTGCATTTGATAAATAAACTTTGATTTATTGATTGAATGTACTGGCATCCCATCCAGGGTGTACTCCACCATGTTTGCCAGGATAGGCTCAGGCTTCCTCACTGGTACTTATGATTATTTGTACTTGAAAAGGAAAAATAAAAGTAGTGAATCAAAGCTGTTACAAGAAAAAATATCTAATTTTCTTAGTATTATGGCATTTTGACTTATATTGATTAACATCTGAATCTTTCTTTTAAATCTTTATTTGCAAGACAGTGATTGAACTGCCTCTGACTTTCTAATTCATGAGGATGGATTCAGAGCAAACTGGAACTTTTTAAGAAGTTGTTGTTATATGTGGCTCTTTCCCATTTCACAGTCTGTACTGAACTCAATTTAGAAGTGCTTGAGTAAAAAGACAGAACTCAGCAGATACTACTGACATTTAAATGCTGCTTGACTCTAGTGACTTATTTTCAACATTTCCAGATTTTACAACCACTTCTGATTGATTTTAATGACCAAGGCACCTTTTTAAGTATCCAGCCTTCTGAACCACATTCAGAGGTCAGTGAACAACAAGGTAACCCCTTCATTACAGGTATCATACTTTACGGGTAACATAGTACTGCTGATGATACTACAAAATCAAGCCCAATTGTGTTCTAGGATTTGTAGCTGTGAACCAAACCAAGAGACTATGACCAAAACAAGTCTGCACAACCTTTGAAGCAGCTGTCCAGATGAGCTCCACATCTAGTGGAATCTTTCCGAAAGGGAAACAAATAGTCCAGGATTAATCCAACAACATTTGGAATACAGTATAAACCATACCTTGACACTTGTCTTCATGTGATTTAATTGAATCTTGGTTTTGAATCGAAAGTAAAAAGGAAAATATACCATTTACAGTAAAGTTTAGAAATTACTTTCTGGATAGCCTTCCTCTAGAAAATATATATTGCATATATAATTAGGTATATTGTGTTCCTGTTTATACTGTATTTAATAAAACACAATCTAATGTATTTGTTTTTATTTTATAGCTAGCTGTTTGATTTGTTTAAAATAAATATAAATACTTTTCTGAATGATTTGCTGAAAACATTTGTTTGCCACAGATCTTCAATTTACAGTTCAGTATATTTAAGGATAAAGTTTTAAAACATACTTTCCATTCAGTTGTCATTTTATCTGTCATTTTACCACTGAAAAAATATTGAATTTCAACACCCCAGTGTCATCCAGTTTTTAGCTATTATTACAAATAGGGAGATTTTGGTAAATATCAAAAATGACAAACAGAAAAATAATTGCAACGTCCAACTTGTAAAGATTTTGCCAAGAATATACCAGAGTAGTTGGTATACTAAGGAGGCACCTGACCTCTTTGTTCTCTGGTGCAGCTTTTGTGAAAAAGGTAGAGTTAAATAAATATTTAATAATAACATTATGCTGGGCAAACGTTCCGAGGTCAAATTCTTCCAGCACAGGGGTACCTTTAAAGTGGAGATGACGGCACCAAAATTTTTTGGCGCGCCTTCTCTTTAAAGCCCTGGCCTAAAATGAAGACAGTACATATAGTTATAATTCAAACGGAATTAAAAACTACACATCCCAGTTACCATGGTGGTGCTTGTGATCATAACCAACAAAACAGGGCATAAAATCAGTCACATGACTTTGGGGCAAGTTTCGAAAGCTTAACCTATCAGCAACAAAGCGAAATTTACACGATAGGCTACCTCAAACTGTCAGTTACACGACTGTGTATGTCGCTTAAGCCACTCCTATTTGGCATTTTAGTTATGGAGGCGAAAAGACGCCCCCCCCCCCCCCTCTGGGTGCCTGATTTGCCGCCATCTTTAACTGTTCCGTGTCTGAATCGCAGTAGCTACGCGTACGAAATAAATTTCACCCCAGCTACAAAACATATATTTTTGTGGTAAGAGGGAGCAAAACATCAGTATTTACTGCTATTAATTACTGTACGATTTATAGTTTAAATCTGAGCCTAAATATAAAGTTAAAATCTTGACAAAGCAATGCAGGAAATACAGAGAAAATAAATCCTTTCTGACATCTAAAATCAGTTTTGATCAAGGTCTCTAAAACGAACAAGAAAAAGAGGATTTTCGGAGGGCAATTTCGCTGTGTTTATATAGAATAAGTGATTTATGAGCAATCTAATTTCTTGTTCGTTTAAAACAGTGAAATGTCAGCTGCAAAAGATCGCACCAGAAACAACATTCTCTGCCTATCATAGACGTTCAGGAAAGGGTGAATGAAGTCATGTCAAGTACAATAATTCGGTGATCAATAATAACAGTTGTAGGACAAGAAACAAAAGATAGTGAAAACTTAAGCTTTTTAAGGCTAAAACTCAAATTCATTCTACAAATTAAGGCAAATGAAAATTCAGGATGTTAAAGTGCTAGAGGTGTAAAAAATACAAAAATGCAAATGAGCAAAAAGTTTTAGAAATGAAGCAGGTGTTGCTTTGAAATAAGCAAACAGAAAAAAGCCATGACTATAGTGTAGAAGAGGGATGCAGGAACACTTGCTTAGATATACAAAAAAATCACAAAAAGGTGTGTGTTACAAAAGAACATGCAAACATGTTCATCATGTACATGAACATGTACATCAATTTCCCTTCGCGATCAATAAAGTCTTATCTATAAACATGAAACAGAGTGAGGAATCAGAAAATTAGCATGCATAAAAAACAGCAATTCTGTCAGTGAGCCCTAACTGAATTAATAGCAACCATGGTTTCATGGAGGGCTTCTCAGATAGTTGGGCATTCAGGTAGATTGCCAGGTGAAAGGATTTGTAAACATATTTTGTTAAAGCAAGTCAGTTTTTTCCGCAACACATAAAATACATTTTTCCAAGAAAGTTTAGCCTTTGTCACTAATGAAACCACTAAATAAAGACATAAATATAGAAATCTTAAGATTTTTTTTATTCAATGTTGGTAGCAGGATGAACTGTCAGGTTGAGCTAGGTGTATATTTTGTCACAGAGTTGCTGCAAGATGTTAACAGTGAAAAAAGGTATTTAGAAATGAGTTATTTCAAGAAGAACATTTTCAGAATAATTGCAAATCTAGCAGGATACAGAAAGCACAGAAAACAGGCAGTTAGATTGATCAGATTAGTATGAAAAGTCATTTAGCAAAGGGAACGAGAAGAGTGACAAACTAGTATAGTTTAGATCTTTTTTTTCTGAACCAGGGAAAATCTGATCATGTTTCTCTATAACAATAATAAAAAACTTTATTTTATATATCACCTTTAAAAGTGGCATCTCAAAGCAATACAGTAGATGTAAAAACAGATAAAAGGACCACAGATTACAAAGTTAATACATATAAGAAAATGAAGCAGATACAGACACTAAGTCTTCTGAAAAGAAAGGTTCTGAGGTTAGATTTAAATGCACTCAGGGTACGTGACTGATATCACTGGGAATACAAATTGAGAGCTCTGGGGTGCAGCTAGAGAAGACTCTGTCACCCACAGAATGTTGATGTTCTTGAGGACAGCTAGAAGACCAGAGTCAGACAGACAAAGGTGGGGAGTAGAAAGATAATAAGCCATATACTGTAGGTACTGAATGAGGATGAGGATTTTGAAGTTGACTCGAAACCTGATAGGTAACCAGTGCAAGGACTTGAAAACAGGTGTAATAGATAGATAGATAGATAGATACTTTATTGATCCAGTGAGGGAAATTGCAGTGCAACAGCAGCTTAACACACACAACACAGCCACAGTGTAACGAATTATATACTAATAGTACAATACATACAATACAATACAAGAGTTACTCACAGTCCGGACACACAAGAGGAAACTAGAACAGTACAGTACACAGAAAATCTTATCACACGTATGAATATAAATATAGATGTAACCATAGATATAAATATAAATATAAATGTATTGCACAGGTCCCTGGCATATATTGCACAAAAAAGTGGTTGTAAACGGGAAAAAGAAAAAGAAAAAGAAAGAGAACAGATGTAGCAGTATATGTGTATATGCGTTTAGTCCAGAAACAGGTCACTGTCGCTGTTGCCTCTGCCAAGACGCAAGGTGGATGCGTTGTACAGTCTTATGGCAGACGGCAAGAATGACCTCCTGTAGCGCTCCCTGTCGCACCGTGGGTGAATCAGTCTATTGCTGAACGTGCTCTTCATTCCTGCAAGCCTGTCATAGAGGGGATGGGAGAAGTTGTCCATGATGGCCTCCAGTTTGGACATCATTCTCCTCTCAGCCACTACCTCCAAGGGGTCCAGGTCAGACCCAATGACAGAGCTCGCTCTCCTGATGAGCTTGTTCAGCCTTTTGGAATCTACTGCTCTAATCCCAGAGCCCCAGCACACCACTGCGTAGAAAATGGCACTCGCTACCACCGACTGATAAAACATATGTAGCATCTTACTACACACATTGAAGGACCTGAGCCTCCTCAAGAAGTAAAGTCGGCTCTGTCCGTTCTTATAGATGGCCTCGATGTTCTTAGACCATTCCAGTCTATCGTCGATGTGCACTCCCAGGTACTTGTACGAGTCCACCATCTCCACGCCACTCCCATGGATGTAGACAGGAGTAGGTTTGACCTTTTTCCTCCTGAAATCTACCACCAGTTCCTTTGTCTTTGTAACATTCAGTTCCAAGTGGTTCACCCCACACCACTCCACAAAGCTGCTGACCAGTCCTCTGTACTCCTCCTCCTGCTCACCCTTGATACATCCCACAATCGCAGAGTCATCTGAGAACTTTTGCAGGTGGCATGACTTTGAGTTGTACTTAAAGTCCGAAGTATAGAGGGTGAAGAGGAATGGAGAAAGAACTGTCCCTTGAGGTGCCCCTGTGTTACTCACTACCAGTTCAGACACGCAGTTCTGAAGTCTCACAGACTGTGGTCTGCCCGTCAGGTAGTCAGTGATCCACGAGGTCATGGAGGCATCGACTTGCATCTCCTCCAGCTTCCTCCTTAGAAGTAAGGGCTGGATGGTATTGAAGGCACTGGAGAAGTCGAAAAACATGATCCTTACAGTGTTGCCAGCCCTGTCCAGGTGTGAGTAGGCCCTTTGCAGCATGTAGATGATCGCATCCTCCACACCAACACTGGGCTGGTAGGCAAACTGTAGGGTGTCCAGTGATGAGCTGACCATGGGTCTCAGGTGGGATAAGACCAGTCTCTCCAGTGTCTTCATGATGTGAGAAGTCAGTGCAACTGGTCTGTAGTCGTTGAGGACAGAGGGGCGCCCTTTCTTTGGTACCGGGACCAGGCATGATGTCTTCCAGAGCACCGGGACTCTCTCCAAGCGCAGGCTCAGGTTGAACAGTCGCTGGAGCACTCCGCTCAGCTGATCAGCACAGGCCCTCAGAACTTTGGGACAGATGTTATCTGGTCCTGTGGCCTTACCCCCGTGCAGCCTCTTCAGCTCCTTCTTCACCTGGTCAGCTGTGATGGTCAGCCTGGCCCGGGGGATAATGCATCCCTGATAGGATTCTCGCTGTCATATTCTGAACATATTGAAGATTGCTCAGTGTGGATTTAATTTCCCCAGTGAACAGGATGTGCATTAATTAATTCTAGAAAAAAAAGCCTTTCTTGATTTCTCTAGTTCCCTTTAAAATAAACTATTATTCCACAATGCAGAGTATTACATGGCCAGTATTTACACATGATATTTGTGATTTAAAGAAATTAACACAAGCAGCTTTTGGAGATTTAAGTGTTGGTTGAGTTATTGCAGGATAAAAGACTAGAGATGTTGGTAAGAAGAAGATAATTTTGGGAAAGCTGAGGAATACACCGATAACAAGAACACTTCCTAATGGGCTTAGGCATACTTTTGATGAAGATGATGAAGTTAACAGACTGTATGTTTACATAGATACTGAAATGAGGATTGTATTTTAGATTTTGTGTAGTTGCTAGCATTGAACTGTGTGTTGGATGCACATGAATTGAAGGAATGGGCAAACATAGCTGATGCTGATCCACAGAGCCAGTATCTTAAGATGTTTATAATTAGAGGCAATTTGTTTAAATAACTAGGTATGGATACTGATGTGCAAGAGAGGAGGAAAGACTGTTTCCTTAAGCCAGCACTATAAAATATTTTATTCTCAGTGAGATGCTGCCATTTCATAGTGGGTTTCTAACACTGTGTATAGTTCCATCCACACAGTGCCTTTACTTCCATCCATTTCTAATCTCTTTATCCAGTACAGAGGATTTGGAGCCTATCCCAGTAAGCAACGGACACAAGGCAGAATACACCATGGACATAGCACCAGTCCATCACAGGACAGACAGACACAAACACACACACACACCAGGGCCAGTTTTCCCATAAACCAATTAACTTACCAGTATGTTTTGGAGTGTGAGAGGAAGTCATATCACACATATGGAGAAAAACCATGTAACCCAGAGAGAACATGCAAACCCCACACACACAGGATGGCAGGAATTGAACCTAGGACCCCAGTGCTGCAAGATAGCAATGCTAACCACTTCGCCACCATTATAAATGGATGGATATCTTAGTTATCTTTCTAGTTCACAGGTTTGCATGCATAATTTAATTTTGAAAGCCACACAGACATCAGGTACTACTGTTATATTTATGAAAAAGAAACAAAACAAAAAGCATTCTAACAACTGTGCCATCCTACTCCTTAGTTAATACATTTTATTATTCATAAACAGTTAACATTGTTAGTAAAATATTTTGAATTATATTTAACCCTATTTTTTCTTTAGTTTTGTATTTAACTTATTATATGATAGTCAGATTTAATGTATATTTGAACAATGAATATATATTTTTACAAGATGCGGGGGAAAGTGCAACAACTTATTACAGTGCTAAATTTGATTGCTAATAGTTTATGCTAACACCTAACTTTCTTAATTAGATGTATTTAAAACAGTAAACTAAGTGTAACATACCATTAAGAAATACAATCGAGAATAGTTTTATGGTGTTTGTATGGATGAAACGTTTCTAAAATGTATAACGTAACAAAATTAAAGACGATTAAAATCTGTAATCTTTCCACTTGTAATGTCATTAGACAGAACAACAAGTTTCTGCTTTGTCTAAGGATGGTATCAAAAAGTAGTCTAAGTGGTGAGAAAGCTGTGCTTAATGATAATTAAACTGTTGGCTGATTACTGGCTGCTGAAATTTGGATTAAGACAAAATATAGATTTTCTCAATTCAGATGTAAACCTGAAAGAGACACCTTGTGTTCACAATAAGCTATAATAGTGGACTATTTTTATGTATTCATCTGTGTAAGAAACAAAAATTAATGCTCTGATCGGGCTTTGAACTGCCTGTGTGCAGCATGCTACATTTCAGTTCATTGCCCATTACCACTATAAGGACAACAAAAGTTGTAAGGACAAGAAAACCGAATGTCAAAATGTTTCCAAAACAGCCGCTTGTGAATTTATAACTGCTTAGTTACACAATTCCATATTTCTATTACTATCAAGTGGCATTAAATCAGTACAACTTGTTTTTACAATAACAGCAAGTGGTGGTCTTACTACTGTACTTTTACAGCTCCACCTGGCAGTTTTACAAAGAACTGTAGTCACATTACTGGAATTTCTAAAACGCTGTGGTTTCCATCAGTCTACGGCACTCTCGCACAGCCACTGAACTGCGAACTACGGCAGTATCCCTCACGCATTCTGAATAGCTGGATCTGTAGATAAGTGGGGCAGATTGAATCCTTTTGATGTAATTTTTGCTTGATATTCTCTATACCTCATCTTCAATATCTTAAATCACCTCATCACTTGTGCACAATTCAATTATTTCAGTCACTTGAGTGTATTATAGTCATAAATGCTCAATTAAACAAAAAGAAACCAAAAACATTTAATTATTATCCAAACTTGGTGATACAAACATTCAATATGATATATTTCATTTGATTATCTGTATACATTTAAAACATTCTTTCTTTCTATGATATTTTATTCCACAAAATGTTTTAATAAACCTTGTCTTTATTTCCTTCTTAAACCTCTTCTTTGTCAATAATTTCTTCTCCCTACAAACTGAGGTGAACAAATTATTGATAAAGAAGAGGTTTAAGCAGGAAATAAAGACCAAATTCATTAGAACACTATCTGGAATAAAATACCATAGAGAGAAAAAAGGAGCTTTTCATGCCATTATTGTATTGCCATAGATATAAACTAAGAAGACAGTAATAAAAAGTATATACAGTACATCATGTAGTTTTGATTTTATTATTGTTTTTTTCTGGTGTAGTGACAAGGTAGCAAATAAGGTTGTGGAAAACATTTACAAATTAAATAAGAGTTAAGTAAATTAATTAAATACTTGACATTTTTTTACTGGAAAATTCAATTGAGAACAGTTTCTCATTTACATTGACAAACTGCCCAAGAGGCATACCATTGTTTAACAATGAGCAAAGAAGATAGAAGAGAAAGAAAAATACAATCAATAAAAAATAACATAACAGGGCATAACATAACAGGATGCTGTAGTGTTAACAAGTGGGATTGTCGGGCAGAGGACATTTAATCATACAAATGAAAACCCTGAAAAGTGGATAGTTTCAGTTTACCCTGCAAATAACAGAGCACGCCATTTTAGAGGATGATACAATCCTGAAGCTTGGTTGAAATTAAATGTTTTGGGACTGAGAAGGACAGACATTTCTGGTTCCTGTATTTAAAAAAAAATAATCATGAAGACAAATGAATAACCACAGTTGTACACATTTGTAGGATTTCTAAGCAAGAAAAAAATGGGATGTGGGATTCAGTTAAATCATTTTTACTAGTTCTTTCATTTGCACCTGAAATGGATATAGACCAACACACAGATACTTCAGGTTTCTCTTCCCTGTCTTTCTCCTTTCTCATTGGAACAGTATTACTTCATATTTGCTTTTTACCATCACAGGATCAATGGACCATGTCGTCTCAAAACCCAATGGTTTCAACTGGGATTTTTAAATATCTATACCACAGATGCCTAATTGGACAAGAGTCAGTCAGTACATTTTGAGGTAATACAAATAATGAGTGAAGACTGAGGATGCTTCACGGATATGGCATACTGTCAGGGTATTTTTATGCAGGTGTTTAGAAATAGATAATTATAAAATTAATGTATACGTATGATTAATTGATAAAATAAATAAATAAACTTGAATTGCATACCTGGCTACTATATGTTGTATTTTCAAAATGACCAGGCAGTGTAAAATAAAAATCTTACACGTACTACCAATCCTTCAGTTGAATTATGTTTTTTAACACTAGACATATTTAAGAACTTTATATAAGCAAATATAAGAAATGTATATTAGTAAATACTTTATTATTTAAATATGTACTATATATATTTTATATTTCTGCTCAATACTGTTTATGTAGGCAAGGCAAGTAGTAGACAAGAGAAAAGAGATACCAGTGTACTTCCACCCAATCTGTTCAGAGACATAAGCATTTCTGAGAGCATTTTATAAACCACAAATAGCTCCAAAATGTAAACAACCTTTTGTTACTATAAATATTGCATTCATGAAAGTACAGAGTATGTACTTTAACAGAATGTAAAATACATAGTATAAGTATATCTTTAAACATTAGCACAGAATGCAAATTTAAATATCTATTGGAATGTCACACATCTTTCTAGTCAACAGAATAAATATTCCCCATAGCACATCTTTCAACCTCAACTAAGTAAAGCCACAAGTACATACTGTCCACAAGTTATCACAGACCTTCCATAGCCTACCAATCTATTTTTTAAGCCAACAGGAGTTTTGTCTTCAAACATGTAAGAAAAACTCTACAAATTTATACAATTAACCTATGTGATTTCATAGCATTTTACATAAAGAAATGTAATTTAGGATTTTCATTAGAAAAATCTATTACAAGCAAATTGCTCATAATGGACCTATCAAATATTTCTTGAGTTGTTTTTTTTTAATTTGAAAGTGCTGTACAGATGCAGCCATTCAAAGTGCGCGGCACCAGAGGCATTTGGCTGCGTCATCGTGCGTCATACCGCAGTACGTCATTGGTTGACCGACAGGGGCACTTGTGGTGCTTTGGTCGGTCGTAGAAAGATTTAAATGTCTTTACTGTGCCCGTTTTAGTATTGAATATTGAATTTTACCACTGAAGGGAAATTTTAGTAGCTGATCATAAAAAGAATAGGAGCATAACGCGTGTGAAGGCCATAAACAATATTAATTTAGGAACATAAACATACAGTATTACAGTATGTAAACTGTATATGGCTGGTCTCTGTACTTTAAAGAAAAAATATACACCAGTATTTCATTTCTCCCTAAACATTTTAAGCATTGAAGTCTTTAACTAACGTGAAATAACGTGTATAAAAAAATGTTTTTTTAAGCTTTTCTGCGAATACGCTCCGTACCGGAGTAAACAAGCATACTTTTTGAATTTGATTAATAGGGAATATAATATGGAATCGCGTATCTAAAGAAATTAATAATGATATAATTATATTCATGTACTGCAACACAAGAATAGTATACGCTGTACAATGTCTGTTGATACTATGTGTATGTGTAGGGCTGTTTCACCACTCATCATGTGACCATTTTTTAACAAACATTTCTAAGCAATATTATGGACAATTAATTGACTTTTTATATTTCTAAATATCACAACATGTTCGAATCTAAGTCATTTTTTAATATCAACGAATAGTCACCATCTTTCCTTCTGACAAAGGTTCCTGCTTATGCTTCTGCTTCCTGCTTCTATCATGTGGGGATCCCTTTAGATCTCCCTTCAGATTTAAAAGGCTATTAATAATATCTTCGGTGTTGCATCTTCCCAGTTTAGCTGATCTTTTGCTGCCCACGCATGCTTACACAGCTCCCTGGGTAAACTATCACAAAGCTTTAAAGAACTTAACATTTTTATTATCAACAAATTGTAAATACGACGTTTACATTGGCATTATTAATTTTTCACTTGAGTGTATGGAGGATTGTCAGCTGTCACTGAGAGCAGACCCCCCCTCTTAGGCTGCGCAAATGATTTTTAAAATTTTTATAAAGAATGGAGGCTGTAAGTGTTAAAATATTGTAACGCTTACGGCCGACAGGCACTGTGTAAGAGCCGGCGTACCAGAGCGGGTGACGTCACCGCCCTTCCCTGTGATAGCAGGACCACAGCTACTGGGCTGTGGAGAGATCTCTCTTTAGCTCACGGGGCTAGGTCGCTGCAGAGAGACGCGGAAGTCCCGGGTTCGAGCCTCCAGTCGGGATGGGGCCGACCAGATGCGGCAAGGGCGCCCGCCTGAGCCCCCGTTGCGTTACAATATAAACATTTACTGTCAAACTTTAAATTAACAATTGATTTAAAGACAAGCTGTCAAAGTGTAATGAAATACAATATTGTTGTTGTTTTTTTTTTTTTTATCCTGTAAAGTGCTTTGAGAAGCCACCTTTAAAGGCGCTATATAAAGGTGCTGATTCTTATGGAATGTGTTTTCTTTCTTCTTTTTTTCAGCATGGAATAAACCTATTACTTGATTCTTATGGAAGCCCGGTTCAGTGGCACAATGCAACGTAAATTGCTACCTTTGTCTTCTGCGTAATAATGTTCACCTCTCTGTCAAGCAAATTAACAATAGTAATAATAATGAACTTTATTGTATATAGCGCCTTTAAAGGTGGCTTCTCAAAGCGCTTTACGGGATAAAAACAACAGGGCTGTTAAACCGGTTTTTATCTATTTTTCGGCATAGCCAGCCGGCTGTCGAGTGGTATTAAATGCAACTTTTTTGTATAGATGACTTTCCTAAAATGTATTTAAAAATAAAAATGATTACAATTGGCACGCCTGTAGCTTTTTCATGAAACCTCATAGAGTAATGGAATTTCTTGCGTTGTACAGCTTTTCAGCTAAATATATTTATCGCTTATGCCTGACATTGGAGCTGCTCGCCTGCACAGTGACGTCACCGCATTTCCCTCTGAATAGCGACTGAATAGGCAGTGAAAACATTTGTCTGTCTTTCTGTGGGCGGAAGGGGGACTGTCTTGGATTGGAAAGCACGGCTATTCTACTCTGAGAATGTCCGTTGTCTTTTCACTGATAAACTTGTGTTAACAAAAACCACAGTATGCTTAAGTATGCTTAAGAGTTGTCAAACCGGTTTTTATTTATTTTTCGGCACAGCCAGTACCTAAAATCAGCACTGTTCAGATTTCGTTCACACAGGGAATCTTCACAAGAGGAAATGGCTCTGTCTTCACATGAATGTGAGTGTTTTGCGTCAGGGAAGAAGAATACGTACCTATTTCCCTTTGATACTCATAAAAAAAGACACACTCACCAGAGCTTGCACAACTATACAGATGCAGCCATTCAAAATGGGTGAGGTATTTCGCGGCATACCGCGACACGCCCACCGGGGTATCACGCAGTTCACGTGTGTCACGTGACTAACTATCCAGCGTCGCCTTGTAAAACTGCCAGGGGGAGCTTAACCTCTCATGTACAGCATTTGAGCCTTTAATTTTGAACTGTGTATTACAGCATGTTAATCATCAGTCATTAAAATGTTGGTATATTTTATGAAAGCAAGATTGCTCAGTTGGACAAAAGTACACAACCTACCTTTATCAGAAATATTTATGCATCAAAGCCTTTACTGAAGATATTACTAATAGTATTAATAATGGATGACTTTGGACAAGCTGTATACTCAAAGTATAATTTCTTTAGCACATTTGTACAAGCACTTGGAATCTGTCCAAGCCATACTTTGTCAGGCATTTTGTTTTACTTCAACGGGCATAAAAACTTCCTTGCTTTTAACAGGGCGTTTCATAATTTCTAACTACGAAAATGATTTAAAATGCGACACCTATCATTCAACTAGAGCTTAAAATATCACAAGAATCCTCAAGAGCACAGCAAAGAGTGTATTAAAAGACACTTGTATTTATCAACGCTTTCTTTTCCGTATACCAGATTTTATGGAACCACTTCAGTGGGGTGTTCCAGGAATCGGCACTTTAAAGAAAAAAATACACACCAGTATTCCATTTCTCCCTAAACATTGTAAGCTTCGAAGTCTTTAACTAACGTGATACCGGAGTCAACAAGCATACTTTTAGAATTTGATTAAAAGGGAATATAATATGGAATCGCGTATCTCAAGAAAGTAGTTAAAGCAAGTCAGTTTTTTCCGCAGCACATAAAATACATTTTTCCAAGAAAGTTTAGCCTTTGTCACTAATGAAACCACTAAATAAAGACATAAATATAGAAATCTTAAGATTTGTTTTATTTAATGTTAGTAGCAGGATGAACTGTCAGAGTGTATATTTTGTGGCAGAGTTGCTGCAAGATGTTAACAGTGAAAAAGGTATTTAGAAATGAGTTATTTCAAGATGAAAAAGAAAACATACACGAAACATGGTTTCATTATGACCAAAATCGGTCTTGAGATATTTTTAACTTGATTTACAGTATTTGAGAGGTATGTCTTAACACCGATACTACAGTGCTTAAGTACTGCTCACGTATATGTTTCCAGGTTTATATTATGCATTTCATACGGTCAAATTACTTTTGAGCAACTAATAAGAAGCGCGAAACGGTATGCGTTTTAGTTTCGTTTTGTGCTGGGACCCGTGGATTGATTGAAAAATGAATGAAATGATGTTATGAGTACATCATCTATCAACAATTACACAGGTTCTGTTTCCATATTGCGGCACGGTGAGGTGCGCTGGCAGGTGGGTGATGCAGTGGTGCCAATGCAATTTCAACCAAACCTGTTCCCACACACCCTGCCCCCACTACCATTAGAATATACACAAACATTTTAGCGTTTCATTCTGAGCAGAAGACCCTCACACCTGAAGAGTGCTGGCTGTGATGAATTAAACCGGTTTTACAGGTTTCAATCACAGACCATGTGACATGGGACTCAGTAAACTAACACACAGCGCCACCAGATTTGATAATACCTAACCAAAATCCGCAATATGGAAACAGAACCTGTGTAATTGTTGATAGATGATGTACTCATAACATTTTTTCAAGACGAACTACAACATTTAAAAAATGACTTGTATGTACTTGATATCTCTAATCAATCCACGGGTCCCAGCACAAAACGAAACTAAAACGCATACCGTTTCGCGCTTCTTATTAGTTGCTCAAAAGTAATTTGACCGTATGAAATGCATAATATAAACCTGGAAACATATACGTGAGCAGTACTTAAGCACTGTAGTATCGGTGTTAAGACATACCTCTCAAATACTGTAAATCAAGTTAAAAATATCTCAAGACCGATTTTGGTCATAATGAAACCATGTTTCGTGTATGTTTTCTTTTTCATCTTGAAATAACTCATTTCTAAATACCTTTTTCACTGTTAACATCTTGCAGCAACTCTGCCACAAAATATACACTCTGACAGTTCATCCTGCTACCAACATTAAATAAAACAAATCTTAAGATTTCTATATTTATGTCTTTATTTAGTGGTTTCATTAGTGACAAAGGCTAAACTTTCTTGGAAAAATGTATTTTATGTGCTGCGGAAAAAACTGACTTGCTTTAACAAAATATGTTTACAAATCCTTTCACCTGGCATTTTCGTAGTTAGAAATTATGGAACGCTCTGTTAAAAGCAAGGGAGTTTTTATGTCCGTTGCAGTTCTTTTGCAACATGAATATAATTATATCGTTATTAATTTCTTGAGATATGCGATTCCATATTATATTCCCTTTTAATCAAATTCTAAAAGTATGCTTGTTGACTCCGGTATCACGTTAGTTAAAGACTTCGAAGCTTACAATGTTTAGGGAGAAATGGAATACTGGTGTGTATTTTTTTCTTTAAAGTACCGAGACCAGCTATATACTGTATGTTTACGTTCCAAAATTAATATCGTTTATGGCCTTCACACGCGTTACAGTATGCTCCTATTCTTTTTATGCTCAGCTACTAAGATTTCCCTTCAGTTTTAAAATTCAATATCTACAACGGGCACAGTAAAGACGTTTACAGTAAGTCTTTCTACGACAGACCAACGGGCCACGAGTCCCCCTGTCGGTCAACCAATCATGCACCGCGGTACCCCGTGTCATCTTACCTGCGGTATGTGTCTGTACCGCTCACTTTGAATGGCTGCATCTGTAACTAAAACAACTAAAACCTCTTCACTGTGTGAAAATACAACCTTTATAAGTTTATGCAGGTAAATAATTGCTATTAGGAATGATTTTTTAATCTATCAATGTTAGATTAAAAAAAAAAACACATTGCCCGACACTAGAAAGCATCTTGCATTACATTGCTTGAAAAATAATTTTATTTCGAGAGACTGGATAAGTAATTCTAGTGCGTTTTAACATCCTGAAAAACAAGCCGAGCTATGGGTCATCTTTACAAGACATGTTAAGAGAAGAAATCATGTTTTTGGATGTTGATGTAATGTGATTGGAAGACAGCAAGTGAGGTAAAAAATATGTCTTTTCCACATTATCTGGCAAGCCTTGTTGTGTCAAAGAACCAGAGATCATCTCACTTTCAAAGGACAGCACAGACTTTCAAAAGACCGCAAATATACTAGCAAGGGTTAATTGCACTATGAACCGCATAAAGAAATGTAAAATAGTCTTCTTTAGGTGTGAGGGCAGGAGTGGATCACAGCAGTAATACACAGCAAATAACAGGAAAACAAAGAGCAGGGAAGGTGAGACGAGTATCTTGTAGGGAAAACCGGTTCAGGGACGCCAAATAATGTAGATTAAAGTGGCTCTCTGAAGGCACCAGTTCTGTAGGGTTTGGGCATTTACTGAGACAATTATTAATTGTAGCAGTAAATCACAAAGTTGATTCTTTTGATGGCTTTAGAATCCAACCATGCGACATAACTCAAACAACGCGCACACACAGGTACTAATACACGAGGATACATTTATTAATACATAGAATATGCATGTAAACCTAACAGATCTTATCGAGAGGGTTATCAGAATACAAAAGGTATATATTCAATCAGTTACAAAGTGTTACACATATCAAGAGGACATACGTTCAGTATATCATTCATTAAGACCGTTTCGTAAAATGAACTTGGTTACAACTTCTACATTAGATACTCAAAACAAGTACATAACTCTTAGGAATTAAATTGATATCAACTGGTTTGGATAACAATTGAATTCTCGAGCTGTAATGCATTGAAGTTGAATACTCATCCAATCTTTGGGGATTCAGATCTCCTGCGGGCACAAAGGAACAGTTGCAGGCTGTTGCTGTCCAATCCGCGCTCTCTGGCTCCGTGCCAGGCTGTGCTGTGCGGCTTGCGACGGTGCGCTGCTGATGCTCACTGTTGGCATTAACTAGCAAAGTTTGTGCACAGGAGAAAAGATGACTGTGGGTCCCAGCAAGTCAGGAAGAGGACTGGTTCGTTCCTGATGAAGAGCTAGTTCTGAATAGTAATTCAGCTGTCCACAGTTCCGACCTGTTCACGAGGCCTGCTGCTGGTTACTCCCTGGCAACCTCAACTCTAGACTCTTAGAACAAAGGAAAGTTCTGGCACCCGGACACACTGGCCGTTCCGTGGTTGTCCGGGCTGAGTCTCAGGATGGTCAGGAGGCGCGCTGCGAGAATGTCCTGCCCTTGGGAGCCTTCTGCTCCTGGGCCGTCCTGCCCTGGAATTCTTACTGAATCTTGTTGAATCTCCCTTTCTGAATCTTGTCAAATCTTGTTGAATCTCTCAGGCTCTCTGTGTTGCCTGTTTTTACCTGGAGGAACTTCAGCTCATTGATTGGCTGAAAGTTCCATGGGCATCAGAGTCCCACGTGGGTTACTCGGCCCTACCAGTCCCTGATTGGTTGATCAAGGTGAGATATGAGTCACTTACTCCTGACACTTAGTAATGCAGTCCAGATGTCCAACTGGCACTCCCTAGACAGATAGGCGCCAATGGGTGACCATTGATCATGATAGCCAGGCTTAGCTAAGTGCATCCCCCTTTGGGAGCTGTCCTTGGACCTTAAATCACCTTGCATGAATGGTTTCTCTGTGGCTGCACCACAGAGATGAACAGAGAAATGAGGCCTAATTTGGGAAAGCTCAGAAACACTTAATTCTGCCTTATTATTAAGCCTCACCGCTACAATCTAAACAGTGAGTGATCAGAAAAAGGAAACAATTGTTACGCCCGGCTTTTTGACGCAATTTTTTTCAACTTGCATCAGACACATTTCTTGGTATAGATGGGAATGCGAGAGCCGACCGTTACGCCACCCTCGTGTTTTGAAATCTTGTGACTTTTGAAATTTACTGGGGGTGGACCACATCGGTAAATTTTGATGGGTCCAGAGGCAAAAGTGCCTTGCCTTGCAATCTCCGGGAAACCATTAGTAGCATGGTGAATCAGAGATTCTCAACACTTACTTTGTGCGACTGGAAAAGAATTTGTGATCGGATCAACGAAATGCTTCGAAGAAGGAGGTGCTCTTTTCCCCTAGTTTAACAGTCTGTCTAGAAACAAAACATTCCTGTTAAACAAGATGTAAGAGGAATGTAAAAAAAATGTACAAAAGTAAAAAACAATTACTTTTTGAAAATGAAAAACTGTGTGTGTGTCTATCTCTCTCTGCTGGTGCGCGGGCGTGGTGGGGTGCTGTGCCAGCTGTACAGAGAATTAAAGTGCCCCTTTCCATTCAACGGGTGTCTGAGTCGCTGTGTCCTATCTTCTGAAAGTGGCTGTTGTGAATGTCTGTAGAGTGTATCTTATTTTTAGTACTATATTAACAGATGATTTTGCCAAATTGTATTCAAAAATAAAAACGATTACAATTAGCACGCCTGTAGCTTTTTCACAAAAAAAAAGGGGGGGGGGGGTGTCGTGTGTTAAGAAAGTTGGGTGTTAGCATAAACTATTAAGGAGTGGCTCTGGTGAAATTTCGCTGTGAACTGAAGAGTTAAAGTGTAAAGTGTTTCCTCTTTTTAACGGGAAGAGACGTGGTGCTTTTTTTTAAATTCCTGGCGGAACTGGGCTTCCATAAGAATCAAGTAATAGGTTTATTCCATGCTGAAAAAAAAAGAAAGAAAACACATTTCATAAGAATCAGTGCCTTTATATAGCGCCTTTAAAGGTGGCTTCTCAAAGCGCTTTACGGGATAAAAACAACAATAACAACAACAACAATATTATAATAATAATAATAATAAACTTTATTTTATATAGCGCCTTTAAAGGTGGCTTCTCAAAGCGCTTTACAGGATGACAATAACAATAAATAAGAAGACTACAACAATAAATAAGAAAATTTCACAAGACAGGACACAATTATAATTACAACAATACAACAATAAAAATAGAGGAGACCGTGGAAGATGGTATTAAGAAGAGCAGAGGGGTGAAGAATGGAACCAGTTAAGTAAAGGCTTTTCTGAAGAAGAAGGTTTTGAGTCTGGATTTGAAGGAGTTTAGAGAAGGTGACTCTCTAATATCCTTGGGCAAAGAGTTCCAGAGCTTGGGGGCATAGCAGGAGAAGGCCCTGTCGCCCATACAATGTAGACGGGCTTGGGGGACAGTAAGGAGGGCAGAATTTGAAGAGCGGAGGTTGCGAGGTGGGGAGTAGGGCGATAAAAGTTCAGACAGGTATTGAGGTGCCAAGCCATGTAAAGCCTTGTAGGTGAGCATGAGGATTTTAAAGTCTACGCGGAATTTGACCGGAAGCCAGTGCAAGGACTCCAGGATAGGAGTAATGTGAACACTTGTACTAGACCTGGTCAGGATTCTGGCTGCTGAATTTTGGACATACTGCAGCTTGTTCAGAGTAGATTTAGATACACCAGGGAGCAGAGCATTGCAGTAGTCAATTCGGGAGAATACAAATATGTTGATCAGCTTTTCAGCCACAGTTAATGATAGCATAGGGCGTAGTCTTGCGATATTTCTAAGGTGAAAAAAAGATGTTTTGACAGTATGCTGTACATGTGGGTCGAATATTGTATTTCATTCCACTTTGACAGATCGTCTTTCAATCAATTGTTGATCTAAAGTTTGACAGTAAATGTTTATATTGTAACGCATACAGCCTCCATTTCTTTATAAAAATTTTAAAAAATCATTTGTGCAGCCTAAAAGGGGGGGTCTGCTCTCAATAACAGCTGACAATCCTCCATACACTCAAGTGAAAAATTAATAACGCCAATGTAAACGTCGTTTTTACAATTTGTTGATAATAAAAATGTTAAGTTCTCTAAAACTTTGTGATGAGGAAGTCGTGGTGATGAGGAAATAGCATGCTGCCCCATATATCAGGGAACACTTTGGATCAAGGCACCGTCTCTTTCAAGACAACAAACCCGAAACACACAGCAGCAAGGGCGAGGCTTATAGCAGACGGAGTGAACTGGGTGAAAACACCAGGCGAATCCCCAAATTTAAATCCAATAGAGATGGTATGTCATTCGCTGAAAGATTATGTTTGGAAAACTGCTAAACCCAGCACAAAGCAAGAACTTATCACTGTCAATATAATGCCAATAATATTAGCTATTTTAGTTTTTTGAATACATTTTTATGTGTTAAAAGAAAACTGATGGTGCTAGCAGGATTTGAACAGCCAAACTCTCGCTTAGAAGTCGGGCACTTAGACTATCGCGCCACTGACACAGTCACATGATGAGTAGTGAAACAGCCCTACACATACAGTATCAACAGACATTGTACAGTGTATACTATTGTGTTGCAGTACATGAAATTAATTATATCATTACTAATTTCTTTAGATACGCGATTCCATATTATATTCCCTATTAATCAAATTCTAAAAGTATGCTTGTGTACTCCGGTATCGAGCATATTCGCAGAAAAGCTTAAAACTACCACTTTTTATACACGTTATTTCACATGTTCACATTTAACATTTCACATGTTAGTTAAAGACTTCGATGCTTAAAATGTTTAGGGAGAAATGGAATAGTGGTGTGTATTTTTTCTTTAAAGTACCGAGACCAGCCATATACTGTATATTTAAGTTCCAAAATTAATATTGTTTATGGCCTTCACACACGTTTTGCTCCTATTCTTTTTATGCTCAGCTACTAAAATTTCCCTTCAGTGGTAAAATTCCATATAAATATTCAATACTAAAACAGGCACAGTAAAGACATTAAATATACATATACATACTGTATACAGTACAGTTTGCATACAATTATATGTTTATGTTCCTAAGTCAATATCTTTTATGAGCATGTGAAAGGCATGGTGAATCGGAGATTCTCAAAAATTACTGTACTTTGCATGATTGGAAACAAATGCGTGATTGGATCAACAAAATGCTGTGATGTTACTTTTACAAAGACGGTCAATGAATAAATAAAATATTTTCGTTTACAAAGACGGTTACACAGAAAGTGGACCACGGCAATACTTTGAGTTTACAGCTTCTCCAAGGTAATTTATTATTAATACTATTAGTAATATCTTTGGTAACGACTTTAATGGCGACAGCTCAAACATGAGAGGTTGAGCTTCATTAGCTCCACCTTGTGGAAATTCCGGATACTATTATTTTACTTGCGGTACCATGTGGTGTTATGCAAGAATATATGGTATTAATACGGTATTATACGGTAACTTGAGTTACACCGCGACAAGCACACCGCATTATAATGCGGTATTGCCCACTTGTTTTGAATGGCTGCATCTGTAGATAAGACTGGATAATATGAATACATATCCTTTGAAAATAAAGAATTGGATACATTCACAGATATAGAAGGACACATAATATACTGTATAATTCCATAATATCTAAATCAAAGTACTGATTAACAAGTTTATTTTAAATTATTTGATTAGTAATCAGTTGGTATAACTACTCTAGCAGTTTTGATTACATGTATCCTTGAACTATTAAATTTTAAATTGAACAAAAGATATTAAATTAAATTAGCTTTTGTGGGAAATGTACTTTTGTATTAATAAAACTTTAGCTGTTTTCATTGTGTACTTTATGTACATAAGAGCACCAGCCCAAAAATCACAACAACAAGTGTTGGGCTCATTCCTGAATTTTCACTTTTTTCATAAGGGGAACCTGAATATTTTCTGTGATAATAACAGCACCTTCAAGAGTAGAGACTTACCTCACTCCGAATCCACCCAAGGTTATGAGCATTCCTTTTTACTTTAATTATCTTTCTGCCTGGCAGGAAGCTCTATTCATTATAAGCTCCCATATACTTTCCATGCCCTTTGTAGTTTGCTCTTCTTCCTTGCTTTATTTTCTTAAACGTGTGTTATATAACTGACACTCCCTTCATTTAATTCCCTCAGTGACTTATAGATGTTTTCCAATTTGTTTCCCTATAGTCACATCTATTTTTTTTATTTCAGAACCATTCAGTCTGTATTTCAGAAGAGTTCTACAATAATTTATATTTTTCTGTTTCCAGATCTTTTTTATTACTTTTTAATGCATGACTTCATGTTATTGCTCATGACTTCTGAGTTTTAGGATGTTGAATCCTAAAAACTCGACTTCTTTCCTTCAAAATTTACTTATAACCATTTTGAACTTGTGCTCAAATTGATGTAACTATTTAAGGTTAATTTAGTAATTAAAAAGAAATAGAAAGAACTTGAAATTTAAACAGTTTACAAATTACAGTTTTGCCAGATTTAATTGCAAAGTAATTCATATTGATAAGCCTTTAAACAGAGAAGCCATCACTGACTAATATGAACATGTTATATGGAATATAAACTTATTTGTATGTTCATGTTTCATTATAATATTTTTCATGAACTGTAAGAAGTACAATTAAATTAAACAATAATTAAAGTATAATCAAACCTGTAATGACTTGAGAACAACATAAATGAAAGCATGTGTAAAATATTAAAATAAATGGAAATGCAGTAAATGGAATAAATTAATATCATATGGTACAGTAAAAGGAATACACTTTAATATGCTTTTTTAGAATCATAAATGTTTTTCAGTCACCCACTATGTCACTGGTGAAAGAGTACTGGTATACGTTGGCTCCTACAATAATATATGTCCTTCTCTGGTCTATGTACTCAGTTTAGTTCAAACTTTGAAGTATCACAAGTGAGAAGTGCATACTCCAACTGTAGATAACAAAATGAGTGCAAAGTGTAATTTGGTTACATCAGTAATTGTGACTGTCATTCATGACTTATTTTACCTTCATTAAGGATTTCATCAAGGCTCTGTTGTATTCCCACACTTACTGCATCCTTTCCTTGGAAAATATGTGTTGAATGGAATGCTGAATGAGTATGGGTGCAGGCTTAAATGGCGTAAGAGTCAAAAACACCTTAAGATTTTGCCTTACTTTGTTAATATGCCTGTGCATTCAATGCCTATTGAAAGGGTTTAAAAAAGTTGAATCAGTTTCTTTCCGACTTTTGCTGGTAGTGTACTTTAGACAACATTCCCTTTGTGGGTAATACACTATATGTAGCCATGTACAGTATGTCAGATAAAATATGTTTATGAAATAACTGTTTTCCTGATTATCATTTCTGCCCTAAAACACAGCCATGCCATCAGAAACTGTTTGTGGGAATCCTAACTGTAACCCTAGCTAAAGGTTTGGCTTAGTTGTATTCCCTTAGGTTAGGGTTAGGGTTCAGGGGTTTGTCAAACACTTTCCACAATCTTCCACTCATTTAATTAGATAATTTCCTTCAATTAACCAAAATATTAGTCTGAAAAGATTAAATAACCTTGAAAAAAAGGAAATGTATCAAGAATGGTAAAAGTAATGTTTCTTATGTATCCTTTCCTTGGACATTTTGTGTTGAATTGAGTGCTAAATGAGTGATGGTTCAGGCTTAAATGGCTTAAGAGTCAGAAAAATGTAAAATATTTTGCCTTTATTTGTTAATATGCCTGTACAGGTGTAGTCATTCAAAATGCGTGGTAAAATCCTGTACCGCGGGAATTCATCTACAGGCCATTCCCGGTACATGATTTGCTTGCCAAAATGATTGACAGATTTTAAGTGAAATCATTGCTTCATTTAATCTCTCTACTGTTCACATTTAAAGCTGCTAAATATCGAATAATAATATGGAATTTTTACAACTAAAGGGAAAGTTTTATAGCTGAACATAAAAATAAGAAGAGCATAATGTCTCTAAATGTCATAAACGATATTAATTTAGGAATATAAATATATTATGCATACTGTATATGGCTAGTAGTGGTAGTTTAAATAAAACATACACAACAGTATTCCACTTTCTTCATAAACATTTTATTCATGAAAGTCTTTTACTTGGTCACTTACTGTGGTTATTTTGGAACTTTTTAGATGTGCTAGTTCTGACTATTTTAAGTGTATTACTTTATAAAAAGTTATAATGTTTTAACCTTTTCTATGAATACTTGCGCTCATTTTCGTAGTAAAAAACTGTGTACTTTTAAGAATCCGCTTAATAGGCAATATAATATGGAATCGCTTATGTAAAGAAATTAATAACGATAGTAATTTAAGGATCTAAATATAATTTATAATAATATTTATATAGCTCAAAGTATTACCGTAGTCCACTTTCTTTAACTCATTCACTCGTGATTACTTGGAAACATTTTGCCTGTCCTTTTCATCTATAACTTAGAAGAACTATCTATAACTTAGGCTTTGTTGTGTGCCTCGTATTGTGGAAGCCCGAGTTTGATTCCTGCTTTCAGCACAAATAACAAATAAAAATTCCTTTAAAAAATAAAATATTAAGTACACTATATCAACAATTTTTTTTATATATATTACAACATATTCAATATTAAGTGATATTAATGATGAAACAAAAATGAGAATGAGCAAATGTGAATACTATCAACAATGTGAGCAAAAACCAGTTCAACCAGTTTAATTCAATTCAAAATACTTTATTCAGTGGGGCAATTTAAACACAAGCCTTTACAACAAGCCTTAAAACAAAATTGTATATATTACAATTATAATCGAGAATAACAAAGTGGTATTAAAAAGACCACTGAAACTATAATAATGTGGATGTT
This sequence comes from Lepisosteus platostomus, assembly GCF_059453375.1. Classification (NCBI taxonomy): domain Eukaryota; kingdom Metazoa; phylum Chordata; class Actinopteri; order Semionotiformes; family Lepisosteidae; genus Lepisosteus; species Lepisosteus platostomus. Next base: position 24,020,680 of record NC_142612.1, read on the forward strand.
TACCCATAATGCATCTGGCATGTAGGAGCAGCAACATCCTGTTGCTGTTACCATAACATTACATTTTTTTTACAGAGGGTTGTTAGCGTTGTGCCAAACCTCTAACATAGAGCACCTGGCACCCGATGTGGGACACGAACCCATTACATGAGTCTCATGCTCAGCCAGCAGAGCTAGTCAGGGCCCTTGTAATAATGTATCTGATCACTATTAACAATACCAATTTATTAATAATAAATAATACTAATATTAATAATAAATAATAATGTCAAACTTCTTGTGTCTTTTTCACTCATTTGTTTTCTCCAGTTTTCATGACCTTCGCGTTCTTATTAAAATTCCTATTTATGAGACACGATGTTTCAGATGTCAATAACTTTGAGAAAAATGACACAGAGCCTTCAAACCAAAGGCATTTTAAAGATAGATATTTGTAAAAAAATTTCACAGCTTTTATTTAAACAATATCTAGTACCTGGTTGCATTTTTAGAAACCTAGATCCTGGGTGTAAGCGAGTTCATAATGCGAGAATGTATTATGCTACATTTTATGCTACATCAGTTGAAGCATTCAGAAGTCTCTTAAAAACATAACAAATGTAACATAATATTGCATGCCACGATGGGCAACTGATTCTTTTAATTTTTAAAGAAAATAAGAAACAATAATTTGTACCTGCCTGATTTAGACATTGCATGACTTTAAAAGCCATAAAAAACAGGTTTCGGTAGATAAAAACACTTTTCATGCACGATAAACGGTTGATTTTTCTTCCTTGTGATCAGCTTAGAATCTTTGCGTAAGCTGTAAGTTTTTTGTTTACTTTTTAATTAAACATTTAAAACACTTTTAACGTTTTAGTGTTTTAAACACAACACACTTTGTACAGAAAACCCTGTAGTGTGAAGCAGATAAGTAGGTCTTTTATTAATAACACGAATGAATGAAACTCCAGACCATCTCCAGGATACTCGGAAAGGAGGGATTGTTTCGTGCCAGCCAGCTAATGCATTATCACCTCGCAGTAGGGGGAAGCAAAGTGGACTTTATTTTAACTCTCCATCAATACACATTCCCAACACTCACTGATGCAGCTTTAGCCAAGTAAATCTTGGTTTAAATTTCTGGTTTTAAGAGAAGAATGTGATTTTTGTATATCTTTGATTTGTTTTAGTTTGTAGTGGCCCTTTGTATTACAGGCATTACGGTACTGCAGTTTTTATTATGGGTAATTGTGGTGTCAGTTTAGAGGATTTAGAGGATTTAACTTTGTACCTGACTTTGGAGCAGTCTGAGAAATGTCGCAAGGCAGATGTTTTATGAATAGCAGGTTTAAGTCTCTTGCTTTACTGGGGATGTATCAGATATTAGACTGAGGAAGGGATACACATCAGACCCCAGACAGATTAAGGTGATAAAAATCCATTCAAAAGGGTGCAGTCTGTTAGCACAAACTCTAACAGAGCCGCTGCTGAGAGCAAGGTCAGATAGATTTTAGATTCTTTAAGCAACATTAGCTGTTTGTCAAATTCATCTACTTTGTGCAGTACACAAGTTCTTAAAAGGTACCTTTTTCTCTCATGCAGACTCATTACAGGTTTATTTTTTATAATTCTGAAGGTTGGAGGATATGCCTCAGGGATTCATTCATAGTATACTCAAAATAACCACACTTACTACTGCTTACTATGTATTCTTAGAAAATAATAAAATGTTATAACTTTTTATGAAAGACTTTGATGCATAAAATATTAATGAAGAAGGTGGAATTGTCACTGAAGCCAGGGGCTAGCCGTGGAGAGAGACCGGCGAGACGGGAGGAACCTTTGCGTAGCAGCAAGTATGGAGCAAACACAGAAGTTCAGTCCGGGCTCAAGGTAACAGGCGGAGTCGAGACATGAGCCCTCAGGTAGCAGACGTGGGGCGACCTGGTGAGGTGAGCCTCTCGACAACTGATTCCAATGCCGAGCGAGGAGGATAGGGAGACCCGGAACTATAAAGCCCTAGACAACAAGACACACCGAAAGAACATGCAAAGCACAGGGAAACTAGGAACAGGACAAAGCAGGAGTGCCCTCTAGATGTGGAGGGCATGACAGAATACTGTTGTGTACTTTTTTATATTTACAGTACCTACCACTACCATCTACTGTGTGTACATTAGGTATGTATTACAGATGCAGCCATTCAAAGTGCGCGGTACAGACACGTACCGCAGGTAATTGGCTGCGGTATCGCGTATCATGACGCAAGATGACGCGGTTCGTGATTGGTTGACCGACAGGGACACTCGTGGTCCGTTGGTCTGTCGTAGAAAGACTTACTGTAAACGTCTTTACTGTGCCCGTTGTAGATATTGAATTTTACCACAGAAGGGAAATCTTAGTAGCTGAGCATAAAAAGAATAGGAGCATACTGTAACGCGTGTGAAGGCCATAAACGATATTAATTTTGGAACATAAACATACAGTATATAGCTGGTCTTGGTACTTTAAAGAAAAAAATACACACCAGTATTCCATTTCTCCCTAAACATTTTAAGCTTCGAAGTCTTTAACTAACGTGATACCGGAGTCAACAAGCATACTTTTAGAATTTGATTAAAAGGGAATATAATATGGAATCGCGTATCTAAAGAATTTAATAACGGTATGATTATATTCGTGTACTGCGACAGGGCTGTGTAAGGCTGTTTCGCCTCCCTGTTCATGTGAGTTGTCTTGTAGCCTACTGGTCTAGGTGCGTGACTACCAACTGGCAGGTTGTGTGTTTAAATCCAGCTGGTGCTGGACTTTTCTTTTAATAAACATTTCTTCGAAAAAATAGAATAGCGATATTATGGACAATCAATTGACTTTTATGTTTCAAAATATCGCAACATGATCGATATTTGCGATATTTTGAACATATCTTCCCTTCTGACAGCGGCTCCTGCTTCTATTGTGTGTGTGTGTGCAACAGAGTAAATTTTTATAGAGAAATGGAGGCTGGACAGTATGCATTACAATATAAACATTTATATTGATTTAAATCGTGTTCTGATTTAAATCTCAAACGCGTGTTTAATTATGTGTTTTTTAATCATAATCAGGCTAATGCATTTCTACATTTTCTGTATAAACCAGCTTAGAGGTTCATACAGAAAGACAGCTTGTGTTTAAATTGAGTGTAAGGTAATTTATGCTTCTAAAGTCATGGTCAGCATTTATTATTGTACTGTGCTGTAAACTTTTTCTGTGCCTAGTCACATTATTTTATAGCGTTTTTATTGCGTTATTAAATCCGGTGGCGCTGTGTGTTAGTTTCCTGACTCCCATGTCACATGGTCTGTGATTGAATCCCATGGAACTATGACTTTATTTTTTAACAAACATTTCTTTGAAAAACTGAAACGTTTCCCTTGGTCAGAGATTAAATAAAACCTCACTCGCACCAAACAAATTTATATTTCTAAATATCACGACATGATCGAATTTAAGTCTTTTTAATAACAATGAATAGTCACCTATGCGTTACAAAATATACATTTCTATTGATTTGAATCGCGTTTTGATTTAAATCGTAAACGCGTGTTTAAATATATGTGTTTAAAGGCGATATACTGTATAAAAGCGCTGATTCCTATAGAGTGTGTTCCACCGGGGATTCAAAAAAATTATTTTAAATAGGCTGATAAAGCTTAGACTACTGTAACTGTATTCTAGCCTGTATTACAACAGAACATTGGACAATGCAACGTAAATTGCAAAAATGCACTTGGAATCTGTCCAAGCCCTCCTACAAAAATTTTTAAAACTGCGACACTGATCATTCATCTCTAAATAAACTTTATTTTATATAGCGTTTTAAGCGAATAAGTAATTAGATTGCTCATAAACCTAATCGCTTTTTCTATATAAACACAGCGTGATTGCTCTCTGAAAATGCTTTTCCTTTATATTTACAGTAGGCTCAGATTTCAACTATAGATCGTATTATTATAAACTTTCTTGGAAAAATGTATTTTATGTAAACCATGTTTGCTATTAATTCATTTAGGGCTAAAATACGTTCATTGTCTTCCAATCGAGTCGAGTTGACATTGGAAGCTTGCCACACCCGGACTGTTAAACCAACGCATTAGCACGTCAAAGCCCATTGAGGGTATTGAGCCAGTATTGGCTTTAGTATTCCCCCCCTCTCCCCTCAATTCAATTCAATTCAAGGTGTTTTATTTGCATGACAGATGGGTACAAGCAGTGTTGGGTATGTATATTGTAATGCTTACGGCAGACAGGCACTGTGTAAGAGCCGGCGTACCAGAGCAGCGCACCGAGGGAGCGTCTGCATTTATAACTTAGTTTTTAAAATTAGTCAAGCAATATGAAGCATCTCCTTTTACTTAGTGCCTGAGCATAAAAAGAATAGGAGCATACTGCAACGCGTGTGAAGTCCATAAATGATATTAATTTTGGAACTTAAACATACAGTATATGGCTGGTCTCGATACTTTAAAGAAAACATACACACCAGTATTCCATTTCTCCCTAAGCATTTTAAGCTTCGAAGTCTTTAACTAACGTGATACCGGAGTCAACAAGCATACTTTTAGAATTTGATTAAAAGGGAATATAATATGGAATCGCGTATCTCAAGAAATTGATAACGATATCATTATATTCATGTTGCAAAAGAACTGCAACGGACATAAAAACTCCCTTGCTTTTAACAGAGCGTTCCATAATTTCTAACTACGAAAATGCCAGGTGAAAGGTTTTGTAAGCATATTTTGTTAAAGCAAGTCAGTTTTTTCCGCAACACATAAAATACATTTTTCTAAGAAAGTTTAGCCTTTGTCACTAATGAAACCACTAAATAAAGACATAAATATAGAAATCTTAAGATTTCTGGGCTTTAAAGAGAAGGCGTGCCAAAAAAGTTTGGTGCCGCCGTCTCCGCTTTAAAGGTACCCCCGTGCTGGAAGAATTTGACCTAGGAACGTTTGCCCAGCGTACTGTTAAACCAACGCATTAGCATGTTAAAGCGATTCTATTGAGGGAGTAGCCCAGCTACCACTTAACACTGTACTTCCTACTTTGAATGCCTGTGAAACCGGTTTAATTCGTCACAGCCAGCACTCCGGGAGAGAGGGGGTTGAGTACAGTAGTGGAAGCAGGCGAGATTTCCAGCGAAAGACACCTCCCCCTCAAAAACCCAGTAAGCAATAATGCTTTAAGTTGATAATCGAGGTAGATTTTGAGGATGATAAAGAGGGTAAACTGGGATGGGAGGAGGGTTTGATTTTGCATAAGGGTTTTGCATAAGGGGCAGAAGATTTCCCTTCTGTTTTGTGTAAGGGAATTGAGGGTAAGTAAAATTACCTTACACTCAATTTAAACACAAGCTGTCTTTCTGTATGAACCTCTATGCTGGTTCATACAGAAAATGTAGAAATGCATTAGCCTGATTATGATTAAAAAACACATAATTAAACACGCGTTTGCGATTTAAATCAGAACACGATTTAAATCAATATAAATGTTTATATTGTAACGCATACTGTCCAGCCTCCATTTCTCTATAAAAATTTACTCTGTTGCACACACACACACAATAGAAGCAGGAACCGCTGTCAGAAGGGAAGATATGTTCAAAATGCTCCACATGCAACATTTCGCTTTCACTGCTCCACCAGGCAGTTTTATAAAGTAGTGCATCCCCATAACTTCTTCAGAAAAAACTATTTAAACAAAACTGTGGTAACCAGCAACCCGTGAACTACAAGCTACTGCAGTATCCCCTGTGCTATATTTAATATTATTAAACATCTCAACTGTAGCCAGATGAATAGAACTAAACTGTCTGATGTATTTGAACAATATTTCATCACCACAGAAAGCTATGCAAAATTAAATGAGTTTATTTAGGGTTACAGATCATAAATGGAATTAAACAAATCTCCAAAAGATAGAATAGTATAATATTCTAAACATTACAAATCTTCAGTTTTAATTAACATTATTGACATACAGTACATAATGACCACCCATTCCTTGTTCAGATTTTTTTGTAATGCTTTCTACATACATTATAATGCTCTAGGTATGTAAGTTATTATTAGGTTAAGTCATCTCAAATGTGATTTTATATGTTAGATTCAAGCTCCATTATTACACCATTGTCCTTTCTGTAAACATAGAATTAGAGATGCTCTGCTAGGGAATGGTGGGTTGGTTTGTAATGGTGGGTCACGTTTAAGGCTAATTAAACGTACAGTATACATAATGATGTTTATGGGCGAGTAATGTTGTAGCTGGTGGTAAGCTGTGCTGCAGCATGATGATGGGCTGAAGCCCAAGTGCAGGTTTCAGTGCCCTGTTTAAGATTATATAGAAATGTTGATGGATAGCAGGATCAGGAAGAACAAGTAGGAACTGATACTGGCAGGATTAGTGGACAATTCGCAAGGAACTGTTTTAAAAATAAAACAGCCAAAAAAAAAATAAAAGAGGGGATGCTGCAAGCAGACACTGAAAATAATGATTTAAAAATGAAAAATAAGGTACAAAGAAAAAAAGGATAAAAAGGGTACAAAGAAAAGGAGATAAAATGGGCAAAAAGGAAAAAAAGGAACTGCTATGTCAAAGTGCAAGAAAGCAGAGAAGTCAATGAATAAACTCTCAGAGAGATGGATTGCACCAAAGTTGAGGCTATAATGACAGAGCAACAATACTGCACTTCAAAGTAACTAAATATGGCATCTTATCAAGAGGGATGGAGGAACTGGATTGGGAGCCTGATTGAAAAAGGGTTGGCTTAAAGGAGAACTGCAGTCCCAATTTCACAGACCAGTTATTAAATCTTGCTAACAAAATACATTCATTGACGTAATAACAAATTGTTTTACAAATTTCAAATTAAGCACGGAATCAGAACTTTGTGAAAGTACTGTAAGTTGCCATGCCGTCACAAACCTCTGGTTTCTCCATGGGCAAGTGCAAGAGTTCCACAAATTGTGACGTGATGCATCCCTTCCTGCTCACTAGTGACTATAATGACTAATATAATGTGATGTACAAGTGAATGAGTACAGGATGTGCAGCAGACATTTCACTGCAGAAATGTTTCAATGTGATCTACATGTAGTTTACAAGTAAGTAGTATATGTCAGCAAAACCATCTTGAAGTCGAGAGCAATATTTCTTTTGGATTAAAAGAGATATATTCACAAGCCTATTTCTTTACAATGTAATAGGGCCACTTCACCTCACTGAATGTTCTGTTGCCTCATTGTGAATTGCAGAACATGGCACTGCGCAAACCTGGAAATTTAATCTATTTTGTGAAGTAAACTAGTTACACGCATGAAACCCACCACATCTATTTTAGATCCCATTCCCACCACTTTATTTCAGTCCTGTTTCTCTTCTCTCTGTCCCATTGTCCTCAATATTATACATGAATCCATGAGCACTGGCATTGTACCAACGGTCCTCAAAACTGCTGCCATTACCCCCATGCCAAAAAAGCCTAACATGGCTCTCGACAATCTTAACAATTTTAGCCTCATCTCCATCTCCAACTTATCCTTTCTTGCTAAAATTCTAGAATGTGCTGTCACACTTTAGTTACATAACAACCTTTTCGAACACCTCCAATCTGGCTTCCGTCAACTTCACAGCACAGAAACTGCCCTGGTCAAAGTCACTAATGATCTTCTAATAGCTTCTGATTCTGGTTCTCTTTTTATACTCATCCTTCTTGATCTCAGTGCTGCTTTTGACACTGTTGACCATAACATCTTACTTTCTCATCTTGAGACTGTGTTCGGAGTTTCTGAGACTGCTCTCAAATGGTTCAAATCTTACCTCACTGATCGTTGTCACTTTGTCTCTCTTAATGGGTACAGGTCTGAAATTGGTCTTAAGTCCGGTGTTCCTCACGGCTCAATACTGGGCCAGTTGCTCTTCAGCATTTACATGTTTCCACTTGGTCAGCTTTTAAGATCACATGGCCTCAGCTTTCATTTTTACGCTGACGATACTCAAATATATATCCATGCCAAACCTGACACTGATGTGGCTGTTTCTATTCTATCTAATTTAATCTCTGACATAAAAATGTAGATGACTCAAAACTTCCTTCATCTTAACTGCGACAAGACTGAAGTCATGCTTATTGGCACCCCCCATCAACTTCGCAAAGCCAGTCCTGTAACCCTAATAAATAAATTCATTTATTTATTATATTTATTACTATATTTATTATACACGTGTAAATAAATTAATTACTGAGAGAATAATTTACTTCGTACACTGTGCAGAGTGCCATATACTCCTAGTTGTGGCACACACGATATATACAGTAAAAAGCCTCAGGCACTGTGTTAGATGTGTTTTCGACATTAAATATGCGTTTATTAATGTCGTCGATTTTACGGTTGCAATTCGACGTTGATTATATGTCGCAGCGACATATATATGCGTATAGCCGTATTTTCGCCGTGAATATACGTATATTCCACGAATCACTGCCCACCGGGACAGCTTGGCATACAAGGGTTTTGCAGAGGGGGTCTTGCCACCTGCCTGAAAAAAACAGTAAAATGTTTGAGTGCCTATAGATTTTCTATTTTTATTTTCTTGAGAAAAGTTGATACCATTTCCTGGACACCCTGTCCCCCATCAGTGCGTGGTGCCCAGGGAAAAGTCTGTAGGGGGGTGTCTGAAATTCTGAGGGGGGGTGATATTTCAGTTGAAACGGAGCTGTACGGTGCAGCTACCCAAAAGAAATCTCGCAGCTATGCCATTGATTAGTGCTTCATGATAGAAGATAACGACTAGCAATCTGGTATTTGCGATGAAGTTCAGTTTCACATTTTTCGTCACTCTCGTGGTTTATATTGCCTGGAGCGAAAAGTACCATAAGCGTTCATTTTTGCAGCTACATCGATGGAGGTTCTGAATCGTTAAGAAAAAATTGTTGTAAATCCAACAGAAAGCACAGACTGCTATAAGTAGTCCTAGTTATATAACGATTTTAAATATAATGATAAACTACTGCAAGGAATCGGTCCACCTGAGCAAACAGGATCGTAATGTTGACACTCAATAATGACACTGATATGTGCCATTCCTGGACGGATAGCCCTCCTGCACATCAAACAGTCCGAGTGACTGTTAGTGTCATTTAGTGTTGTCTGACCATTGACAAAGTACAACTTTTTTTTAGGGCGCAAATTAAGTTAAGTAAATCTTTTTGACCAAAACTGAAGGGGCGACACTCCTCCCTCCCCCCGTGATGCCAGGCCTGTCCCCATCCTATTCCATATTGTCATTATATATAATACCATACAACAGTGACCGATCCTTACTAACTGCATGCGTTAAAATTGCACATCAGCACATAGCAGGGGGCACATAGCCACAATGTATTATCAATGTTAAATTTCAACCATAATATCGACAACATTAATAAACGAATACGTTGAGAAAATATCTAACCCAGCATATTTTCCGGTTATATACCACAATGCATTGCTAGTATTTGTTGGTCACCATTTTGGACACGTTTTTCAAACGTAGAAGATTGAAGTATTTATCCGCAAATATCTCAGCAATCCTCTTTTGATGAGTAAGTATAAATAATAATAATTCTATCTGAATACATACAGATCTTTCTTAAATTATTTTGATTAAAATAGTACGTGAATAAGCAAAAAATGGCACATAAAAATAGTGTGAATGGGGAAGATGACACAAAATCGTTTTGCCGTTTCTCTAATTATTCTTATTCTATGTTGTACTTTCAAACTTTGGGTACTCTTTAATTAGGACAGACTTTATTGCTCAACTGCTATGATGCAAGCCAAATTTTATACATTTATTTCAGCTTTGAGCTTAGTAAACCGTTCATTTTTTAGATTATACTAAAGAAGATATTAATCATAATTTATTTGGGAAGTAATATTATATAATTTTCTCCTAGCTGTGGTGCTGAAGTCCCATCCTACATCAACAGAAAAAGAAATAAAGGAGCACGCAATGCGTTACTTGAAGAATGCATATGCAAGGCAGGTGGCCAGGAGATCTGGACACTGAAAATAATAGGTTTCTGGTTCTAACTGTTAGGACAATTAGACAGGGTTTGCAAATAGTGGACAAAAATTGTCTTAACTTCCATTGTAATATTTGTTTTCTTGGAAATATAGAAGTTGTACATTTTAAAATTTATATTTGAATCAAAATGTGGTTTTGAGTTAGTGTGTTAATGTAATTAGTTTGTGTTTGTCATTACTATACTGTATATTGCCATGTTACCAGAATTTGTAGCTGAAGTTTAAGACTAGTTGTGTTTTTTATGATTATTGCCCATATGTTGATTGTTGATTGATTGTATACAATGTATAATTTGAAATACATATTTTTCAGGTGTGAATGTGTATTTTCAGAATACATTTCTAAACCAAATCATTGGCTTGATTTACTAGTTTTTACATCTGTAAAACCTATCTTTGATGTATAATAGACCTCTACCCATTTACGTATAATAGTCCTCTAAAGTTATCCGTATAATGGAACTCTAACCATATACATATAATAGACCTCTGAAGTTATCCGTATAATAGACCTCTAACCATATACGTATAAAAGACCTCTAAAGTTATCCGTATAATAGACCTCTAACCATATACGTATAATAGTCCTCTAAAGTTATCTGTATAATAGACCTCTAACCATATACTCATAATAGCCCTCTAAAGTTATCCTGAACTCCAACCATATATGTATAATAGTCCTCTAAATTTATCCGTGTAATAGAACTCCAACCATTTACGTATAATGAACATCTAATCATAGACGTATAATTGACGTATAACAATACAATACGATAACGTATATTAGAATTTCATTCTAGACGAATTGCGGACCACATTTAGACGTCTAAGGTATGCGTTTAATTGACGTATATTATATGTCTTTTGCCCACTGGGTCTGTACTTGAGCTTCAATCAAAATTGAAAAACCTTGGGGTCATATTCGATTCTGACTTCAATTTCAACCAACATGTGCAGCATACTGTCTAAACATCTTTTTTTCACCTCAGAAATATCGCTAGACTATGCCCTGTGCTATCACTAACTGTGGCTGAAAAGCTGATCAACACATTTGTGTTCTCTCGAATTGACCACTGTAATGCTCTGCTCGCTGGGGTATCTAAATCTACTCTGAACAAACTGCAGTATTTCCAAAATTCAGCAGACAGAATCCTGACTAGGTCTAGTGCAAGTGTTCACATTACTTCTATCCTGGAGTCCTTGCACTGGCTTTCGGTCAAATTCCATGTAGACTTTAAAATCCTTATGCTCATCTATAAGGCTCTGCATGGCTTGGCACCTCAGTACCTGTCTGAACTATTATCTCCCTACTCCCGACCTCGCAACCTTCACTCTTCTAATTCTGCTCTCCTTACTGTCCCCCAAGCCCATCTACATTGTATGGGTGACAGGGTCTTCTCCTGTTATGCCCCCAAGCTCTGGAACTCTCTCCCCAAGGATATTGGAGAGTCACCTTCTCTAAACTCCTTCAAATCCTGACTCAAAACCCTCTTCTTCAGAAAAGCCTTTTCTTAACTGGCTCCATTCTTCACCCCTCTGCTTTTCTTAGTACCGCCATCCACGGTCTCCTTTATATATTGTAATTGTGTTTTATCTAGGTCTGGCGTTCAAACCCAGCTATCGCCATGAGTTTTCTTTTAACAAATAAAAATTTCTTTGAAAAAATAAAATAGCAAATGTTATGGACACTATATTCTCATTTTTTATATTTCTAAATATCACAACATGTTCAAAGCTAAGTCATTTATTAATAACAATTAATAATTTTAAACTGCTACCGATATTGTTACTGACAATAAATATTATCGACACTATATTGTCATTACAAACAGGTATGCCATACGGCGTACGCGTTACTGAAGCTAAGAGTTTAGCCTTTGTCACTAATGTAACCATTAAATAAAAACATATTGAAATCCCTACGTTACAAACTGTATATGGCTGGTATTGGTATTTTAAAGAACAAATACAAACTTGCATCCCACTTTCTCCCTAAACATTTTAAGCATCAAAGTCTTACATGTGGTTATTTTGGAAATGTTTTATTTGCGCCTTACGTGCACCATTTTTTAGAGAAAAAAATATACAGTTCACATAATATGTTTATGTTTTTAAATTAATATATTTTATGAGCATGTGAAAGGCATGGTGAATCGGAGATTCTCAAAACTTACTTTGTATGATTGGAAACGAATACCCGATCGGATTAACGAAATGCTGTGGTGTTACTTTTTGTCAATGAAAAAATAGTCTTTTCATTTACAAAGATGGTTACAAAGAAAGTGGACCAGGGTAATCCTTTGAGTTTACAGCTTATCCAAGGTCATTCATTATTAATACTATTAGTTATATCTTCGGTAAAGACTTTGATGCATAAAATATTTATGATAAAGGTGGTAGGTTGTGTACTTTTGTCCAACTGAGCAATCTTGCTTTTATAAAATACCAACTTTTTTAATGTATAATGATTAACATGCTGTAATACACAGTTTAAAATTAAAAGTCTAAAGAGTATACAGTACAACTTAAATTCTTAATTTAGTTTAGTTCTTTATCCTTGATATAACATCCCATTTCATGGAGAATTAGTCTTTCTTTCCATTTACAGATACACTATATCTGTGATTTCCTTTGCTTTTTACATCTTAAACTATGAAGTAAATTGTGTCAAATTATTTGTTTAACAAAAATGTTATTATTGAAAAGCATGTACAGTATATGAAAAAAACAGGTGATGAAAATGTGAAAATCTGAAAAAACATTTTTTTTTACATTTGATAGTTTATATTTTATATGTATATAAACAATATGCACACATGTACACAAAGGCAAGAGAAACAATCTCAGTTATATGGATTATTCAGATATGTTCTGGAAATATCTATGCAATCTTAAGAATATACAGGGTACTAGAGGGAAATTAAACAAACGAAAAAAAATTAGGGAATTAAATGCAACAGATTAGTATAAAACTTTACTAAAATACATATTGGTTTATATAAAGTAGCACAAAAATGGTCTGCACATAATTCTGATGGATTTATGGACTCATGAATATGTTAAATTGCAATCCCTTTATTAAATCAAAGTGCATAAGTACCAACTGGGTGAATTATTTATCTTCTGTCCTTTTCCTGCTAGTAAAGTTTATACCTGAAATGACACTGACAAGTGATTTTTTTCTCTCTTAAGAAATCACGTTCAACGTGGTAAAAACTGATGCTCTAGCAAGTGTAACAAGTGTAGTTGTGAATCTAAATGAAGAACACTGATTACCAGTGCATTCAAGAGGTGCCCTATTAGGTTCATATAAAGTGACTATTGTGGAAGACCGAGTGAGAAGGGTCAAGACAGTGACTATGCACAGGTAATGTTTTCTGTTGGACCTAAGACAAATGTCTTTCTGCAACTGAAGCCTGCAATTTTTGACACCAGTGTTAACCAGACAGCAATAAAACAGATTGCAGGATGCCAAGTGGCATGTTCCTGTCCTGTTTTGTTCCTGTTTGAAAGACTTCTGACAGTCTCCCTTGCCCTGTGTGTTCCGTTGATATGTTAAAGTCTCGCCTACATTTAATGTATAAAAAGGAAAGTGTAACTTCAGTCAAGTGGGCATATGTACTGAGTACTAGGGGAAACCCTTTCTCTGTGAAATGCTCCCTTTCAGCTGATTGAATTAAAGATCTCTGTTTGACAATCAGTTTGACAATCAGTGAAGACTGAGTTTTCTTTGACACTATGATGGCCATTTCATCACACCCATATTGTACTGTGCCAAGAAAATGCTTGTGATATGTGGCCATAATACTTAAAAATTTCTGCAGAAATATGTACAAGGAAAGGGTCGATCATATTGTTTCTAATATTATAAAGGTTTCCTAAATTTCTAGATGAGACAATAAAAACAAAATTGAACATATTAAAACCATGTATATAATGTAAATTTACCATGATTGGTAAAGTCCAAATTTGCCCCTGGCCTTTATCAATCATGGGCTCCTAATAATCCCCATCTATGAATTGGCTTCATCACTGCTCTCCTCTCCACTAATAGCTGATGTGTGGTGAGTGTTCTGGCGCGCTATGGCTGCCGTCTTATCATCCAGGTGGATGCTGCACACTGGTGGTGGAGGTGAGTTCCCATTACCTGTAAAGAGCTTTGAATGTAATGTCCAGAAAAGCGCTTTATAAGTGTAAGCAATTATTAATTATTATAAAAATATTAATAAATTTAATAAATGAAAGCCATTAAAAAAGACCCAGACTAGTGACTTGCTAGTATTGTGAATGTAATGTACTTCACAATAAGTATTGCATCCGTTTATTACATACAAGCTACGTTTTATAAGAAATATTCCAGAAATGTCTTGTTTGCAGAGTCATTACATAATATACTATAAATGTTAAATGTACAGTATGTAAAACAAACCAAAAACACATATAAATGTAGTCCTAATTACTGTTGCAGTCAGTACTATATATGGATCTATATTACACAGCTAATTTAATCACTGACAGTTTGTATTATAAAAAAAGCTTTATATAAAGCAGCACAGTGATACAGTGGTTAGCATTGCTGCCTTGCAGCGCTGGAGCCCAGTTCTGGAACTGGGGTTCTATTTGTGTCGAGTTTGTACAGTATGTTCACCCTATGTTCGTGTGAGTTTCCTCCAGGTGTTCTGGTGTCCTCCCACAGTCCAAAACCATACTGATAGGTTCATTAGCTTCTGGGAAAATTATCCATGGTGCAAGTGTGAATCTGTGTGCCCTGTGATGGTATCCAATCTAGGGTGTACCCCGCCTTGCATCTGTTGCTTGCCAGGATAGGCCTGACGCTGAATTGAATGAAGCTGTGAAAAATGAATGGATGGTGTATATAGCTAAATACCTTATTAACTTTGATCTTATTTTAAAAATTGCAGAGCTTTGCATTTGTTTTCCTTAAGAACACACCAATTAAATGGCAGAAACAGAAAAACTGCACATGTATGTTTTTGTAGCTTGAACAGAGTATATCTGAGTTTCTATTTCTGCTTCAATTTTATAATGTCATCATTGACAAAAATCAAAATGTTTAAACAACAATTGCTTCTTCAGAAGATGCAGAGACATCTTGAACAGTTATTGATTTTCTTGGACAGCAATACAATATTTTGCTGGTGCCAACTTTTGAAATTAATAAGGCTTCATTTTAATTAGGAGCTTTACTTAAGAAAAAAGTATTGAAAATTGATTAGGCATCTAAAGGAATATTATGTAAGATTAAATAGTTTATACTGCAGATTGATGTGTGCAGTAGATTTTATAGTCTAAAACATATGCAACTTATATTTCCATAGGAGGTAATGGGA
This sequence comes from Lepisosteus platostomus, assembly GCF_059453375.1. NCBI lineage: Eukaryota > Metazoa > Chordata > Actinopteri > Semionotiformes > Lepisosteidae > Lepisosteus > Lepisosteus platostomus. The sequence continues at coordinate 24,036,128 of NC_142612.1, forward strand.
TTTTAAACAAATGTTTTGCTTTGTGTGCAGGCACCAAATTTTGTTTTTCATTTTTGAGTTTTTTTATTGTGTTAACTGTATTGTGTTAATAGTTGGTAGTTTAATTTCAAACAATACTACTTTGCCTCACAATCCCAAATTTTAAAAATAAATGTGAGGGATGATTATAGGCATTTATTTTTGTTGTTGGATAGATCTAAGATATTAAGTAATTAGGTGTGAAAATTCTAGATGAACTCTATCACATTTTTATTAAATATAAAGTTTCACTCCTTCACTGTAGGCAGTATTCTATCATTGGTAAGATGGAAAAAATATCAAATATTAAAATATTATTCATATTATTATTAAAATATTATTAAAATATATAATCATAGGTAAACCTACTCTTCAAAATTCCAGTCCAGTCTGTCTGGTTGGTTAATTCAACAGTAAAAAATAAAAATACTTTTCTCATATAGGAGTCCGACATTGTGAATTCCTTATTACATAAGTAGATTTTATTGATGTTATATCCTTTTTATTTTTAACAATGAAGTTGTTGTTTTGTTATCAATCTGATTATTTTTATTTTCAAATATCTGTGGAATCTAAACCCCTTATGTATCATGATTGTAAACAGTTATTAAAAGTTGAGTCAGATTGAAAATACTGAAATATCACAGGGTTTTGCTGCAGTATTGGATCTTGGAAACAATTTGAGGATGTTTTCTGAAACAGAATTTTAAAAACGTGGTGAGCCATGTTATGCCATGTAGTTCAAGTAGGTAATTAATTTAGTTAGTTGTTTATCTGAAAAGGGTCTTGTGTTTTGATTTTGAACTTTATGCTGTAAAATGGTCCTATATTGGTCAGGTTAATAACCCTGCAAAAGTTTGCAAAAAGCTCTCCATTTTGATTCATGTTTCCTTTACCATATCTCCCCATGTAGATATTTCTTCCCTTGTTGCCTTCCCCCACTTTGCATTCAGCTCCCCAATAATAATGAGCAATTGGTTGGAACTGTTTGTAAAAAATGTCTTTTATGTGATCTTCTACCTCAGAAGTGGGTGTATAGCATTGATTGTATGATTGAAAGCTTAGTGAACTTGGAGTTGAAACTTACTCTGGGGTCTCTGGGGCTGACTTGATTCCATCCCATTAATGTTTAGCATGAGAACAACTCCTTCTTGTTAATGGTTGTCAATACATCCTAAATATAAAATAGTTTGTCTACCATTGAATGTGATTTTAGTCCACCTTACTCCACTAATTCCTAAGATATTAATTTGATATAGCTCAGTCGCCGTGGCTACTTATAGTGCTTTGCTTGCACCTACATTGCCCTTTCATTCCAATATCCAATCTTCAGCAGTTGCTTCAGTCCTAGAAATGATTTTGGCCTGGTAGCTTCCAACTGGGTTTGGCTCTCGGACATCATGAACGATACTTTAATGTCAAAATCTGTCTGTTTCTCAGCAAGGGTTGATTTTTTGGTTTGCTTGTGAAGTTTTCTGTAACCATAATGGTTTTAAAGGGTGGTGATGTTGGCTCCATACTTAACCTCAACCTATAGGACGAGTTTGCTGTCCTATACTCTTACCTGAAATCAATCCAGTATGGTTGAACCTACAAGGGGTTTGTCCCAGTAATGACATAGGTTTCAGGATCTTTGAGACACACAAGCTTACCCACCAAAACAAGGTCACAGTAAAGGGAGAAGACATATACTTCATGCTCTTCCACTTTTCAGTCTTCAAATCTTCAAATTCAAAGAAAAAACACTGTGCTAAGGAGCTGATTAGTGACTGTGACATACCCTAAGTATGACAGCTCTCACACCTTCCTGGAGAATGTAGTTCAGACAAGAGATGTCAACTTGTTTAAGCCTACAGCCCATTCACAGTAACATTAATAAGAATGTGAGGATTGTTTTCAGTATTTGAGGTCCCATTCATCTTGACTGAAGATCAAATTTAGGGGGAAGAATGTGCATAATTACTTGGCTCCTCATGTCAGGCAATCACTGCGAGCTGAGCGCCATGACATGCGCCGACGGCCCGTGCTTCAACGGCGAACGGTGCGCCAACAATTATACACACAAACAACACTACTAATAAAAACAAAAAATAAAAATAGTCTTTATGTTGTGGATTCCACCGGAGGTTGGACACGTCGACAGAAGGAGGCATGAATCCACTGGTCCTTCCTCTGGACTTTCACAGTCTGTCATCAGCAGCATTTGTTATGGCCCCTCCCACTCAGCTTGAAGCGTCTGGGATTGTATCTTTTTAATCCACACCCACTCTCCCGGCTGTAGGTCGTGGCCTCCAGGAATGGTCTTTTCCCAGGCCGCCTTCACTTGGTGGGTGGTGAGGCCATTGGCCTGTGAAAGCAAATGACAATACTGCAACACAGAATTAGTTAATTGTCTCAGATCATGATGGTGGGCAACAAAAGTGTCAGTGAGATGCATTGGCCTCCCTGTGACAACTTCAAAAAGGGTTTAGTCCTGTGGTCCGGTTGGTCCCAGCTCTCAAACTACTCAGCTCCGCGGGGAGGGAGTTCATCCAGGAGACCCCTCACACAGACTACTTGGTGAGTCTCTTCTTGAGGGTTCGATTAACCCTCTCCACTTTCCCTGAAGACTGAGGATGATGGGGGCAGTGTAGATCCCACATCACTCCCGGTGAGGCAATCGCCTGACACCTTTCTAGTGAAGTGTGTCCCTTGATTAGAATCCAAGCGGCAGGGGAGTCCCCACCCATTGGGAAAACCGGCACACCATTTGACTCACACCCTGATCTCCAATTTCAGGCAACAGAAGACATATAATTTAATTATAACACGTTATATTTTGTTTTGCCTTTACATGTATCTCTTTTAACAGCATAACGTTTCATAAACACATCATCACTTATTCCAATTTAAGTCTGTTTATCCTGACACCTCTGGTCAGGCACTTTCTGACAGTCTTGCTCAGACCAAACCATTTGATCATCCATATTTCTTTTTCAGCTTCTTCTGACACACACTGAGTACTTTTCACCCAGTATTCAAACACCTTTCCACAAGCTGCAACATCCCACACACCCTCTGGCAGACCTAATTTTTTCCTCAATTTTTCTTCAGTTTCCTTCAACCTTTTTTTCTTACTCACATAATCTGATAGCTGTTCTATCGTCTCATCACACCACTTTTTATCCATTTTTTATCCATTCTGAAAACAACAATGAAACAATAAAACAGTAATGAAACAATAAAACACCGAAGTGCACCTGGACTTCCCAACAAATAACACGGACACTCGCCGGGAGAGAACCGGAACTTACAGCACCAAACAGAAAATGCCTGCCCGGGACAGAATCGGGCCTTACAGCACCTAGACAGAGAGTGCCTGCCCGGGACAGAATCGGGCCTTACAGCACTTACCTACAACTGCACCGGTGCCTCCCTTGGGCCAGGGAATTCCTGCTGGCTCGGCAAACTTACACTTAGGTTGTACTCGCTGGACAAGAAAGCCTCCCCACCATAGCACAAGAGAGTCGGGACTTTTGGAAAGAGGAGTCCCTACCTCTGATTTTGTGCACAGAATGCCGTCTCAGCTGCTGGGTGGGAAAGTCTCGTGTCGTTGAAGTACCCTGCAAGCAGCGCCAAATCATAGAAACCAAGAAATTCTAGCCTGAAGTGTTTGTTCGTCCAGCCAAGCTTTACTGCATGCATACAAGGAACTACAATAAGCACCATAATAGTTATAGTACCGATCGCAGTTCAAAATGGATATGGTCCTACAGAACTTAAATATACACGTTTCGCCCCCCCCTCCTCCTCCCCCTCCTGTCTTTGATGTAACCAGAGGAAATAGAAACCTTCCTTTGTCATCAGGAGTTTAGTGTAAACATTTACCATTTGGGTAAACATTCACCATTTGGGGGTAAGTACAGGGGGAGAAAGCCTCTGTGATCAAGCAGTTGTGATGGCTACAGTTCAGCATGTAAAAGCCATTAGCAGGCTCCATCATATGTTTTTAATCAAATAACCAAAGTCGTTCTCAATAATGGAAGCCAATTTAGCTGGGTGTGAACAGTGTACAGCACTAAGCTCCAGTTATTTCCAGTTAAACCCTGAACCAACCACCTGGACCACTGACTCCCCTGCCACCCCACCCCCAACACTATCAAAGCTAGATGTGTGGAAATCACTAAGTAGAGTGAACACACATAAAGCTGCTGGACCTGATGGTATCCCTGGCCTGGTACTCAGAACATGTGCCTGGCAGAGAGCTGATGTCTTTACCGACATCTTCAACATGTCCTTGGCCCAAGCCACTGTACCTAGCTGCTTCAAGACGACCACCATCGTGCCAGTACCGAAAAAATCAGCCCCCACATGCCTGAACGACTACCACCCTATTGCACTCACCCCCATCATATTGAAGTGCTTTGAAAACCTACGTATTCCACACATTAAACCCAGCATTCCAAAAACACTGGATCCTCTCCAGTTTGCCTATCGCACAAACCGCTCCACAGAGGATGCAATCTCTATAGCTTTACACACCACACTAACCCACCTCGATAAAAGGAACACCTATACAAGAACAAGTAATAGGTTTATTCCATGCTGAAAAAAAGAAGAAAGAGAACACAACGTTTCGGCCGTGGAGCCTTCTTCAGGTGTCCTGAAGCCTTCTTCAGGCACACCTGAAGAAGGCTCCACGGCCGAAACGTTGTGTTCTCTTTCTTCTTTTTTTCAGCATGGAATAAACCTATTACTTGTTCCTTTGGAGCCTACGCATGCTGACGCAGCTACCCACCTGAACCTATACAAGAATGCTGTTCATTGACTTTAGCTCAGCATTAAACACCATCATACCCATAAAACTTTCTACCAAACTCAGGGCTCTAGGTTTAGATACAACCCTCTGCAGCTGGATCCTAGACTTCCTCACCAGCAGACCCCAGACTGTCAGGATTGGCAACCTCACCTCCAACACACCAACCCTTAACACCGGTGCCCCTCAAGGCTGTGTGCTCAGCCCACTGCTTTACTCCCTGTTCACCCACGACTGTACTGGCAAGTTCAGCACAAACACCATCATCAAGTATGCTGACGATACCACAGTCGTGGGCCTGATCACTGAGAATGATGAGACTGCCTACAGGGAGGAGATAAAACAACTTGCAGACTGGTGCTGAACCAACAACCTATGTCTCAACATCAGCAAAACCAAAGAGCTGATTGTTGACTTCAGAAGACAAGGAAAAGTTCACTCCAATCTACTCTTCATCTACATAGAAGGGTCTGCGGTGGAGATGGTGAATAACTTCAAATTCCTAGGTGTTCACATCTCTAAGGACCTTACATGGACACTGAACACCTCCAGTCTCATCAAGAAGGAACAACAGCGGCTGTACTTCCTGAGAAGGCTGAAGAAAATACACCTACATCCACAGATCCTCAGCAACTTCCACAGATGTACGGTGGAGAGCATACTGACCAGCTGCATCACAGTCTGGTACGGCAACTGCACCGCATCCAACCGTAAGGCACTACAGTGGGTGGTCAAAACTGCCCAACACATCATCGGCAGTGCCTTACCATCCATCCAGGAAATATACAACACCAGGAGTCTGAAAAAAAAACACCAAATATTATGTCTGACCCCACTCACCCCAGTCATAACTTGTTTGTTTCCCTACCATCTGGCAGAAGGTTCCGGTCACTCCAGTCGCACACAACTAGACTCCAAAATAGCTTCTTCCACAGAGTTGTCAAGTTGGTGACGCCCCCACTCCCTCCCACCATATTATGATCTCTCCTAATGTCTTCCTGTACCCACAATGACTGTACTCCTACACCACTACACACACATGTAAGCCGAAATTGTACTGTCCCCTCAATAGCTCAGTAAAACTGTACCAGTCGTAATAATATTTAATATTTATTAATTAACCATACTATTTTTAACCATACTATTTTTGCACTGTTCCAAGAATGACCTTGCACTGTTTTTGTCCTGTTATATTTTCTCTGTTTGTAGAATTTTGCACAGTTTTGATTACTTGATTACATGTTATTTATGTTATGTTATTACATGTTACTGTTATTGCTTTTGTGTTACTGTCTATTGTCTTATCTTCTGTCCTATTTATATACTGCACCTGAGTGACTAATGAGAAACACTTTTCATTATACTATGCACCTGTGTAAGTTTAATGACAATAAAGTTGAATTGAATTGAATTGAATTGAATTTGTAAGATTTACCATCAATATATAAACATAATAAATTTAAAATGTGGTGTTAAAATGTTTATTTGATGTTTGTTCTGATGATGTGTTGTGGCATACCAATCGGCATGTCATAATAGGATCTTTAAAATAGGCGGGTCCAGGCCAACAGACACACAACACATAGCTGTGAGGTTCAACAACAAAAGTGCCTTCATTAACTGCTGGGAAAATAAAAAAGCAAACAAACAAAACAAAAGTTTAAGTTCTTAATCAAGCTTTTAGTTAAAGTTGCATCTAAAATGTTTAAATTTATTATGACAAATAGTGAGCATATGTTTTCTTGAGAAATTTCATATCACATGGTTATTAGTTCAAAAGATTTATAGCTAAACCACATCCCGTTTCACTTGACTTTCAGTCTATATTACATCTTGTTGTGAGTTGCTGCTGAGCTTGTTTTAATTGTTCCTTTTCTTTAAAAAAATACATAAAAGCCAATTCTAAATTATTAATTTAACTACTTAATCATATGCAAATGTACCACAATAAAATTATAACAATTTAATTCAGAAACTTCTCATTATCTTTGATAAAATGTTAGATAAATTACCGTATTACCTTCACATAAAGAATGATGAGAAACCACTAACAATATTCCTTATCATAATTCGATGAGGAAAGTCACAAAAACATTTTTGTTATAAAGAAACTAGGAAACCAAACAGAGAAGCTAATAATGCAAAAGCATGAAGCCTTAGAGTATGAGACAATATTCACTAACTATTTCACATGGTGAAAACAATTGATTTTCACATGACTAAATTCTTATGGTACAAATAAGGGGACAAGAGAGAGCAAAATGTGATGAGCATCTAAAGAAATGTATCTCTTACACCTGTTAAAAAATTCACAATATGAAAATGACTTTTTCTAGAAGGGACACTGAATGCAGCTTTTAAAAACATAGTAATTAAAAACAATATCAATACATAAAAAACAAAATTGAGGCCAGATTAAAAATACTTTTTAAGTTGTGATTTGAATTACTTAATCACTTAATGTTGCATTGTATCTGAACTATATATAAAGGATTTTTCTTTAATCAAAAACAGGTTGAATCCAATACTGTACAGATACAGTAGTCATGACCTATTTTGAGTTTGTGGTATTCTGCTTTATATGGTCATATGCAGGTATTTCACATAAATACCTGTTGAACAATAATTCTCGCAGTATGAACAGATGTATACACAATATTCTAGCCTGTATGCAATTGCGCTTAAACAAAAAGCTAAGATTACTAAAAATACAATTAAGTAATAAATGTTATTAATATAAATAAAATCTGTGGGAAAATCACAAAAGCAGTCTTTTAAACATTAGTAGTTTGGTTGAAAGAGAAAACTGGAGGAGTATCAATAAAGTTCAGCCATCCATTCACAGTGATGCATTCATGATTCAATGCTTGAATTTTCTCCATGGGAGGCCAAGGTTCGAATTCCTGGCCAGTGCCCAAATGTACTTTCTTTATCATATTGCTCCTTGGGGATAAAAAAGTAAATATAATAAATAATATTGTTAGAGCTTTCGGTGACTGAGAAGTGTCACTTAGATTTTAGATAAAGTTTGTGACACTGGGAAGAGTAAACACTTCTAGCTTCAAAGCAGAGAGGATGTTTGCTGAGGTCTGGGGGGTCCCCCACAGCAGAAACAATTGTAAAGTTTATCTTGGTATGCCTAGGCAAGTTGTGGATTAATGATTGCAAAGGAGCAGGTCAGAAAGACACAGTATAAGTTCACCTTAAGAGCAAGAGAGGGAAGCAAGAGTAGACAGAAGAAACAAAGAGAGGGGAGATAAGTCCAGAGGAGTTGGTGCTACTTCATGATCAAAGAGCATGCTGTTTTGTATTTTTACGGAACTTGGGTTTTCTGGGTAAAAGATACCTCAGTTAGAAATGTCTTTCTTGATTAGGGTGCATTTTATGGATAGGGATATAGGCTCCTATTTATTTTGTGACATCCAGGGTGCAGAGAGAGAGATGTAACCCCAGGTTACTTTTAATTTAGTTAGAAGGCAGCTCCTCTCTTCTGTGGCCTCTGTAGGCATATTAATAGGTTAATGCAGTGGTTCTCAAACTTTTTGGACCAAGTACCACCACTGATCAAACCAAAGCATCCAAGTACCACCTACAAGTCATCTTCTCCAGAACCCCAGAAATTCTCAATGACCAACATGAGTGCGCGTGTGCACACACACTCAGTCACACATATAATACATATTATAATAATAAACTTTATTTGATATAGCGCCTTTAAAGGTGGCTTCTCAAAGCCCTTTACAGAAAAAAACAGGAACAACAAATAAAAATAAACAATAAAAAAGCACCATTTCAGTGAGAGGGGTGAGCCTGTTTAGTCGAGCAAAGCAGATGTGAATTCATTTTTTGAGCCTTGATACAATTCACAACAGAGTCTAACAGATTTTAAACCTTCAGGCATTTTCTTGACGGCAAAGGTCTTGCGGTGGATGTTGCAATGTGTCCATTCATTTCTGCAGCAACCTCTCTAATTCGTGCAACTACACCGCTATGTCGGCTTGTCATCGCTCTAGCACCGTCTGTACAAACTCCGACGCATTTTATGGAGTCGATGCCATTCTCTTCGATAAATTCATTCAGAAGCTGAACAAAATATGTGCTCTCCTGTAGTTCCTGTTGATAGTGGTTTACAGAACAGAAAGTCCTCATGGTACCATCAAACTCGTATCTAATGTAAACGAGTGAACTGGCCAAATCGACTACAGACTCATCTAATTGCAGTGAAAAGCATCTGCTCATCTTAACGCGCTTTACCAGAGTTACTTTTGATATCATCTGCCATTTCAATTATTCTATGAGTGACTGTCTTTCAGAGGGGGCAGCAGGTCGAGCTGTTTAGCAGCTTTTTCTCCACACATATTACGTGTCAGCTCTTTTGCCAATGGTAAATAAGGTTCTTCAAAAATAGTGTGGGGCTTACCTGCTTTAGCAATCCGCAAGCTTGCAGTTTTCCCCATTTCCGTTTCAGGAGTCTGTCTCAGAAATTAAAAGAACTTTTTATTTCATGCGCATGGGAGCAAAACACAGAGACGCTCATTGTATTTTTCTCAAATTAACCTAGAACAGTTCTTTAATATTTTTGTGTTATCTATCACACTTTCTCACTGTGCTCACAAGATTACCAGCGTTCCTAGCACGCATTTCTATGCATTCCTGTGTTTACAACATTGGCATTGTTCCAAAATCACGCACATTCTCCTATCTCTCTATTTGCTGGAGATAAGTTTTTTTAAATACAATTGGCCACTTAGTTCGTAGCACGCATTCCTGTAGAGTGGTATGGAAATACATTTTAGCTCTGTGTCCAATCAAGTATTAGCGCGCGCTGTATCGTAGTATGTGGGCTGCGTATTCGACATGTCTTAAAATAGAAAATATGAAAAGCCTTCCCGATTTTTCAGTGCACACAACAAAGTTCCAGGGTCATATGGCGTACCAGCTGGCGGCACTCCGCGTACCACTCCTGGTACGCGTACAACAGTTTGAGAACTACTGGGTTAATGCATGATAGAGGTGTGGGGTTTTCTGGGTGACCAGAATGTGAGGCCTCTGAAATGCCTTGTCTGTAAATACTGTATATAAAGTATCATGTTTTGTTGTGTGTTGTGCATTGTTTTAAAATATCTGTCCAGCCCTATTTGTAACAATATAATGTAGCTTTGTGTGTTGTATATTGTGTAGTTTGTGTGTTTTGTCATTATAATAAATATTTGTTTTAGCTAAGTGTGCCTGGATTATTACTCCTCAACAAAGCTGTGCCAGAGAATAAAGAATTCATGTGCCTCTAATTATACCAGCCACTCGGGTATCAGCTTAAAATGAAACACTTAAATGTAATGTAGGCTCTGAACGGGTTCAACTATGGTTTGGGCTTGCTTGAGGTCACTGCCTTTCATCTTAAATCCTGCTTGAATCCTGCTAAACTAAAAATTAGACACAAGAAGAGAAGAGGCTCTGGTAAAATTTATCTGTGAACTGAAGAGTTAAAGTGTAAAGTGTCTCCTCCTTTTAATGGGAAGAGACGTGGTGCTTTTTAAAAATAAAAGTCAATGTTTGTTAAAAGAAAAGTCACAGCACCAGCTGGATTTGAACACACAACCCGTATGTTGGTAATCAGGCACGTAGACCAGTGAGCTACAAGGGAAGTCGCATGAAGAGAGAGGCGAAACAGCCCTACACAGCCCTGTCGCAGTACACGAATATAATCATATCGTTATTAATTTCTTTAGATACGCGATTCCATATTATATTAGCAGAAAAGCTTAAAACTACCACTTTTTTACACGCTATTTCACATGTTAGTTAAATACTTCGATGCTTAAAATGTTTAGGGAGAAATGGAATACCGGTGTGTATTTTTTCTTTAAAGTACCGATTCCTGGAATCTGACTGTCTGACACCCTTCTGAAGTGGTTCCATAATATCTGGTATACGGAAAAGAAAGCGTTGATAAAAAAGCCTGGATTCTCATGTATCTGATACAAGTATCTTTTAATACAGTCTTTGCTGTGCTCTTGAGGATCCTTGTGATATTTTGAGCTCTAGTTGAATGATAAGTGTTGCATTTTAAATAATTTTCTTAGTTAGAAATTATGAAACGCCCTGTTAAAAGCAAGGGAGTTTTTATGTCCGTTGAAGTAAAAGAAAATGCCTGACAAAGTAGGGCTTGGACAGATTCCAAGTGCTTGTACAAATGTGCTAAAGAAATGATACTTTGAGTATACAGCTTGTCCAAAGTCATTCATTATTAATACTATTAGTAATATCTTCGGTAAAGGCTTTGATGCATAAATATTTCTGATAAAGGTAGGTTGTGTACTTTTGTCCAACTGAGCAATCTTGCTTTCATAAAATATACCAACATTTTAATGACTGATGATTAACATGCTGTAATACAAAGTTTAAATTTAAAAGCTCAAATGCTGTACATGAGAGGTTAAGCTTTATTGGCTCCTCCTGGTGGTTTTACAAGGTGATGCCGGATACTTTCCGGTATGACGTCAAATGACGCGATTAACCCCGTGATACTGTGTGATACCGCGACACCGGGGTATACCGCGAAATACCCCACCCATTTTGAATGGCTGCATCTGTATGTATATGGGTTAGGTGAAAGTTTCTGGTTATATTGCAGCCTTCCTGCATCTCTTAGAAGGTCTTTATTTAAATGTACGGTATCTTGGGCAATGTTTATAATCCTTATTATGACTGCAATGCACCTCTGCTTGGAAAATGTTTTGCCCATGAAATACTGATAAGGGATACTGTTAGGGCATTACAAGAGAAATATGCTGAATTTAGGAAAGGAGTACAGAGAATGTCATTCTATGTCTTGATTATGTAGCTGGCATCATCAAAGACAAATAGTCACACTATTAAAAACCACTTCAGAAGTATTTAATTATTCACATTGCCCTCTGCCACAAATGAGTAATTCACAGTAGAGCTAAATAAATTGGTTCACAAAAATGTGCACATCATTATGAGCTTGTTCATCTTTAGTCCTGTCAGTAACTATAAATATACTGTCAGACATTTTGATCATTTCTTGAATTTTCTTTTTATACAAATCAGCAGATTTGGGTAAATATTCCCTTCACATTTGACCTTCTGTCAGGATACATGTCTGAAATGCACATAGGCAGAAATGTCTCTTTCAAACTTTGTCAAGCTGTATAGAGGAGCATTTAAGCGCTCTAAACAGTCTTCACCCTTTATATTTTTATGTAATTCATGTAAATATTTTATATAATTTACAAATAAAAGAAATGTAGTACTATATTTAAGAAACATACAATTGTTGAAAATGCATTTAACTCCACATAATTATTTCAATGCCTCATTTAAAGACTTAGTATTTTGTGTTGAAGAACTTCAAGTAGGTAGCTGGGTCAGCCTGTGTAGACTGCAAAGGAACAGGTAAAGGTTTATTCCATGCTGAAAAGAGAAGAAAAGAAACGTTTCAGCTGTGCAGTATTTTGTTGTCACAATCTTACTCTTTCTGTACCACCACTCAAAGAAGTAGCTGCAGTCACAATGAATGTGATTGTGGGATGCAACTTATTCAAGAGGCCCCAGGAAAAGAATTATATTTAAAGTGCTTAAACAAAGAAGGCATCTTCTCCGGGAAAAAAATCATTACTATTTGACTGGAAGAATGGGGCACAAGTGTTAATGTACTCTACTTTCATTTTGAAACTTCAGCTTTTTTTAGGAAATGTAAAAAGTAAAATTAATTACTCTAGGAAATACTGAATTGTATTAATATAAATTATAGATAACTAATTTTAATAGGTTATAAAAACAGAAATATCTATTAACTTCATTGTCCTTTAACAATACAGAAAAAAAACAAGTCTGTGAATGCCAAATATCCTATTTTCTAACTGCTTCCAATTCAGGGTAGCATGGAAATCAAACACACAGACAAACTCCAGGCAGATAGCACCCCAGTTCAGGAATTGAACCCAAGGCCACTATGGAAATTACAATGTACATTGAATGTACGTTGACAGCAAATGAGCACAATTATGGGGGTAATTAGAATGAGGTGATATAAACAAGGACTGACTTTGCACAGCCCTGTCCTGTTATGGTCAAAAACTTTCTAAGTTTTTTTATCACACAATTTTATGGAAACACATCTTGCCACGATCAAAAGACTTCAAGGGACCTCAGGAAATGAGTAATTGATGCTAATCAGTTTGAAGAGGGTTAATAAAACAATTTAATACATTTGAGGCTCCATCCATCTACAATCCATCAGAGAGTTTATACATGTCAGATATTCAACACTATCTTGACACTACCCAGGACTGGTCATCTTTCCAAGATCTCCCCAAAAGCAACCTAAAACTTCATGCAGGAAGTCACAAAGAATACTAAAAACACATCTTGTCTTCCACAGACTTCTCTTGCTGTGGCTAATGAAAGTGTTCATGCCTCAACCATCAGACAAAACTGAAATTGTTGGGAGAATAACTAAGAAGAAGTTCAAAATCCTTCTTGAATGTTCCAATCCTCAAAGAATATACAGAAACAATGTACTGTAGACTTAATTTAAAAAAATGATCCACATTTCTTTAATTTATGTTAATGTTTGAGAAACTTAAATATGATTATAATTTAACCAGCACTGTGTTGGTAACCCTTATAATATTATGAGTAAAAACATGTATCCTATTTTCAAACATATTTCCAAATAGGTTTTATTGGTGTTCTCTAGTTCAAGTTTCACTGCCAACTCTGGTAAGCCCAGTAGATTTATTTTTATTAATACTTTATCAGATGTTCTAAATGCTTGTCAAAAGGAAGGTATGTTATCACCGAAATGTTGACATCCTAACCATTCAACATTGTAATGTCAAGTTGAAATACATTCTAAAATGTTTTTCATGGTTATTTTCTTATTTTATAGCAGTGAAAGATTAAACTATTTTTGTTATGCCAGCAATGTGCTGAAACATTGCACATTACATTAGTTTTGTCATAAGGTCTATTGGGGTTCTACAATTTGCAGAGGACAGACTTTTTATTAATCTCCCTTGAGAAATGTTGTTGAAAAACATGGCACAAATTGCTGGGTGAATGTGCTACATTTCTGAAACACATTGTTTTTTGTCAGCAGAAGTGTCAAGAGAATGCAAAGTAAAATATTTCTATATTTGTGACTGAAGTACTGACTCCATTGATAAAGTCTGATCAGTAGTTTTCTGTGTATATTGCATAAATGGAAAGTGCAAAGATCCCTAAAATCCTTTCATGTCAATAATAACTTCAAACTTTAGTTTGAAGATTGTACCTTTCATTATATACAAACTAATAAACAAGTATAAAAACATTATATAAAATAATAAATTGTGTTATTATTTACTGTGTATCAAGGTAAGTGCAAAATGTAGTGCATCCATCCTTTTATGTATATTTAGGAAATTGCTGAAAAATTTCTGTATATTTATCTCATATACAGATGCAGCCATTCAAAATCCATGGTACAAACCCGTGGTACGGTAAACTACCCACAAGCTACCGTAAGTGATTGGCTGGCCAAAATGACCGACAGGGGCACTTGTGGTGCATTGGTTGGTAGTGAAAAGATTTAATCATTTAATCTCTTTACTGTGCACATTTTAATCCGCTTAGTATTGAATATTTAAATGGAATTTTACCACTAAAGGGAAATTTTAGTAGATGAGCATAACAAGAAGAGGAGCATAACGCATCTGAAGGTCATAAACGACACCATGTGTATTTTTTCTTTAAACTACCAAGAACAGCAATATACAGTACAGTTTACATACAGTAATATGTTTATGTTCCTAAATTAATATCGTTTATGAGCATGTGAAAGGCATGGTGAATCGGAGATTCTCAAGAATTACTTTGTATGATTGGAAACGAATGCGTGATCGGATCAACTAAATGCTGTGGTGTTACTTTTTGTCAATGAAAAAATAAACTCTTTTCGTTTACAAAGACGGTTACAAAGAATGTGGACCAGGGTAAGACTTTGAGCTTACAGCTTGTCCAAGGTCATTCATTATTAATACTATTAGTATTAGGAATATTTTATGCATCAAATATCTTCGGTAAAGACTTTGATGCATAAAATATTCCTGCATAATTAAAATATGTATGATAAAGGTGGTAGGTTGTGTACTTTTGTCCAACAGAACAATCTGGCTTTTATAAAATATACCGCCTTTTTAATGTTTAATGATTAACATGCTGTAATACACTGTTTAAATTTAAAAGTCTAAAGAGTCTACAACTTAAATTCGTAATTGAATAAAGATTGTCCCTCAGCAGTGATCGGGATTCGAAACCAACGTTTTCTGGTGACAGCTCAAATGCTGTACAAGAGAGGTTAACCTTTATTAGCTCCACCTGGCGGTTTTACAAGGTGATTCTGGATACTATTAACATAATCTAATTTGCATACGGTATGATGCGGTTTACTGCGACACGCCCATTGTGTTATACCGCAGCATACCCCGCTTGTTTTGAATGGCTGCATCTGTATACATATACTGTATGTTCCAGTTAAAAAGTTGTAACAGTTATTCAATTACCATATTACTAAAATTAGCAAAAGAAAAAAACACATTAAACTGACCTTATTAAAAACAATCTTCCAATGATGCATCATTTTACAAAGAAAACAGCATGTAAAATATTAACATGTACTGCATCAATAATGTATCTTGTGGTACTGCAACTGATATAAAGTGGCTGTTTTCATATTTATTGTATACAGTATCACAAAAAATAAGCACTGTATAAAAGTGAAGTGGACAGTGAGTGTTGGGTATTTAACAATAATTGCAATCATTTCTCCCCCAAAAGCAGATATGAAAGTACTCTGATATTTTGATATTTTAGGAAAACACTGCAGTGTTCAAAGTCTACAATCTGAATCACACATTTTCAATGAAGCATTATAATTACTGCAGCAATATAGCTGAGGAAACAGCAAGAAAAGCTACCATCATTTAAAATATAAAAACTCAACAAATGTTTTATGGGAGAATCAGTCTTTCAAATGGCAACTACAAAGAAACTTTATGTTCTGGCATTTAAGATATTTAAACAGAATGAGCTATTTGCTTTAGGCGAATTCTAGAAAGAATGTACTGTCAAACTGTGCCCCAAATGTCATAGAAATTTTGAGAACATTACTTTGTCACATCGAACTATTACTTGTGTAGGAGTAATTGACCTGTCTACTACTGTGTGGAATAGGAAAGCACATTGCTTTATGATGTTTTTGTTATCCCTCAGTGACAATACTTACATCAAGGACACAGCATAGCTCTTGATTTTTGTAAGAGAAATTAACAACAAAATTTAAATCAAGGAACTTTTTTTTTATTGATTCAATGAAAAGAACAGCAAATGCATCATATTTGTATGAGAATGTGTTTTATTACCTTGAATGTCTGAGGATCATAACAAGAAACAGGAAATAATGTTATACATCTAAAAGGAATTTCATACAAAGTAAAAAAAGTAGTTCAGTATTATACATCAAAAATGTCTTTGCAATAACATGTTGGACATCAGGTTGGAACTACTGGTATTGATATAAATAGCACATAAAATATACACTACAGTACACGCAAATACTGTAACTACATAAAAGAGATGGGACTTCATCATCAACATTTCACTATTCTTGAAAATACTGAGGCTTGAAAACTAAAATTTCATCCACGTGTTGATGATCAAATATAACTAATACTGGCAAAGTTATGGAATAAATTTGTGTAATGGTGTATAGTTTCCTTCTTTAAGTTATGTTTCACTTTTATAAAGTGTTATTAGATATGCAATTCTCCAGTTGGTCCAATTGGCAGGTTCAGTTTCATGTTTAGAAGTCTTTGAAAAATGTTATCATGTAAATCAATTAGAGAAACTAGTTATTTTTATGCCCCACTGGCTGATATTTAAACAGCTTTCAGTAGTGGCATAGCCAGGATTTTATATTTGGAGTGCTGCTACTTGCTTCCCTGAGGCTATACCACTTCGTAAAATTAGGGCTCCGGTGATTGTGAAGGCTCTGCTTAAATTCTTTTCTATCTTTGGGTTGCCAAAAGTGACACAAACTGATCAAGGCTCTAAATTTATGTTTAAACTTCTTGCACAGGTCATGAAACAGTTGTCTGTTAAGCATGCCACTTCTAGCGCTTATCATCCAGAGTCTCAAGGTGCGCTTGAAAGATTCTATCAGACTCTGAAATCCATGCTGCATGCATATTGCTTTGTCACTGGAAAAGACTGGAATGAGGGTCTATCTCTTATTTTGTTTCCTGTGAGGAAAACTACGCAGGAATCCTTAGGGTTCAGTCCAGCTGAACTTGTATTTGGACAAAGTGTTAGAGGTCCTTTGAAATTGTTAAAAGTCACAAGTCTCCAAAACCAGCGACTAACTGACAAGCTGAGCTCAATGCAACATATACATCTATATGTTGTACAGAAGTACAGATGTTTCAGCATCAATTGTTCAGAGGAGATTGCATGAAGCTGGCCTCAGAGGTCCAGTTTCTGTGTTTTTTGGCCCAGGCAAATCTCTTCCTCTTATTCTACACTCATAACAATAGTTTTTTTTCCAGCAATTCTTCCTGGTCAGCCAGCTCCACACAGCCCCCTCTGAACAGTTGATGTTGGAACACTGTACTTCTAGTTGCATTCTACTAATGATTACACACAATATTATTGTGCAAACACTGTTTAAAGGATTTAAACAATATAGCACATGATGTAATCTTTTACAACATACGTTTTAAATAATTCTCTAAACTAATTAGCTTAATAGGTTAATTGCTACATTTATATAAGTATACAAGTTTGATCTGCCTTGCATATTTGTTATACAGTATATTGCAGAATTTAGTTTTAGTCTTTCTAGTTAATACAAAATAAAAAAAAATGTCCATCAAATATTTTTAAGAACCAATGAATTTCAAGGACAAATTTTGCTGCAGAAGCAATCTCAGCCCCAGTTCATTATTTTTTTCCCATGATGCATGCCTAAATGGGTCAGTACCCAATCATTTGCCAGGATGTAGAAAAAGATATGTAAAATGTAAAACAGAATTAAAAACTGTCTGAGTCTATCACACTAAACAGTCAGATACCAAAATTTCCAAAAGACAGATTTATTTATTAAAGAATAAATGTACAATAATAATTCCTTGCACAAAAATCTAATATCACTGATGAATGTTGTTAGTTTTTTAATGTTCTTTAGGAGGTGACAGATTTGGATTTATGCACTTTATCTCACTAAAAGAGATTACAATTGTCTGCTTATTTATTTATATGCATCAACAAAGATTCAAATACCATCAAACACAAAGTGAAAGCAAGTTTACAAGTAAATTATTAAGTTTGTGGGAATTTCTAATACCCCATTTACACTGGCAGCTTAAGGCTCTTGGCTCATTTGGTCATAGACATATGAGATTTCCATAAAATCAATGACATCCACAGATTGCTCTGCACAAACGAAGTGCCACCATATCTGAATGATTATGTAAAATCAATGTAGTTCAAATTACTGCATTGAAGATATGAGCTGAGATTAGTAGGTTCTGAGAGTTTATTGCAGCAACACAGTGCTTTGCTGTTACAAGAAGTATCATACAGTTGCAGATATCCAAATAACCAAAGCATTTTCTTTTAAAGTAGCCCTCCTCTTCATTAATACATAAATTCCAACAGTGCTATTGCATCTGTACACACATCTGGTGCTCATTATTTAGAATTATTTTTATCTGCAATACCCCTCAATATGCTTCCACTTTTTGGGTACATTTACTTTAGGTCATAAAAAGTAGCAGGATGCCATATCAAGAGAACAAAGTTTAAGGTCAAGAACTGCCATGCTGTTCTTTGACAAAATCTCTCATACAAACAAATACCACATCTGCAACGGTACAATGGGGGTACTGTAAACTGTAACACACATTCACAAAAGATAGTGGGGAAATTATCCAGATTCATTTTAACATGTTGCAATGAATCGGTCATGTTTAGACTAATGTTTAGGGATAAAGTGTAAGATACTTCACAGATGATACCGAAATATGAGCATCAGCGACTATAGAATCTGAAAAAAAATGGAAAAAACGTTGTCAAAATTCCCTACTGGGAAAACACCTGAAAGATATTTAATGCAGAGAATTACAGAGTGTTATAGTACATTCAAGTATGAAAAACAAAATTTTACTGTAACAATGAGCTGGAAGATGCTATTTCTGATTAAAAGACTTAGGTGCTTTATGTTGATTTATCTTTTACATCTTTTAATTAAATTATTTCTGTGTGCAAAGGGATATCCTACTTTAACAGACTATTAAAATAGTCTATTTTTAATAATTTGTTAAAATATTTTAATTGTTTTAATCTTCAGTAGAGAGGTCTACTAGAGGCCTAATTCAGTATTACCAAAAGCATTGATAAAGTTGTTCTAATGAAAGTCTTCAATATGAACAAGAAAATAACAGAAGAAACTGCTTTTACATATAGTAGGGACTTTATGGGAAGGTTTACCTAGACCTGAAAACAGGATGTACTTTTATATAATGTTTGTATTATTCACAATCTTTAGAATATATCCTGACAATATCTCCTGTCTGTCCTTGCTTAAACATTTAGAAACACTGTTTCTAAATTCAGAGCACTGAAAGGTAATTGTAACCACCTAAATACTTGGGTTACTGTATGAAAAGGTAAAAAAAACAACACGTGATCCAAAAAAGTTAAAATTGACAGATTAAATATGTTATGTAAATGTTTAATATTCAGTGTAAATGGTATGAAATAGGCCCTTAAAACAATAATAACAGAAGACAGGGAGGCTCTTGAATATGTCACTGTAGGTGTTCAACATTAACAACCTCAAATATGAAAAACGTTGATATTTTGGAATGCACTTAATGCTCACTTGACATGCTGATAAAACACCTTTGATTGTTACAACAACTCATTCTAAATAATGCCTCAGAGATTCAATTCATTTTCAAACTATACAGCCATCCTCCCCTAACATTCAAATCCGTTGACTGTTATTTCTTAGGTTTCTCCTAGAAATTATGTCTAAATGTTTAGGAGTTTCTTTGGCAGTCACTTTTGTAATTTGTAGCTGATGTTTTAGGTACTGTATATTAATACGTAATAGGTATATTGTTCTGAAACTGAGCCATCTGCAGTATAGTGTTTATTTTTAATGAAGCAATAAGATCACCCACAAAAAACTAAAACTAAATGGATTCTCAAAGTTCTTCAGAAAACTGGGAGAAGTCCACGTCTCTCTATGATAGTTTTATGTTATTATCATTATATCATGCATCATTACAGGGTATTTCCAATTGAAAAAAATATAGGTACAGAAAAATCAAGGTAAATGTTAAATAAGAAAATATACATGCATCAAATAGTGAAAATAGGGACAGGAAGACAGCAATGCATCCAATTATGAAGGCATTCATTGAATATTAATAATTCAAAAATAGCTTTAAATAAGTAAAAGACATCTTTCAGAATTGAATGCACAAATACAATTAATAATGTAATTAATAATTGTCTTGTAGCCAATATAATTATCTGAATTTTAATAAATGTTTAAAAAATGTTTTATAGTGGCAGAAATTCAGCCAAAATAAATAGGGACACCTTATCTGGATTTATCATTTTTTTGTACAAATACAAATGATTTGTTGCATTTTCATATGTAGTATGTTTATCATTTGACAACATACAGAAATAGCGTGTGTTCACTATAATCAATTCTGAAACTAACTTAAGCCATCCACAAGAAGGCAGTCAAATAATATAAATTAAATGTTTATTATAAAAATAAGTTCAATTCTTTGCCATAAGCTGCCAATGTAATGTACCATATTAAACTGACTTTCTTGTCTCCTCTTCTAATGGACAAAACCTAAGCTGATGTGGGCTGAACTATTCTTTGAGCTTTTCAAATTATTCACTTAAAACTCGCAGCAATGTAGAAGGTCATTGAAATACTATTAGTTAGTTTTTCTTTGCTGTTTGCTAAACAGTTGCGAATAAGTCAAAGAATATTCTAGTGGTTCCTGGCTTGCAACAACATTTCATCTCTCATTTTGCAGCAATTGGTTTAGTTCAAATTCTCTTCACTTTGTTTCCTTTGCTCAAAATCACTTTCTTGGTTATCCACTGATCTCAGAGCTATAGGGCAATGGTATTGCATGGTGCCCTTGTCTTTGAGCTGTCAAAATTAATCTCAAAGAGTGCTAGTACGTGTTTCTAAGAAATGAATTGAGACATCATTTAAAATTTTTATTTTTTCAAACATTTGCATTTTCTGAAATTCCAATGCCCAATTTAATCATTGCTTTTAATGCTGCTATACAAAAAAATACCATTGTTATTATTTTGACAAGGCTGTCCATTGGCTTGTCGTTTAGCCATGATGCCTCATGGCTTTTGAGTCCTGGATTTTGTTGCAGCGTGTGGCACATTCTGTGTAGAATTTGTATGTTCTTCCCATGGCTTTATAGGTTTTCTCCAGGTGATCTGGTTACTCACCACAGTCCAAAGATATGTTGTCTAAGTTAATTAGCACCTCTAATTTTCCCCTTGTGTGCATGTGTTAGTGAATGTGTGTATAATGAGATAGATGGACAATTCAAGGTTAATCCTTTCTTGTGCCATTATCTGCTAGATTAGACTTTGGCAATCATGTGGATGAAAATGCAGCAGTAAATGAAAATGGATGAATTCTAACAGAAGAGAAACAAACCAATATAGCCATTTTAAGGCCTATCCACACACTGCCCTCTTTTCTTGCTACATGTTACTCTCCTGCTTCTTTGATTTTTTTATGAACTAGTTGTTTAAGACACCCCTCACACATAATATTGAGTAAGAATTTGCTTCTGTTCCGCATTCCTTTGTAGGTGCCCATTTATGTTAGGAAGATGATAATACTGATCAGAGAGACTTTGGCTGCCTGCATTCTTCTGACTGATGTTTATAAATTATATGGTAGGACTATATATTTATTTATTATGTAGTACTGAATCATATGAGTAAATATGTTTATGAAGTCAATTCAACTACTTTGTATTATAAAACATTTTTCAGTTTATGCTAATTTAAATTTTTTTAAAGTAAAAAATAACCCTAACAATAGCAATTGTTTTGTTCATGATACTGGGGGTGGATGTCATGCTGTACCTTGGTACATGGGTAATTATTCACACACAAAAAAGAATGTTAGGAATGCCAGAACGGAAATGTTGTAATGAGTACTTAAATTCAGGTGTCTTGTAATTAATTTAGGCAAATGACTGCAATTAAGAGTGGCATGGTGCTTAGCATTGTTGTGTCACAGCATTTGGCTCAATTCTGGATCTGGAGTGCTATTTGTGTGAAGTTTGTGGGTTCTCCCCATGTTTGTGTGAGTTTTTGCCAGGTGCTCCTCTTCTCCCACAGTACAATAACAGACTAGTAGGTTAATTGGCTTCTGGAAATTGGTCATGGTGTGAGTGTGTGCATGTCTGTGTTTGTCTCTATCTGCCTTGCAATGGACGGGTGCCCCATCCAGGGTGTATCCTGCCTTGCACTCGTTGCCTGCCGGAAGAGGCTTCAACTGCCACGCAACCCTGAATTGGAAGAACCAGTTAGAAAATAGATGGATGGATGGACTACAATTAACTTTAAATTGCATAGTTAATCAAAAGATTCATCCAGTCTCAGATATGCTGTTCACAGATTTTATGTATTTATAATACACATAAATTATATATTTATAATTTATTTTACTATTTACCATATTAAATATTTTAAATATGAGTTTACATATGCAGACTATAGTGTTTTGGGCATATAACACTGAGAACAAGAGCTAGTATAATCTGAAATTTTAATTTCTTAAGATTCAAATTTATTTAAATCTTAAATTTTAAAACAAATATTAATTTTCTCTATACATACAGTACTGTAAATACTGGAAGAATCGGGCTGTGGAGACAGAACATCTAACCTTGAACTCAAAATAATAATGAGAAAATGTACTAACAAGGAGTGCATGTCAAACAAAGGAAAGGAAGGAACAAAAGGGAATTAAACAATGAGGTAGGGAATAGGATGCACTTGACTGGGTTCTTGAGATATGATAATGAACAATAAAAATGTTAGAATGAACAACGTTTTGTAAAATGCATGGCTTTTGTGATGCAAAAAGGTGTGCCTAAGCAGCTGTATCAGCTTTTGAATTTGAGAATTGTTAGTGTGACGGTGGACTCTAAACGAATTTATGGTTTGGATTCTAAAATATACCACAAGTATATTCAAGCTGGGTGGCAAGGCATAGTGGTTAACTTTGCCGATTCATACATGGGGTTCAATTCTGGACCTGGGATGCAATCTGCACATGTTTGTGTAAATTGTTCACTGGGTTCTCCAGTTTTCTCCCACAGTCTAAAGACATAGGGGGAGATTAATTGACTTCTGGGAAAACTGACCCTGGTGCAAGTGTGTCTGTCTGTGTGGGCCATGCATCCATGGCTTGCCAGGATAAGCACTGACTCCCCCACCACCCTGTATAGGATAACATGTTTATAAAATGAATGGATGGATTATTATATACTAATAAAATGTACACCATATCTTAAAAAATGTGAATAGTGTTTGTCTTAAAGTTCAAATAAAATCAAGACACCTATGAAAATAATGATTATACATCAAACACTATGGCATGGAATCAAAAGCTCAGTGCTGTGTGCATTGCAAAAGATTTAATCCTAGAAAATTCAATTTTCAATTAAGTTATAAAAATTCACAGGACCTGCTACTCTGCATATTCAATGAAGCTAATGAGAGAAAATAATTATATATGTACTAAATGTAAAGGTTAAAAAAGAAAAGTAAGGAAAAGTTTGCACACTCCTTGATATAATTCACCATGGATGATGTGGCTGCATCAGTGGGGGCTGTTGTATTTTTTCTATGAAACAGATCAACAAGCTTTATTGGAGTCAAGAGATGTTTTAACTCTACGTCAGCAGATGTTTGAACCAACGTGAGTAAGTGACCTTATTCACATTGAGATATGTTCATGGGGGATAAAGGTAGCGTGGGGGGAAGCTGTAAAATGGAAATTATTCTTTGTGTTGTACTGTATATGTCTGAAAATGCTAAGTTGGGCGTCATTCTGAAGGAGACACTCAATAATTGTTGTGTGTCTTTTTCAAATTAGTCTGTGCCAGTATCTACTTCTGAATACATATTTGAGGATTAAGGCCAGTCTGTTGTTTTGTCAGTCTTAGGTGGTAGCTTTCTGAGTGAGGCTGGACATTTACCATTAAGTAGTGTCATGCTAAAAGCCTCTCTGTGGATTAGTATTTTCTTACAGCTGTAAGTACAAACACACCCACATGCTGTAGCCTGAGCAAGACAATGTTAGAATTGTTGTCTTTCAAAAACGTGAGTTAACTTTTACATTTAAACAGATTAATATAATTATGGATGAAGTACTGTAAAATGAATCAGTGTTATTTGAAAACATCCTCTACCAGAAAGTTGACAAAATGAAGCTTTATAAAATGATTGCATATAAAGCAAATTGCATGTCAGACATAAGAGATGTAAAAAGAGTTTTGTTACATGGAAGCTCATGCTAAGGAAGTAGGTTATGAAAGTGTAAGTGAAAGATGTGTTGTATTCTGTTTATTGCACCAGTAACTCTGTGCAACCTGTGTATTTAAGGAATATTACACTAGGTTTTTACATTCTATAGTTATTTTAGGCCTTATTATCCCTACCCTTTCTTATTCAAGCATTCCAAAGCATCAAATTGATTACATTTTTGTCACACTTCTGTAACTCAGTTTATTAAATTAGCACAATGAGATGTCATCAATTATAATGACCAGACAGTTAACATACAGTACTTGTTAGAGTAGTTTTAAATCAGCACATTTATAATTAATAACCCTGTTTTGAAATGGAAAAACAATGTGTATTACCGTAAAGACAGTAGCTTTACTAAAAAGCCTCATCTGAGCTTGCATGATGAAGCTGTCCCTAAAATATGTGACAGTCACAAAATAAAATGCTTCTGTGTCCCTAGAGGAGGTACATTTTCCCACAATTAACAAAAATCACTGTGGTGATAAAAAAACAACATCACACCCATTATTGTTCACAAGAAACAAATTAAAGGGTTAAACTTTACTTTGGAAAAAGTAATGAGCAATTATCTAAGTTTTAAAATGAATGTGTTGCCAAAAGCATATATTGTCAAATTCTGTGTGGACTCTAAAATCCTCATGCTCGCCCATAAGGGTCTGCATGGCACCTCAGTACCTGTCTGAACTATTATCGCCCTACTTCCCGCCTCGCAACTTTTACTCTTCTAATTCTGGTCTCCTAACTGTCCCCCAAGCCCGTCTACATTCTATGGGTGACAGGACCTTCTCCTGTTAAGCCCCCAAGCTCTGGAACTCTATCCCCAAGGAAATCAGAGAGTCACCTTCTCTAAATTCCTTCAAATCCAGACTCAAAACCACCTTCTTTAGAAGAGCCTTTACTTAACTGGTTCCATTCTTTACCCCTCTGCTCCTACAATACTTAGTACCACCATCCACCGTCTCCACCGTGTTTTATCTTGTACAGATGCAGCCATTCAAAATGGGTGGGGTATTTCGCGGCATACCCCGGTGGGCGTGTCGCGGTATCACGCAGTATCACGCGGTTAATCGCGTCATTTGACGTCATGCCGGAAAGTATCCAGCATCACCTTGTAAAACCGCCAGGGGGAGCTGAACCTCTCATGTACAGCATTTGAGCTTTTAAATTTAAACTGTGTATTACAGTACGCTGGGCAAACGTTCCGAGGTCAAATTCTTCCAGCACGGGGGTACCTTTGAAGCGGAGACGACGGCACCGAAATTTTTTGGCGCGCCTTCTCTTTAAAGCCCTGGCCAAATATGAAGACAGTATGTACAGTTATAATTCAAACGGAATTAAAAACTACACATCCCAGTTACCATGGTGGTGCTTGTGATCATTGCGTTTAACCAACGAAACAGGGCGAAAAATCAGTCACATGACTTTAGGGCAGAGTTTCGAAAGCTTAACCTATCAGCAACAAAGCGAAAACTACACGATAGGCTACCTCAAACTGTCAGTTACACGACTGTGTATGTCGCTTAAGCCACTCCTATTTGGCATTTTAGTTATGGAGGCGAGAAGACGCCCCCCCCCCCCTCTCTGGGTGTCTGATTTGCCGCCATGTTTAACCGTCCGTGTCCGAATCGCAGTAGCTACGCGTACGAAATAAAGTTCATCCCAGCTGCAAAACATATATATTTTTGTGGTAAGAGGGCGCAAAACATCAGTATTTACTGCTATTAATTACTGTACGATTTATAGTTGAAATCTGAGCCTAGATATAAAGTTAGATATAAAGTTAAAATCTCGACAAAGCAATGTAGGAAATACAGAGAAAATAAATCCTTTCTGACATCTAAAATCAGTTTCGATCAAGGTCTCTAAAACGAACAAGAAAAAGAGGATTTTCGGAGGGCAATTACGCTGTTTATATAGGATCAGTGATCTATGAGCAATCTTATTTCTTGTTCGTTTGAAACAGTGAAATGTCAGCTGCAAAAGATCGCACCAGAAACGGCACTCTCTCTGCCCGTCATAGACGTTCAGGAAAGGCTGAATGAAGTCATGTCAAGAACAATAATTCGGTGATCAATAATAACAGTTGTAGGACAAGAAACAAAAGATAATGAAAACTTTTTTAGGCTAAAACTCAAGCTCATTCTACAAATTAAGGCAAATGAAAATTCATGATGTTAAAGTGCTAGAGGTGTAAAAAATACAAAAATGCACATGAGTAAAAAGTTTTAGAAATGGAGCAGGTGTTGCTTTGAAATAAGCAAACAGAAAAAAAAGCCATGACTAAAGTGCAGAAGAGGGATGCAGGAACACTTGCTTAGATATACAAAAAAAATCACAAAAAGGTGTATGTTACAAAAGAACATGCAAACATGTTCATCATGTACATCAATTTCCCTTCACGATCAATAAAGTCTTATCTATAAACATGAAACAGAGTGAGGAATTAGAAAATTAGCATGCATAAAAAACAGCAATTCTGTCAATAAGCCCTAAATGAATTAATAGCAACCATAGTTTCATGGAGGGCTTCTCAGATAGTTGGGCATTCAGGTAGATTGCCAGGTGAAAGGATTTGTAAACATATTTTGTTAAAGCAAGTCAGTTTTTTCTGCAACACATAAAAGACATTTTTCCAAGAAAGTTTAGCCTTTGTCACTAATGAAACCACTAAATAAAGACATAAATATAGAAATCTTAAGATTTTTTTATTCAATGTTGGTAGCAGGATGAACTGTGCTAAGTGTATATTTTGTTGCAGAGTTGCTGCAAGATGTTAACAGTGAAAAAAGGTATTTAGAAATGAGTTATTTCAAGAAGAAAATTTTCAGAATAATTGCAAATCTAGCAGGATAGAGAAAGCACAGAAAACAGGCAGTTAGATTGATCAGATTAGTATGAAAAGTTATTTAACAAAGGGAATGAGAAGAGTGACAAACTAGTATACTTTAGATCTTTTTATCTGAACCAGGGAAAACTGATCACGTTTCTCTATAACAATACTAAAAAACTTTATTTTACATATCACCTTTAAAAGTGTGTAGCGGTGAGGCTTATTAATAAGGCAGAATTAAGTGTTTCTGAGCTTTCCCAAATTAGGCCTAATTTCTCTGTTCATCTCTGTGGTGCAGCCACAGAGAAAGAATTCATGCAAGCTGATTTAAGATGTTTTCTTGTGATAAGAAACCAGCTCCCAAAGGGGGATGCACTTAGCTAAGCCTGGCTATCATGATCAATGGTCATCCATTGGCGCCTATCTGTCTAGGGAGTGCGAGTTGGACATCTGGATTGCATTCCTAAGTGTCAGGAGTAAGTGACTCATATCTCACCTTGATCAACCAATCAGGGACTGGTAGGGCCGAGTAACCCACGTGGGACTCTGATGCCCATGGAACTTTCAGCCAATCAATGAGCTGAAGTTCCTCCAGGTAAAAACAGGCAACACAGAGATTCAACAAGATTCAGAAGGGATTCTGGAAAGGATTCTGTGGACTGTGGAATTCAAAGGAGAATTCCAGGGCAGGACGGCCCAGGAGCAGAAGACTCCCAAGGGCAGGACATCCTCGCAGCGCGCCTCCTGACCATCCTGAGACTCAGCCCGGACAACCACGGAACGGCCAGTGTGTCCGAGTGCCAGAACTTTCCTTTGTTCTAAGAGTCTAGAGTGGAGGTTGCCAGAGAGTAACCAGCAGCAGGCCTCGTGAACAGGTCGGAACTGTGGACAGCTGAATCACTATTCAGAACTAGCTCTTCATTAGGAACGAACCGGTCCTCTTCCTGACTTGCTGGGACCCACAGTCATCTTTTCTCCTGTGCACAAACTTTGCTAGTTAAAGCCAACACTAACTAGCCGGTCAGTGAGCATCAGCAGCGCACCGTCGCGAGCCGCACAGCACAGCCTGGCACCGAGCCAGAGAGCGCGGATTGGACAGCAACAGCCTGCAACTGTTTCTTTGTGCCCGCAGGAGATCTGAATCCCCAAAGATTGGATGAGTATTCAACTTCAATGCATTACAGCTCAAGAATTCAATTGTTATCCCAACCAGTTGATATCAATTTAATTCCTAAGAGTTATGTACTTGTTTCGAGTATCTAATGTAGAAGTTATAACCAAGTTCATTTATGAAACGGTCTTAATAAATGATATACTGAACGTATGTCCTCTTGATATATGTAACTCTTTGTAACTGACCGAATATATCTTTTGTATTCTGATAACCCTCTCGATAAGATCTGTTAGGTTTATATGCATATTCTATGTATTAATAAATGTATCCTCGTGTATTAGTACCTGTGTGTGTGTGCGTTGTTTGAGTTATGTCGCATGGTTGGACTCTAAAGCCATCAAAAGAATCAACTTTGTGATTTACTGCTACAATTAATAATTGTCTCAGTAAATGCCCAGACCCTACAGAACTGGTGCCTTCAGAGAGCCACTAACATTACATATTTGGCGTCCCTGAAACGGCTATGAATCACTACATATTTGGCGTCCCTGGGTGGGCGTGGCAAGACTGAAATGAGTCAACCAAGCGAATAATTCATATAAAACGCCGCGGGTTTCATACACGACAATACAGTGTGCTGAAAGCCGAAAGGAAAAAAAGTTCCCCTTGCTCTTTAAGCAGTGCTTGATTGTTTTGTGATCTTTTGCGATCTACCGGGTTGATTGCATACTTGATTTTGTGGTTTTCTGTGGTAAAACTGTAATTTCGTACTTAAAAGTAATACTCTTTAAGTTTAACGATGGTTGCTAAAAGGTCTGAATTCGAGTCGCTATTAAGCACTCTCTCTAGCAGCGACAGGTCTGACCACGATCTCTTCCATATCTCCGTCAGCGGAGAAGCTAGAATAAATCTCCATTCTCTGAGAGAGCTAGCGAAGGACATAGAGAGATTTGACCCCGCAGTGTCAGAGAATAATATCAAGAGTTATATTCAAGACCTCAGGTATACCCTGCAGTACCTGCCAAACGCCACAGAACAGGAGAAAGTGTTTCTGGTCAGGAAAACTACCAGCAGAGCTGTACATGAGTGGATGGCTAGGCAGATGAAAGAAGTCTGTAATGACTTTGAGCAGCTATGTCATGCACTTATCGAAGAATACAGTGCGTTTATTGACCCGACTGCCGCGATAGCCGCCGCACTTAACATTAAGCACGAGAGAGCAGAGTCCCCTCGCGAATATTACGAGAGACTTAGACGAACTTATTTTGCAGGGCGAAATGATGAGGGTTGCGAAGAGAACACACATTTCAAGGGTTTATTCATTGCGAATCTCCACCCATCAGTCAGAAATATGATCTTAATGCATACAGATGCACACACCATGAAAATGACTGATATTAAGAGATTCGTGCAGAAAGCCTGGGAGTATGATGTCCAAAGTCGCTCTGAGAAAAAAGCTGTTAAAGCGACTGTGTTCGCCGTCAGAGCCAGCAGGGTTAACTCCCTCCTGCTCGAAGGAGCACAGGTTCCTGAGCTGGCTAAGCCCCGTTCCAAAGCACTCACACAGGACCGCACCCAGCGTTCTAAGTGCCATGAGAACACCGGGGGAGGGAAAGGGCTAGATAAAGCTGAACAAAAGGATTCAGTAGCCGCCCGCCTGGCCAGGCTTGAACAAGCTTTATTAAGACAGGGACAACCGCTCCCCAGGGCTGCCGGAAACGTGAATGAGCTGATACTCTCCACTGGAGGAGGCGGAGACCCGCCCCCTCTCCCTCCCTCAGTCTATCTGATTGAGCGGAAGAGTTCCTGCCTGGATAAGGTCAGCCACTCCCAAGCGAGTGCTGACTCCACCCCTGAAGTCACAGAGCAGGCAGTAAAACAGAGAGGAAAAGCAGGAAGCTTTTACCTCAAGGCTGCCATGGGAGATGTCTTACCCAGTGAGACACTGATTGACACTGAGGTTGAAAGGTGTTTGATGTCACACGGCAAGCTCAAACGGGTAGAAAAAGAAAAGGGCATGCGACTCAGAGAGGAACCTTTGGTGGATCACCGGAAAGGCAAAGTGTGGAAACAGGTCAAGGCTCCTAAGTCTTCTGTACAGAAGGAAAGGGGGGCCAAGAGGCAGACTGTGCTCACACAATGCCCACCGAACACAGAAGCCCATGCGGAGATTCCTTCTGTTCCCTCTGGACAAGAAATAAATATTTTCTTGTTCCCCGAATATACAGGGAAGTCGTGTCCCGGCCGAGGTCTCAACAGCCTCCCTGCCACAGGAGCGGTGCTCCAAGCAGCCGCCTGATCCACCAGGTAAACCACACACCTTTTACATCCCTAAAGAGGAGCAGATCTCCCCACCTGGCGATGAAAAGGAGCTTTCCCTGTGCACCCTGGCACCCAAGAGGGGTCAGGACCACCACCCCGCAGTGGTGGAAAGGATCCAGATGGCAGGAGAGCAGGTTGGTGATGTAGCCCCCACCCTTAGCCCTGAGAGGTCCTCTATTAGTGAGGATCTGCTTGAGCAGCTGTCACAGGGCCACCGCCAGGTGCCCCTGGTGCAACATTCACAGGTTAGACAGGAGGTCCAGCTGGACGCTGAGACTACTGCGCTGTGGACACACCTGATCCCAGATGCTGATTCCCTCTGCTTTGACCCAGGGAACCTGCAGTCAGGTAACATTATTTCTCACGACTACCAGGTAGTGAGTGAGACTGACCTGATTGTTCCTGCCTCAACGGCAGGGTTTCCAACACACCCAGTCCCCCAGAAGGGACAGGGAATGAAAGCCGAGCCGGTTTTCTTACAGCCACCAGCTCAGTCTGTCAGTCTGAGTCTGACCAACAGTGGTTCAGCCAGACTGGAGCTGGATGGTCAAGTCACCCGCCTGCCAGTGCAGGACATCGCAAAGAGAGGTGTCAGAATCCCCGCCTGCACTGACATGGGCCTGGTGAGTGATAGTAAGTTCAAAGACAGTGAACTAGCTATCCCAGTGCTGGGGCAGCTCCCTGAACCCCTAGCGAGGGAAGGGGGGAGCGAGCAGGTGTCCTACACCTACCCCCAGCAAACGATTGGAAACATGCCGATAGAGGGATTCCTCAATCAGGAAGTGTGCAGGGTGGACCTGAACAGTGAGAATAGGATAACAATCCCAGATCACTCAGGTGCTCCAGATGACCACTCAGCCGAGGGTCAGGCATGCTCCACCACTGCACCACCCCCTGCAGGGTTCCTAGAGCACAGGCATGAACAAATCGAAAAAGCAAATGCCCTGGAAAAGGAGGAGCAGCATCAGCAGCTGCGTCAGATCTCCCCAGATTTCCAGGATGTTGGTGCCCAAGATGCCACATGGCATACTGAGAAAGACACCATGTACACGCTGCACCAGCTTAGAAAGGCAACAGTCACTCAGAAGGAGATGACTGGGATCAGCCACCCGAAAAGACTTTTGGGAGGACTGATTGCTGCCGCCACTGTTGCACGTTTGCTTTTTCTGGTAGGTTTGTGTGCTACTGGCACTCTCACCCTGACTGCCCCAAGAAGGCAGGTGTCAGAGAGGCCAGAGGGTAGTGAAGAAGCAAGAAAGAAAAAGACAGCAGCAAAAGTTGGAAAGCTTAGGGAAAACCCTACAGGCAACTTCCTATGCAACAGGGTTAAACCTTATTCCCCAAACAGTGGACATGATTGTTGGTGTTATACAGTGGGTTTATGCTAGTGTGCAACAGGCCAGAATGTTGACACAAGACCTGTTAAGGGAGTTTAGTGCCACTGTGGCCAGTCTAGCCATGGCACAATTCCCAACCCACTTGATTCCACTCTTCTCAGTAGAGGAGTATGTGACATTAACCCCATCGCTCATAGCTCACCCAGAAGGCAATCCAAGATTGAATTCGGTTCCAAGTCTTGAGATGGGTATGGCTACCAAAGCTATCCATTGGCTGTGTCTAAACGATTCACCAATGAAGGGTGTAAAGCTACTAACGAGCAGAGGGAGGTTAATGGACCCCATGAAGAGCAGGTGGGAAGTAAATGGCTGGTCAGCACACCACATTTAACTGACACTATGACTTGTGACGGGCATGATACAGCTACCGCAATGCAGCTACCTAATCAAACAGTTTTCCTGTAAGTTCCCGAGGAGGCCATAGTACAGCATGGTAACTTAACACTGTACGGTCTGGAACCAGACGATATAAGACCAAACTTGAGGTCTTGGATGCCTTCAGGTGCCACACTATTGAATTGGATAGAAATCCAAGAAACAGTAAGCCCTGAAGAGGTACAGGTAGTTAGTTTGCTTTAATGGAACAAACCTCCAAACCACCCTAGCAGATACCCAACACAGGTGTTGTGGTTTATCGGAGGGCTGGGAACAGGAACCGTTGTTATTGTAACACTACTGCCGGGTAGTTGGATCATGACTGACAGTGTACTCTGAATGCTGTACTCTCGCATCAAGATGTACTCTGGGTAGCATGAATGAGTCAAAGGTAGCATGTCAAAAGAAAGGAAGTGACTTCTCCCCAAATATCTACTACAGAGGTATCAGATATTGACAGTGAACTTCCTGATGTGTAATTCCTAGACTTAGATAATGTCTCCTACCGTGTTTATACATACTCCAGATGTTATTCATCCTGTTTGTATCCAATGCTGGTTCCGGTATGAATTCTCGAGGAGTAATGTAGACATTTAAGATTAATGTTCTAATGGCAAGGGACATCACTTAACTCTGTTTTGTTTTGAAGGCAACAATGCCTCGGGACCTCGTGGCCTTCAAAAAGGGGGGATATGTAGCGGTGAGGCTTATTAATAAGGCAGAATTAAGTGTTTCTGAGCTTTCCCAAATTAGGCCTAATTTCTCTGTTCATCTCTGTGGTGCAGCCACAGAGAAAGAATTCATGCAAGCTGATTTAAGATGTTTTCTTGTGATAAGAAACCAGCTCCCAAAGGGGGATGCACTTAGCTAAGCCTGGCTATCATGATCAATGGTCATCCATTGGCGCCTATCTGTCTAGGGAGTGCCAGTTGGACATCTGGACTGCATTACTAAGTGTCAGGAGTAAGTGACTCATATCTCACCTTGATCAACCAATCAGGGACTGGTAGGGCCGAGTAACCCACGTGGGACTCTGATGCCCATGGAACTTTCAGCCAATCAATGAGCTGAAGTTCCTCCAGGTAAAAACAGGCAACACAGAGATTCAACAAGATTCAGAAGGGATTCTGGAAAGGATTCTGTGGACTGTTCTAAAGGGAATTCAAAGGAGAATTCCAGGGCAGGACGGCCCAGGAGCAGAAGGCTCCCAAGGGCAGGACATCCTCGCAGCGCGCCTCCTGACCATCCTGAGACTCAGCCCGGACAACCACGGAACGGCCAGTGTGTCCGAGTGCCAGAACTTTCCTTTGTTCTAAGAGTCTAGAGTGGAGGTTGCCAGAGAGTAACCAGCAGCAGGCCTCGTGAACAGGTCGGAACTGTGGACAGCTGAATCACTATTCAGAACTAGCTCTTCATTAGGAACGAACCGGTCCTCTTCCTGACTTGCTGGGACCCACAGTCATCTTTTCTCCTGTGCACAAACTTTGCTAGTTAAAGCCAACACTAACTAGCCGGTCAGTGAGCATCAGCAGCGCACCGTCGCGAGCCGCACAGCACAGCCTGGCACCGAGCCAGAGAGCGCGGATTGGACAGCAACAGCCTGCAACTGTTTCTTTGTGCCCGCAGGAGATCTGAATCCCCAAAGATTGGATGAGTATTCAACTTCAATGCATTACAGCTCAAGAATTCAATTGTTATCCCAACCAGTTGATATCAATTTAATTCCTAAGAGTTATGTACTTGTTTCGAGTATCTAATGTAGAAGTTATAACCAAGTTCATTTATGAAACGGTCTTAATAAATGATATACTGAACGTATGTCCTCTTGATATATGTAACTCTTTGTAACTGACCGAATATATCTTTTGTATTCTGATAACCCTCTCGATAAGATCTGTTAGGTTTATATGCATATTCTATGTATTAATAAATGTATCCTCGTGTATTAGTACCTGTGTGTGTGTGCGTTGTTTGAGTTATGTCGCATGGTTGGACTCTAAAGCCATCAAAAGAATCAACTTTGTGATTTACTGCTACAATTAATAATTGTCTCAGTAAATGCCCAAACCCTACAGAACTGGTGCCTTCAGAGAGCCACTAACATTACATATTTGGCGTCCCTGAAACGGCTATGAATCACTACAAGTGGCATCTCAAAGCAATACAGTAGATGGAAAAACAGTAAAAAGGGACCAAAGTAAATACCAGACAAACACAAAAGCGTTTTTAATAAAATGCTTTTATTCATTCAGCAGAGAGTGAGAGGGACATCCAGCAGAGAGAGACACGCACACTGGTTTCCATTGACAAAAGTAATTGTTTTTTTTCAATTCCTCTTGTCTAACAAGAATGTTTTATTTGTGGACAGACTGTTAGACTAGAGGAAAAGAGCGCCTCCTTCTACAAAGCATTTCGTTGATCCGATCACGAATTCTTTTCCAGTTGCACGAAGTAAGGGTTGAGAATCTCCGATTCACCATGCTACTAATGGTTTCCCGGAGTTTGCAAGGCAAGGCACTTTTGCCTCTGGACCCATCGAAATTTACAGACGTGGTCCATCCCCAGTAAATTTCAAAAGTCACAAGATTTCGAAACACGAGGGTGGTGTAGCGGTCGGCTCCTGCTTTCCCGTCTATGCCGATGCACTGCAAGTACAACCCCCCCTCCATCTCCTGAGTGATGGGTAACAGTTGGATATCTGGGAGAATTATTCGTCCCACTGGCGTCTGTGAATTCCGCTCTGTAAACGATGCTTCCTGGGGGGAGATAGACGGCGGGGACAGCATCAACAAATTCCTGCGCGATGGTGAGCGGAGAGGCCGGGATGGAGTGTCCTGAGGCGGTGTGTGCTCTGCGGGGGACAGAGCTTCCGCCAGGCATTGCAACCTGCGCGGCGGGGAGAGGCACTTTTCGGGAGACAGCTGCTCAACTGTTTGACTGCTGGAACATACTGTCTCCTTCCTCTGCATTTTCAGGAGTGTCTCTAGCCTCCCAATCCTCCCCAGTAATGCGTCGTACTGCTCCCGCTGCTGCCGAAAAGTCTCCACACAGGTGCTGCTTCTACAAGTTGGCACCCTGGCCAGTGGCCGAGAGCAGAGACCCACGGCCTTTGGCAAAATAACATAATTCATGTAAGAAATAAAGTCACACAGTAGTATTCATCAGTCGCGGAACAGACATCAAAATAAACTTTTCTTTTTTTCCGTCTTACCGCTTTCTTTTTTACTGTCCTGGTGGTAGATTTCGAAAATCGTTTCGTCCATGCGGTGATTTCTTGAAGAACAGGCTAAGAAGAAATAATTATAATTGAATTTAAAATTCAAAACGGCAATAATACCTTGTAATATGCGCTGTAATCGCGTATTTCAGATGAAGTCTGCTTTATTTGCTTACCCTTCGCTCTTTGGAAGCTGGGGCAGCAGAAGCACCCCGTCTCTTCCCGTAAAAGGTCTTGGTCTCCATACTGTACTGTGGTCGCTGTAGTGCAGGTTCGCAGTTTTTTTTGTGATGGGAGCTCACCCAATCCCTTGGTGTATTTATGCTATATTCACATGTACGGCTAGAATGTTCATTGTCTTCCAATGAAAGGCGGGTGCCTTTTGCCGAAGTCGGGAGACATTAGAGGCTTGCCACATCCAGACTGTTAAACCAATGCATTAGCACGTCAAAGCCCATTGAGGACCCGGGCGCAATAGTTGTTTTGTCCCTTGATTTACTGATCTGCATTAATTATGGAAATCGAGTTCCTGCTCTTTGCAGACGACCTGGTCCTGCTGTTGCCCACAGAACAGAGGCTGCGCCAGAACCTGGCACTGCTGGAGCAGCACTGTCAGACCTGGGCGCCGACAGTCAATCTGGACAAGACCAGAGTTATGGTTTTCCAGAAAAAAAGCCAGACCTCAGGGAAACAGGTACAAATTCACACTTAACAACACATTAACACCTAACAACGGGAGCAGGGACGAATTAGGCCAGTACCCACTATTGTTAAACATACAGAAAAGAATATTAAAGTATTGAAGTATTGGCTTTAGTATTAGCCATACAGAACATTAAAGTGCCCCTTTTCCATTCAGCGGGTGCCTGAGCCGCTGTGTCCTATCTTCTGACAGTCGCCGTTGTGAATGTCTGTAGAGTGTATCTTATTTTTAGTACTATATTTTTGTATTATATTCCCTATTAATCAAACTCTAAGAGTATGTATTGGCTTGTCCCCTCCTC
Source organism: Lepisosteus platostomus (assembly GCF_059453375.1). Taxonomy (NCBI): domain Eukaryota; kingdom Metazoa; phylum Chordata; class Actinopteri; order Semionotiformes; family Lepisosteidae; genus Lepisosteus; species Lepisosteus platostomus. Next base: position 24,072,880 of record NC_142612.1, read on the forward strand.
CTGCCCCTCTCTGTGTACAGTAGAGCCTCCTGTCCAGCCAGCACATGTCCACAGACATTCACAACAGCGACATATCATAAAACGTTTGCACATATAGTTAAATTATTAGTTGTTTTTCAGGAAGTTAAAAAAAAAACACTTGAATTACTTATCCAGTCTCTTGAAAAAAAGTTATTTTTCAAGCAATGCAACAAACGTCGGGCAATGTGTTTTTTTTAATCCAACATTGACAGCCACATCTTAAATCTTGTCAGTCAGCTCTTTTTTCTCTATTTGAATTGTGGCTTACACATTGCACGACTTTAAAAGCTAGAAAGACAGGTTTCAATTCACATTAGCTGGCGAGCCTTGTTAACAAAAAAACAGACAATACACAGGGAGGGGGAGGTCAAGCGAGAGAGAGAGTTTTTTACCCTCTGTCTAAAAACCCAAATAACCCGGGGCAGAGACTCTGGGGGGATCATTGCGTGGTACAGAGCGGAGCTCAGTCAATTCTTATGGAATGTGTTTTTCTTTCTTCTTTTTTTCAGCATGGAATAAACCTGTTACTTGATTCATATGGATGCCCGGTTCCGCCGGGGATTCAAAACATTTTTTTTAATCTGGTATCAAAGGGAATAGCAGTATTTTGAGCGCGGACAGCACATACAAGGGTTAATTGCACAATGAATTGCGCCAAGAAATTTAAAATAGTCTTCTTTAGGTGTGATACAGTCTTTTAATACAGTCTTTGCTGTGCTCTTGAGGGTCCTTGTGATATTTCAAGCTCTGGTTGAATGATAAGTGTCGCAGTTTAAAGTGTCGCAGTTTATTTATGGGTTGCAATTTAGAAAAAGTCAAAAACCGCACTCAAAATGCAATTTAGAGATTTCTGGCAAGAGGAGACACCCAAATTAATAATGTAACATGCCACTGTTTGTGCATGAACAAAGTTATACTGAGATTTCCTTAGATACGCGATTAAAAAAAAATAAAAAAAAATTTGAATCCCCGGCGGTACACATTCCATAAGAATCAGCGCTTTTACAGTATATATCGCCTTTAAAGGTGGCTTCTCAAAACGCTTTACAGGATAAAAACAACAAGACCAGCAACAACAACAATATTGTATTTCATTGCACTTTGAAAACCAAGTAATAACTTAACTATATGTGCAAACGTTTCATATGTCGCTGTTGTGAATGTCTGTGGAGTGTATCTTATTTGCCTTACGTCCTGGTTATCTCGCTCGCCCTACCCCCCCCCTCTCTCCCTCAATTCAATTCATTTTAAGGTGTTTTATTAGCGTGACAGATGGGTACAATCAGTGTAGGGTATTGACTTTGCTTTGAGATTCCACTTTTAAAGGTGATATATAAAATTTTAACTAAAATAAATTGATATCTTTGTCTTCTAAGTATCTTAATAAACTTTCAGCATAGCTTTCTCCCCGTTTAGATTTATTTTTCTTAACTAGTATACTTTAGATCTTTTTTTCTGAACCGGGGAAAATCTGATCATGTTTCTCTATAACAATAATAAAAAAAACATTATTTTAAATATCACCTTTATGTGATATCACCTTAAGGATGCGCAAAGAAATTTAAAATAGTCTTCTTTAGGTGTGAGGGTAGGAGTGGATCGCAGCAGGCATAATCGGCAAATTAGGAAAACAAAGAACAGGACAGGCGAGACGTTTATCCAGAGAGTGAGCGATCAGAAAAAGGAACAGTTGTTACACCCAGGTTTTACGCTCTCTCTCTGTTGAATGAATGAAAGCATTTTATTAAAAACGGGTATTTACTTTGTAATCTGTGGTTTACATCTACTGTATTGTTTTGAGATGCCACTTTTAAAGGTGATATGTAAAATAAAGTTTTTTATTATTGTTATAGAGAAACATGATCAGATTTTCCCTAAAAAAATAATTTTTTTGAATCCCCAGCGGAACACATTCCATAAGAATCAGAGCTTTTATATATCGCCTTTAAACACATATATTGAAACACGCGTTTATGATTTAAATCAAAACGCGATTCAAATCAATATAAATGTTTATTTTGTAATGCATAGGTGACTATTCATTGTTATTAAAAAACTTAAATCCGATCATGTTGTGATATTTAGAAATATAAATTTGTTTGGTGTGAGTGAGGTTTTATTTAATCTCTGACCAAGGGAAACGTTTCATTTTTTCAAAGAAATGTTTGTTAAAAAAAAAGTCATAGTTCCAGTGGGATTCGATCACAGACTATGTGATATGGGAGTTAGGAACCTAACCCACTGCGCCACCGGCAAGGTCACATGCAGAGTGCTGAAAAAGCACTACAGAAACATTATCGACAGACAATGTACAGCGTGTACTATTCTTGTGTTGCGGTACATGAATATAATTATATCGTTATTAATTTCTTTAGATACGCGATTCCATATTATATTCCCTTTTAATCTAAAAGTATGCTTGTTGACTCCGGTATCTCTTTAGTTAAAGACTTCGATGCTTAAAATGTTTAGGGAGAAATGGAATACTGGTGTGTATGTTTTCTTTAAAGTACCGAGACCAGCCATATACTGTATGTTTATGTTCCAAAATTAATATCGTTTATGGCCTTCACACGCGTTACAGTATGTTCCTATTCTTTTTATGCTCAGCTACTAAGATTTCCCTTCAGTGGTAAAAATCAATATCTACAACGGGCACAGTAAAGACGTTTACTGTAAGTCTTTCTACGACAGACCAACAGACCACGAGTGCCCCTGTCGGTCAACCAATCACGTACCGCGGTACCGCGCGTCATCTTGAGTCACAATGCGCGACGCCGTAGCCAATTACCTCCGGTACATGTCTGTACCGCGCACTTTGAATGGCTGCATCTGTATGTATCTCATTATTCAGCACTAGCTGCTATGTCAGCAGTAAACTGAAGTTTCTCCCTTTTTGTGCAACTCACCTTGACCAAGCAGTTACCCCTGTGCACAGATTTTGTCCCACATCAGCTCAACAATACCCTGGACATCCCACTGGAGAGAACTGACTGTCAGCATATGGTTACAGCAGGACTTCTCTCTCTCTCCCTAATACTTCAACAGGAGTGTGAGAGCACTGAGATAGCAGAGCAAGGATTGGACAAATTTGTAAAGGATCTCATCAGCTCTCTCCTTATCTTTTGGCACAAGAGTCACAAATAAAATGGTTGTGGATGAGTATAGTTAAATATTCAACATAACAGATCTCAATAATTTAATTGCTATCCTAACACATGTAGATATCAATTTAATTAATCTATGTTATAGTATTTATTTACAAGTATCTAAATGTTGAGTATGTTTACTTTATCAATCTAGAGCAGATATCTTCCAGATATAACGAGCTGACGTTTGTATCCAGACAGACTTTCACATATTTACATTGAATGGTTTTAATTACACATTTTATGTATCAATAACTTCATATCATGTGTTTTGAATCTGTGTGCAAATTTATTTTCAGTATATTGATTTATTTTTAATAGCCAAGGTAAGCTCACGCATCTGTGTCAGAAAAATTTACACAACCCCTACACCAGAAAGCTGTGTGGGCCAACATTAATATATATTGTATATATCATTTACTTTGCTGTTTATAAAGCTGAATATGGATAATTTAATGTTTTTAATAAATAAATCTATGTATTGTTATGGGTTCAGTTGGCACTAATTAACTCCCATTATGCAATCACCATTCCTTCACTACTTAAACCCTACTTTCACTTCATTCAGCACTCAGTACTCGTAAACATTCCATCTCCTGAGCTCTTCTTGTTCTCAGCTACCTGTTGAAGACAGGTACTGACAAGTAAATATTGGAAATAATATAATAGTGACACCCAGATGTGATTGAAAACACATATTAAGTCATGTCTGTTTACTTTCATCCGTTTGCCTAGATTTTGGATCGCTTCTCTACCAGAGTATTTATCTGAATATATAATTCAAAATGTTTAACTCTCTATCACATACTAGAATACTGTACATGTATCAATATGTGTAATACTAATGGCTTCTTCCTTTGTATTGGGTATTGTATTGTGGTTGAAATGCAATTTTATTTTAATATTACCAAAAAATCCACAGCAACAGATACAGTAAATCATTACATATTAATGATATTATTTCAGTAAAAAGCTGCTACCACATTCAGAACTTTCCCATGAGATCCAGTGGTCCACTTGGTACTAAATGGCATAGTCTATAGCAGGTGTTGTGCTAATTTAGTCTAGTACTTTAGTACCGTCTAGGGGGCAGCAGCTGTTACATTGGGATCATTTAAATTAAAAACAGATTTTGTACGAATCTAGGGACTAATTATATCACTTTTGTATTTATCTTTCAATTTTTTGCAATTGACTTAAAGATTTTAGCCAATGGTCTAAATTCCATTCTTGTGGACTTGTACAACCTGGTCTTCCCAAAGCTTTCCCATAATTCAATGAGAAAAATCATTTTTTGACCCATAAAGAGGTTGAAAGGGTTGGCCAAAGCTGTGCAGACAGAGACCTTCCACTGCTCTCAAAGGTATGAAGGAAAGAATCCTCATCTGGAAGTGTGAAAACAGAGTTCTTAGTGTAGTTCTTAGGTAGTGTTGTGATTGAAGTCAAAGGCAGTGACAGAAGGCTAGTAGAGCAGGATCAGCTGCTGATTTGCTATGCTCAGTATAGGTGTTCTGTTTGCATTGTTAATGAAAGTAGAAATCTTCACAGAGGATAAATGCCATAGAGTATAAGAAGGGCAGATTGGACATTAATAGGAGAGACTGGGCATTGGGTTCCTGGGAAGCCAAGGAGCAGAACATGATGGGGTAGAAGCATACAGATGCAGCCATTCAAAACAAGCGGGTGATACCGCATTATTTTGTGGTGTGCTTGACACAGTGTACCACAAGTTACTGTATTAATACCATAAATTCTCGCATAGTGCCGCATGATACCACATGGTTCAGCAAAAAAATATAGTATCTGGAATTTCTGCAAGGTGGAGCTAATAAAGCTCAACCTCTCATGTTTGAGCTGTCGCCATCAAAGTCTTTACTAAAGATATTACTAATAGTATTAATAATGAATGACCTCGGACAAGCTGTAAACTCAAAGTATTGCCCTGGTCCACATTCTTTTTTTCATTGACCGTCTTTTTAAAAGTAACACCACAGCATTTCGCAATCACGCATTTGTTTCCAATCATGCAAAGTACAGTAATTTTTGAGAATCGATTCACCATGCCTTTCACATGCTCATAAAAGAGATTGATTTAGGAACATTAACATATTACCGTATGAAAACTGTACTGTATACAGTATGTATATGTATATTTAATGTCTCAACTGTGCCCGTTTAAGAATTGAATATTCATATCTAATTTTACCACTGAAGGGACATCTTAGTAGCTGAGCATAAAAAGAATAGGAGCATACTGCAACGCGTGTGAAGGCCATAAACGATATTAATTTTGGAACATAAACATACAGTATATGACTGGTCTCGGTACTTTAAAGAAAACATACACGAAACATGGTTTCATTATGACCAGAATTGGTCTTGAGATATTTTTAACTTGATTTACAGTATTTGAGAGGTATGTCTTAACACCGATACTACAGTGCGTAAATACTGCTCACGTATATGTTTCTAGGTTTATATTATGCATTTCATACGGTCAAATTACTTTTGAGCAACTAATAAGAAGCGCGAAACGGTATGCGTTTTAGTTTCGTTTTGTGCTGGGACTCTGCTTTTAACAATGTCGCCGTGGATTGATTAGAGATATCAAGTACATACAAATCATTTTTTAAATGTTGTAGTTCGTCTTGTAAAAATGTTACGAGTACATCATCTATCAACAATTACACAGGTTCTGTTTCCATATTGCGGATTTTGGTTACGTAATATTATTTTCTAGATTTCACGTTGTGAATATATGATTTGGGCAAACAGAGCCGCAAAGAAGTACATTATGGGTTGTTGTTTTTTTTTTTGCAGTTTTATCTAGAACAAGCGATGCTTAAACCTTTGTCTGATTCTTGTGAAACTATCCACACGACAGTTACAGTACCTAGGAGTTGACTTCAGTGATGTCACTGATGGGATGTTTCTAAAAATCCATCCTCTGTAAAACATCTCGCTAATGAAGCTGTGTGTTCTGAGCCTGGATCTCTACATTTCTGTATGAACCAGCTTAGAGGGCTAAAGACAGCTTGTGTTTAAATTGAGTGTAAGGCAATTTATGCTTCTAAAGTCATGGTCAGCATTTATTATTGTACTGTGCTGTAAACTTGTTCTGTGCCTAGTCACATTATTTTATAGCGTTTTTATAGCGTTATCAAATCCGGTGGCGCTGTGTGTTAGTTTCCTGACTCCCATGTCACATGGTCTGTGATTGAATCCCATGGAACTATGACTTTATTTTTTAACAAACATTTCTTTGAAAAAATGAAATGTTTCCCTTGGTCAGAGATTAAATAAAACCTCACTCGCACCAAACAAATTTATATTTCTAAATATCACAACATGATCGAATTTAAGTCTTTTTAATAACAATGAATAGTCACCTATGCGTTACAAAATAAACATTTATATTGATTTGAATCGCGTTTTGAACCAGCTACCAGTTAACACTGTACTTCCTACTTTGAAAATACCTGTGAAACCGGTTTAATTCGTCACAGCCAGCACTCCGGCAAAGAGGGGGTTGTACTCGTAAAGTAGAAGCAGGCGAGATTTCCAGCGAAAGACACCTCCCCCCCCCCCCCCCCCATACTATTCAAATTGTATTACAGCATTGTAATTACACATTGTAATTGTATTACACATTGTACACATGCTTAAAAGAGAAGAGAGAAAATGCAAGCCTTCTTCAGGTGTGAGGGTCTTCTGCTCAGAATGAAACGCTAAAATGTAATGTAGGCTCTGAATGGGTTCAATTATGATTTGGACTTGATTAAGGTCGCTGCCTTTCATCTAAAACCCTACTTGAATCCTTCTAAACTAAAAATCAGTGTTAGTGAGTTCTAAATAAAGAGGTATCCAGGTAACAGTGAAACGGGCGGACAGTCTGGGGAGATCGCCTGTTTTCCATGTAAATAGTTCCCTGGTTCCGCACCCCTTGGTGTTTCTCTCGCTCTCCCTCGGGTCACCTGATCATTAGCTCGAAAGATTTCAGTGCTTTGTGTATATTCTAATGGTAGTGGGGGCAGGGTGTGTGGGAACAGGTTTGGTTGAAATTGCATTGGAGATCTATGTTCTTCACACCTGAAACATTTTCTCTGAAAGCATTTTCTTCGCAGTTTAGCCGATCTTGTTACAGCATGTTACAGTTTACTATTATTAACCATATTAATTTTAAGTGCTTAATGCCATTTTTTGACCAGGCACGAATATTCTTAAGTCCATATCTTCGCAAGGGAATCAGTGCGAATTGCAATACTAATTAAATGACCGCAGGCACTTTCCACCCCCTCTGCCAGCAGGAACATTCCTATTCTTAGCTCAGCAGCTCATTACAAACCGGGTTTTTTTACACAGCGATACAGCTTTGCGTTGTGAATCTGTTTTTCCATGTTTACAAAGAAAGTGGAATACAGTGATACTACCTGCTCTACAGATACATATGTTTAGATATTTAGACCCTTAAATTAATATCATTATTAATAATAATGATTATAATGATAATAATGATAATCGGCCAGTGAAAGCTCTGTTGTCCTTCACATCAATGCCTGAAACATTTTACCGAACCCAGGATTTTACAGAGAGGGAGGAGGAGCGGAGCTCAGCAGTACAGAACTAACATTCTGCTGCCTGGAGCACTTATGGCAGCAATCGCGTCTGCATTTATAACTTAGTTTTTAAAATTAATCAAGCAATATGAAGCATCTCTTTTTACTTTTAAGTCCCTTAATTATCATTAAGCACAGCTTTCTCACCACTTAGACTACTTTTTGATACCATCCTTAGTCAAACCAGAAAGTGTTGTTCTGTCTAATGACATTACAAGTGTAAAGATTTTAATCGTCTTTAATTTTGTTACGTTATACATTTTAGAAATGTTTCATCCATACAAACACCACAAAACTATTTTCGATTGTATTTCTGAATAGTATGTTACACTTAGTTCACTGTTTTAAATACATCTAATTAAGAAAGTTAGGTGTTAGCATAAACTATTAGCAATCAATAATATTACATTTAGTATTGTAATAAGCTGTTGCACTTTCCCTTGCATCTTGTAAAAATATATTTTCATTGTTCAAATATACATTAAGTCTGACTATCATATAATAAGTTAAATACAAAACTAAAGAAAAAATAGGGTTAAATATAATTCAAAATATTTTGCTAACAATGTTAACTGTTTATGAATAATACAATGTATTAACTAAGGAGTAGGATGGCACAGTTGTTAGTATGTTTTTTGTTTTGTTTCTTTTTCATAAATGCAACAGTAGTACCTGATGTCTCAGTGGCTTTCAAAATTAAATTATGCATGCAAACCTGTGAACTAGAAAGATAACTAAGATATCCATCCATTTATAATGGTGGCGAAGTGGTTAGCATTGCTATCTTGCAGCACTGGGGTCCTAGGTTCAATTCCTGCCATCCTGTGTGTGTGGGGTTTGCATGTTCTCTCTGGGTTACATGGTTTTTCTCCATATATGTGATATGACTTCCTCTCGCACTCCAAAACATACTGGTAAGTTAATTGGTTTATGGGAAAACTGGCCCTGGTGTGTGTGTGTGTTTGTGTCTGTTTGTCCTGTGATGGACTGGTGCTATGTCCATGGTGTATTCTGCCTTGTGTCCGTTGCTTACTGGGATAGGCTCCAAATCCTCTGTACTGGATAAAGAGATTAGAAATGGATGGAAGTAAAGGCACTGTGTGGATGGAACTATACACAGTGTTAGAAACCCACTATGAAATGGCAGCATCTCACTGAGAATAAAATATTTTATAGTGCTGGCTTAAGGAAACAGTCTTTCCACCTCTCTTGCACATCAGTATCCATACCTAGTTATTTAAACAAATTGCCTCTAATTATAAACATCTTAAGATACTGGCTCTGTGGATCAGCATCAGCTATGTTTGCCCATTCCTTCAATTCATGTGCATCCAACACACAGTTCAATGCCAGCAACTACACAAAATCTAAAATACAATCCTCATTTCAGTATCTATGTAAACATACAGTCTGTTAACTTCATCATCTTCATCAAAAGTATGCCTAACCCCATTAGGAAGTGTTCTTGTTATCGGTGTATTCCTCAGCTTTCCCAAAATTATCTTCTTCTTACCAACATCTCTAGTCTTTTATCCTGCAATAACTCAACCAACACTTAAATCTCCAAAAGCTGCTTGTGTTAATTTCTTTAAATCACAAATATCATGTGTAAATACTGGCCATGTAATACTCTGCATTGTGGAATAATAGTTTATTTTAAAGGGAACTAGAGAAACTAAGAACTAGAGAAATCAAGAAAGGCTTTTTTTCTAGAATTAATAAATGCACATCCTGTTCACTGGGGAAATTAAATCCACACTGAGCAATCTTCAATATGTTCAGAATAAGACAGCAAGAATCCTATCAGGGATGCATTACACCTGTTTTCAAGTCCTTGCACTGGTTACCTATCAGATTTCGAGTCAACTTCAAAATCCTTATCCTCCTTATATACTGTCCTACAACTGTTATTATTGATCACCGAATTATTGTACTTGACATGACTTCATTCAGCCTTTCCTGAACGTCTATGACAGGCAGAGAGAGTGCTGTTTCTGGTGCGATCTTTTGCAGCTGACATTTCACTGTTTTAAACGAACAAGAAATTAGATTGCTCATAAATCACTTATTCTATATAAACACAGCGTAATTGCCCTCCGAAAATCCTCTTTTTCTTGTTCGTTTTAGAGACCTTGATCGAAACTGATTTTAGATGTCAGAAAGGATTTATTTTCTCTGTATTTACTACATTGCTTTGTCGAGATTTTTACTTTATATCTAACTTTATATCTAGGCTCAGATTTCAACTATAAATCGTACAGTAATTAATAGCAGTAAATACTGATGTTTTGCGCCCTCTTACCACAAAAATAAAAAATATATGTTTTGTAGTTGGGATTAACTTTATTTCGTACGCGTAGCTACTCCGATTTGGACACCGAACAGTTAAAGATGGCGGCAAATCAGACACCCAGAGGGGGGGGGGCGTCTTCTCGCCTCCATAACTAAAATGCCAAATAGGAGTGGCTTAAGTGACATACACAGTCGTGTAACTGACAGTTTGAGGTAGCCTATCGTGTAAATTTCGCTTTGTTGCTGATAGGTTAAGCTTTCGAAACTCTGCCCCAAAGTCATGTGACTGATTTTCCGCCCTGTTTCGTTGGTTAAACGCAATGATCACAAGCACCACCATGGTAACTGGGATGTGTAGTTTTTAATTCCGTTTGAATTATAACTGTACGTACTGTCTTCATATTTGGCCAGGGCTTTAAAGAGAAGGCGCGGCAAAATATTTCGGTGCCGTCGTCTCCGCTTTAAAGGTACCCCCGTGCTGGAAGAATTTGACCTCAGAACGTTTGCCCAGCGTAGTTATAGTGGACATAAAAACGAGTTCGCTGGCATTATATCCTAGAAGACACAGACCGGCGCCAGACCGGTAAATGCCTGATGAACTAGGGATTGGGCAGTTTCCAAGTGCTTGTACAATCGATGGAAATGTTCGAATAAATGTGCAAAAGAAATAAACAAAATAATCATTTATTTCTTTATCATATTGGCTAGCTAATGTCCTCTCTTTGCTAGTTAGTGGCTGTGTTTCTGCGTTGGGTAGCAACGGGTGACTGTTCTCAGGCGGAAGATGTAAACAGCTTAATTTTCGTGTTAAATAATTTTTAAAAATTAAAATTTATTCTATACAGCAATCACATATTTGGGTACCGTTTCATAAAACTTTCATGCTTAAAATGTTTAGGGAGAAATGGAAGACTGGTGTGTATTTTTTCTTTAAACTATCAAGACCAGCCATACACAGTACAGTTTATGTACATACAGTAATGTTTATGTTCCTAAATTAATATCGTTTATGACCTTCAGATGCGTTATGCTCCTCTTCTTTTTATGCTCAGCTACTAAAATTTCCCTTTAGTGGTAAAATTCCATATAAATATTCAAAACTAAGCGGATTAAAATGTGCACAGTAAAGACATTAAATGATTAAATCTTTTCACTACCAACCAATGCACCACGAGTGCCCCTGTCGGTCAATTTGGCCATCCAATCACTTACCGCGGTGCCCTCCGGTGCCCTGCGGGTAGGTTACTGTACCGCGGGTTTTTACCACTCATTTTGAATGGCTGCATCTGTATGTATCTTTCATATATAAGATATAATGATGTGTTCCTGCTTACACATTGCAAGACTTTAAAAGCTATAAAAACAGGTTTCAATTTGTGTCTTTTTCACATTATCTGGCGAGCCTTGTTTTGTCAAAGAACCAGAGATCATCTCGCTTTCAGAGGACAGCACAGACTCAGAAGGCCGCAAAGATACTCCAGTAGCAAGGGCTAATTGCACTATGGACCACACAAAGAAATGTAAAATAGTCTTCTTTAGGTGTGAGGGCAGGAGTGGATCGCAGCAGAAATACACAGCAAATGAAAGCAAAAAACAGGGCAGATGAGACGAGTATCCAAACATTGAGTGATCAGAAAAAGGAAACAATTGTTACGCCCGGCTTTTCGACGCAATTTTTATTTAACTTGCTAATGCATCAGACACATTTCCTTGCGTATTGTGTTTTAAATAAGATAGGAATGTCTTTCCCAGGTATTAGCTCATCTGTATGGTGCAAGTTTATCTGTACCATACTGTATACAGGCACAGACTTCAAGCTGCACCACTGTATCGCTTTGGTAAGGAGACGGACTATGGCCAAAATCACAAAGACTCTCTGACAAGGTAAAAAACAATTACTGGAAAAACTGTGTGTGTGTGTCTCTCTCTCTGCTGGCGTTTGTTATCGTTTTAATTTTTAAATACAATATAGCAAAGTCATGTACCATAAAAGTATGGTAATTAAAAACCATTAATACTTTCGCTGGAGTTTAAATAAAGTCTATGTTTTCTCTTTTGGCTAGACTTGACTATTTAGCCATGAGATGAACAATAGATTGTCATTAAATAACCTTATGTTTATTAATCTTCCTTGTTATGCACAGTGAGAATGATAATGTAATGATAATGTAATCACAGAGTGCTCATAAATTGTGCTAGGAAGAAAACAGATAGGTGTTCTGAAAGGTCACATATAAACAGGTTTTCAATGGACAGAATGATAGTGTAACGATTTCGGGTTCGGATAGGACGGACTCAAAAACTCAGACTTGCGGAGTTAAAACCTGCCTTTATTTTCTTCTCTGTCGCTACCTGCCAGTGAGCTCTCCCGCGCCCCGACCAGAGAGAGAGACACGACGAGCCCTGCTAATAAAGCACCTTGAATTTAATTGAATTGAGAGAGAGAGGGGGGGAGGGCGAGCGAGGGAGACAGAGAGAAACACCTAGGGGTGCAGAACCAGGGAACTATTTACATATTAAAACTATTTCCCAAATTTAATATGTGCTTTTCTATATTTATTGTCAATTAATTGTCTATAATATTGCTATTCTATTTTTTCAAAGAAATGTTTTTTAAAAGAGAAGTCGCGGCGCTGGCTGGATTTGAACACACAACCTCTAGTTTAGTAGTGAGGGACGTAGACCACAGTACCACCCACAAGCTCACACAAGGAGAGGTGAAACAGCCCTACACAAACAGTATCAACAGACATTGTACAACGTGTACTATTCTTTGTGGTACATGAATATAATTATATCGTTATTAATTTCTTTAGATACACGATTCCATATTATATTCCCTATTAATCAAATTCTAAAAGTATGCTTGTTTGCTCTGGTATGGAGCGTATTCGCAGAAAAGCTTAAAACTACCACTTTTCATACACGTTATTTCACGTTAGTTACTGTAATACTGTATGTTTATGTAACAAAATCAATATAGTTTATGGCCTTCACACGCGTTATGCTCCTATTCTTTTTATGCTCAGCTAATAAGCTTTCCCTTCAGTGGTAAAATTCCATATAAATATTCAATACTAAAACGGGCACAGTAAAGACATTTAAATCTTCCTACGACCGACCAACGCACCACTAGTGCCTACTCGGTCAACTAATCATGTACCGTGGTATTGCGCGTTACGATGCCCGAGGATGTAGCCAATTACCTGCGGTACGTGTCTGTGCCGTGCACTTTGAATGGCTGCATCTGTAGAAGGTTCCAGTGAGGGAAGCTTCAAACACATCACCAAGGTACTAAACTGCTTTCTAGAAATCAATACCCCATATGAGCTCTATTCTCTTTCTAGTTGGATGACCATCTGGAAAATGCTACCGGAGCATTCGGGCCCGGACTACCAGACTCAGAGACAGTTTTTACCCCCGCACTATCAAACAATTAAACTCACAATCACCTCACTCTCACCTCACCTCCCACCTATGATCTGAACCTCACAGTGCCTTCTTTCTTTCTTACCAAAAACTCACACATTGAAATCTACCTCTACCTTACATGTCAAAAAGCTCACTCCCATAATTTCTATCCTTTTATTTCATTCTGTTGATGCATGTTTTTGCACATTACCTGTTACCTTTTTGTTGTTTTGCACATTGCCTGTTGTTGTTTTGCACATTGCCTGTTGTTGTTTTTGCACACTGCCTGTTGTCTGTCTTTCTTTTATTATACAATTGTATTGTTGTTGTTTTTTGTACTACGTATCATCTGAGAGCTAGCTAAATAGCATTTCATTATACCATATACCTGTACCTTGAACTTGAACTTGAACTCGATGATGATTGGTGCCACAAACTCCAGAAGTGAAGAGACTTTCTAGTGACAGGGAAAAGGGAACAGTAGGGAAGACTCTAGGTGACTACCTGGGGAGATAGCAAAATGAGCTATTTTCTTGGTTTTTGAGACCAAGTTGAGATAAATAGCTGCTGCCTAGGCTCTCTTCTGCTGAAAAGTCAGTTTAGTGACATGAGTGTGCAAGAGTTTGATACTGGCAAGGCATAGCTAAGATCAACAGGTCTTTCCTGTCTGTCTCAGTGGTCAAATTGTGTTAGATTAACCTTTTTTCTGCCTGTTTTACTTTGAGCTGGGTAGGATTAGAGAGGTGGATGTACTGTCTTACTAAATCTGGAATTGCCCAGCCATAGGATTGCAAATGTGGAGTAGGGGGCAGACATGCTTAAATCAGATATAAAAGGAAGTTCAGAATACCACGAGAGGTAGTGGCTGTACACTCTAATGGGGTAGAAGTTTCCATGAGGTCCCACAAGACTTCCATAACAACATTTGTCGAAAATATCTTCTGCGAGGGATGGGCCAGAGGTGGCATATACTAACAGTGAACCATGTGAAAGCTTGAAGGCTTCTTGTTAGGTTCCTATCAAGACGTGTGCAAAGACTTGAAGTGCTAAATGTTTGAATTTGCATGTTGTTAAAGATTAGCTGTAATCAAACCCCAAGATTCAAATCTCTGAATCCTACAGATACTTACCTGCACTTAACCTTTTTGACATGCAGAGGTTACTCTGATACATGGGACCCCACTAATCCATTTAAACTATAATTCACCTATTGGCTCAGGCAGTGTAATTCCAATGAAACAATACCCATTTTTTAAAAGGAGCAAGTATAGGTTAATTCTAACTCTGAAATAAAAATTAATTTTAATGGTAGTATTTTGGTTAAGTATAAGATAAGATAAGTTCACTTTATTGACCATATACAATTTCTTGTACCCCAACTTGCTCTTCACGATACACACAGACAGGGAGAGATATGATGCCCCTGGAGCCCCCCACTGCCCCCTTTTTATATAAGTAAACAAACTTTTTGTTTGTTTGTCCTTTATTATTTGTCTGGCAACCAACCCAAGCTTTATGCTACTATTTTGTTTTATTTTGTATTTGGAAATGTTTATTGTTAAGTGTATTTTAAATGCTGTGCCTTTGGGAGTTTTTTTAGCTTGTACTTAATTTTTATTTTGCTTTATTCAGATGTTTTACTCAAAATACTTTTACAGCTTTAGTTGACTTAGAAGTGTCTCTTAGATTTAAGATAAAGTTTGTGACACTGGGAAGAGTAAATACTTCTAACTTCAAAAGAGAGAGGATGTTTGCTAAGGTCTGGGGGGTCCCTTGAGCAGGAACAATGGTAAAGTTTACCTTAGTATGGCTAGGTAAGTTTTGGATTAATGATTGGCAAGGAGCAGCACAGAAAGAGACAATAAAAGATCACATTAAAAGCACAAAGGGGAGGAAGAAGGAAGAAACAATGAGAGGAGCCCAGAGGAGTTGGGACTTGAAGCTTGTGCCGGGCAAGAGCCCCTCTTGATCATCCAAACCAAACTTGACTGGAGCTTCTGTAAGTATTTGAACCTTATTAGGGCATGATATTCTGTATTTTTAGGGAACTTGTTTTTTTCTGGGTAAAAGATGCCTCAATTAGAAACATCTTTCCTGAGTAGGGTGCATTTTAATGATAGGGATATAGCCTCCCATTTATATTGTGGCATCCAGGGTGCAGAGAGAGATTTAACTGCAGATTGCTTTGTATTTAGTTAGAAAGCAGCTCATCTCTTATGTGGCCTCTGTAGGCATGCTTAGTAGTAGTCTGTTTTTGTTTGGGTGAACAGAATGTTAGGCCTCTGAAACACCTTGTCTATAAATAATGTATGTAATATAACTTTTTGTATGTTTTGTGTCTTGTTTTGTAGTTTATTGCAATAAAAACATGTTTTAAACAAGTGTGCCTGGATTATTACTCCTCTCAACAAATTTGTGCCAGAGAATAAAGAATTAATATGCCTCTAGTTATACCAGCTGCTCGGGTACAGAAATCACGTACAAGTCGGGGGTTATGAATAATAATTTCACTGATTGACTAAACTGCTCGATCAATTCCTGATTTTTACCAGTTTTATAACCGCCCATTTGTAACAATACCTTACAGTAACAATTTTGTTAGCAGGTTAAATCAACCTTTTTTTTGTTTTGCCTTTACAAGATCTTGTTTCCCACCTTTAAAACTGTTAAAATGTTTTCTGTTGATTTTGTATGCTTTCTTAATAGTACCTCCTTTTAATTAGCTCAAGCAATAAATTGGCTTGAGTGCACTCATCAGATATATATAAAAAAGTGGGATCTTAATTAAAGCTACATTTCCTTCAAAGACAATGAATATGTATAGAAGAGGTTCTAAAAGGTTTATTGAAAATCCTTACGCCATCCATAAAGAAATACCAGACAGCATTTCATGAATGGATTGCTCCACGATGATCATAAACAATGAATAATTCTTACAAAAACTTGTTTTGCACAGTGTCACAGAGTTAAAAATATAATTACATAGAGATCAACAAAAGTAAAATGTGGCTTTCATGAATGAGTAGCTTATGTGCTTGGCATAAATATAAATAAAATACAATATCAGCAGTTTATGATATAGAACAATATAAGCTGGATAAAGAGTATATTGTTTATATTGAAGTATAATTGTATATGTTAGTGAGAAATTATGACCAAAATAAGCTAAAACATTGGTCACCTTCAGAAGTATAAATTATAAAATCAATAGTTTTCATGGGGTAGATTTATGGAGCTTCCATACATTTAATTACAAGCAAGATACACTACCCAACAAGAAAATAATTTCACTAAGGATCTTGAGCATTTGCATTTCTTGGGCAAAGGTTTCATCTACAGCCTTATAATGCCATGCACTGTTGAAGACACACCTCAGCAATCCACATGTGAGATTCCTCAAAGTATCACTTTTCAGGAATGATGCTGTGAAACTGCAGATCACTGGTCTGATTGGATTGTTTTATTTTTAATATTGTTAATATTGTTTTATTCTGCATCCCATTCAAGTCCTTTAATTCAATTACTTCATTGCAGAATGTGGGCTTTCAAGCAGCTAATTACCCATACTTATTTGTTACCTAATGGAAGGTCAATCAGATCTCTTCATAATATTAATATGTTGCTGGAAGTCATATTATGTCATATGCAGATAGTTCAATTTTACCCTCCCTATACAAGTATAATTGATTACATATCAGTCTGTCACAGCTCCTAATTAAATCAAATTGCTACTAATGTAATTATTTTCTAATTTTATTATCCAACATATAAACATTATAATTCACTAATTTTATTCAAGTGAGCTATTTTAAGTTTAATTAGCATTTAAATATATTACAATTCATACTTTAAATAAATCACTAGTAAAGATGCAGCCACCCAGAACGTGTCAAAACTTGTGTCCACAGTATAAAGGTGTGCTGTATCGCAGTATAATTTAGCTTGCTGAATTTAGCTCTTAACGGGCCAAAGAATATCTAGGCAAGTATGTGGTATTTGTGATGCGTTAGATGTTAGTGAAACTTGATTTAGTCTGAATTACTTCTTTAAATCCACTTCACAATATGGAATATTTAAATGGAATCATGTAACTAAAGGCAAATGATAATAATGAAAATAACCAAATTACTGTATAATACAGTTTCCTAACATTATTCATTATTAATTTATTAATACAAATATGTTTTCATATAGCAGGTAGTGGTAACTGAAAATAAAAACTAAGGTATACAACAGTATTCCATCTTCTTAATACATATTCATGGCCACCCCCTCATTGACCAGCCCTTTGTGCTATATATGAATGTGAGTGATGTGGGCACTGGACCGGTGCTGGCTCAGAAGGGACCTGAGGAGCGCAAGTCGTTGTATACTTTAGCCAGGCTCTGAGCTGCCTTGAGAGAAACTACTGCCGGGAACTGCAGGCTCTGGTCCAGGCTATATGACACTTACACTCCTACCTCTATGGGAGGCCATTCCTGGTCCTCTCTGAGGACTACAGTGGCAGCTGGTATTCAAGGAGTCAGAGGGACAGCTCACCTGGTGGCTGGAAGCCCTGAATGAACAGTCAAGCATCTCCCTGGGGCTCAGAAAACCAATGCTGATGCTCTGTCCCAGTGTCCATGTGCAGATGAAGCCTGTGCCAATTGCAAGCGAACTGAGTGCCAAGAGGAGATGGTGGCTATTTCCAAGTTTGTGACAGATGGGGGTCCCACAGGGCCACCCAATCTGGGGCTCATCTTGAACGAGCTCTGGAAACTCCAGGGGATAGACCCAGACCTAGCACGGGTGCAGGGCAGCTGGAACAAGGATGGGCACCGGAGAAGGCAGAGCTGACTCCTTGCTTCAGTGGGGTATGGATGTAGGGCGACTTGATGGTAGGCGGGCCTCTGGGAGTCTTGTCTTCCAATGCAGAGCCCAGGGTAGTGAGAGCACCAGGCTTAAATAAGAAGGGGCAGGACTGGGGGCAGTTGCAAGTAATTAGCAAAATAAGAAAGAGCCGGAGCGCCCTTAAGAGGAGGGACTACGATCGTGACAGTAGTGGGAGGAAGCAGTCACCATTTCCTCATCCAACATTTGTTAGGACCCTTTAGGTAGGGCTGTTATATCTATAGAAAGGGCAGGAGGCTGGAATCATGGGGTTGTCTAGGAAAAAAGGGATGCTGAGGGAAAAGTAGTGAACTGTGTTCATGTCAGAACTGTGACCGTCAGCTAAGAAGACTGTCCTGCATTACTTTTTTTAATTTAGGGTTTTCCAGTCTGGTTTGGAAACAGCCCTTTCTGTACATTAAAAGGGCATTAAAAGTTATTTATTTGTACCTCAAGGTGTCAACCACAGTTACTCATATTATAATATTTAAGAATTCACAAATCAGAAACATAAAATGCAAACAAAGTGCCTACTATACAAAAGTATTTATTATCCACATTTTAGTTTCTGGATTTTTCTCATGTTCAAAATCATGTGGCAGGAACAGAGATGTATTACAAATTATACATCCATCTGTGACTTTTAAATACAGTAGGTTTTCCGTTGTGTTTTAGAGTTCACAAAACTGAATATTTTGTTGCTAAGTAGCTCAACAAGTAAAGGCATCTGGGTATTATGATATGTTAATATGATTGCCTGCTACCAAGAATAAGTGGTGGTACTCAGCTGGCTAGCCCATAGGTTTTCATTTTTTTCATGGCCTAGTTAAAAAAAACACGTATGTCTTTGACCCATTAGGTGTTTCCATTCAGTGTAAATTTATAAAGAGAGATGCTTTCTCATAAATCACACTGCTCTGATAAATTAGCATGCTTTGAACTATGAGCATATTGACCCATCCTGCAGTGTTACTGTGGAGCAGAATTCCTTGTAATCACGTACCAGGTACCGCACTCTGACTCTTCTCAGAGTGACTAAGTACAGCTCATAAAATTCTGAGTAGACGAAGTAAAGAAAAATCAAAAGAGCAAATAATGCACAGGTGGCTGAAATGAGCAAACCTTCATTGATGTTATAGAAAAATTAACTTTGCATGTACAAACGGAAAATTAATTACTAAATCTTATTTGGGTTCCAATGAAAGGCATTAATACTCAACAAATGCAGTCAGCCTGCTATGTTTTGTGTGTTTTTTGTTATATGTGAGGAAATAACTATTTAAGTATTAAATGCTTCTGTAGCTCAACATTAAAACAGATTCTTAATAAAATTAATGCTAAAAAAATCTCAATCATATACAGATAAAACATCCATCCATTTTCTAACTGCTTTATGCTGTATAGGGTTGCAGGAGAACTGGAGCTTAACCCCACAATCAGAAGGATTTAGATGGGATACACCCTGGATGAAATTCCAGTCCATTCCAAGGCATACACAGACACCGATACAATCAAAGACAGACACAAATGAGGGATAATTTTCACATAAACCAATTATCCTTCCAATATGTCTTTGGACTTTTGGGGGAAACTAGAGCACAGGAAAACTATGTGAACATGGAGAGAACATAGAAATTCCATGCAGATAGCAACCCAGGCATTAAATCAAGGGTCTCAATGCTGCAAGGCAGCAATGCTAACCACTGTGACACAATGCAGCCCACCACATTGCATGCACCAATAAATTATAAAGACATGCGTTCAAAATTAATAATACCAGAGCAACATATCAATTTCAAATGAGTAGAGAATTTTACTGTGCAACAAAACACCTTTATCATTTCTTGATTAACAAAATAACCTGAAATGTTTTCAACATGTTCAGGTGGGTAGCTGTGTCAGCATGCCTTCTTCAGGTATGAGAAAGACAGGGCAGACAGTAAAGATTAAATAGCACAGAAGAACAAAAGCTGGGAGAGGGGAGAAGGCATGAGAGGCAGAGAGGCCACTCAGGACAAGCAAAGTGGACAGGGGTGAAGAAAGGTGTGAAGTCAAAACCTGCATGAGAATAGATAAGATATGTTTCAACATAATGTTATCATTAGCACAACATACCAAGATGATGACAAAATGTTTATAATTAAATAGAATTTAAGATTTTTTTAATATGATACTGGTGCATGATATGTATAGTAATGGGAATGTAGTAGTTAAATTAATACTTTTAACTTATGTTTGCAACACATGGACATTTTTTTTGTGCATTTGTTAGTTTTTTTCATTTGCCAGAATGATAATTTGTAACATGATAAAAAAAAACTGTTACCTTGTTATGTTATTAAGTGTTGGCAAAAGTTAAAAAATATAGTAATGCATATTATTGTCATATTTGTCTTCACGCCTATAGAGAGCATGATACTGAATGAGCAATCCAAAATACGTGATCAATAAGGAATACCTTTCCAATAAGGATAAGCAGTAACATAATACTAATAATTTTGTTATTAGTGTTAAGTGTAAAGTGTAAAGGGAGTGTAATATGGAAAGCAAAAGTGAAAATAGAAAAGAAGGAAACTCTACCTTTAAAGTCATAGTAGATGCTCTACCAAGCAGCAAAAAAAAAATTTACTGTAAATCAATTCGACTAACTAGTACTATACCTGCATCTGTACAAGGGAAATGAGGAATCTATGACTTGCATGTGCTGCTCTGACAGATCTGTACTTGAGAAGTGCACCATCTGATAAAGTGAGCTTGTGTTATAGGATGGTTAGGATTGATTGGGATTGTGTAAACTGATACATATCTTACTGACAGAACAGCAACCTCATGGGTTCCTCGAATATCCTACAGATTTATGTTGTGTAGAAACGGGCACAGAAATGCTGCCTAACTAAAGTTATCTAACTAGTTGCCACTTGGAAAATCCTGGAAAGGGCACATGTAGTAATCTTAAAAAGTACATTCTTTACAATCAATAAAATGTTTGTTACCACAAAAGATTTTTACCATGGTAAAATCAATTTTTACCTTTGCATCAGCTTATGATACCGAACAGTTTGTAAAGTCCAACAACATTAAAATACAAATAAAGTAATATGATTACAATTTACATTTTAATTTTAATTAATTAATTTAATTTTATATTTTCATTACATAAAAACAAACCTAGCATTTTTACTGATGATTTCCCCTAGTTAATCACCCTTTTCTGGTTACAACAGTAATTATAGAAATCATGTAATTCTGTCACAATAAGCATTCTATGCACTCTATAAAGACGGACTATTTCATTTGCTCTAATGACCAGTTAGAGCACTTCCTGCATCACTTCAGCAACTTCCACCTGTCCTTCCAATAATAAACCCTGGGTCACCAGTGATCTGAAGGCCATCCTAAATAGGAAAAAGAGGGCTTTCCAGGCAGGTGACAAGGAGGAGCTAAAGCGAGCACAGAAAGAGCTGAAGGTGAGAGTTAGGGAGAGCAAGGTGGCTTATGAGAGGAAAATGGAGGACAGGCTGAGGGAGAGCAATGTGAGAGAAGTGTGGAATGGCATGAGGAAGATCTCCGGATACAAGTTGTCCGGCGGCCAACAGAGTAAGGGAGGCCTGGAGAGGGCCAATGAGCTGAATCTTTTCTTTAACAGATTCGATACAGGGTCCACTGTCCATTCACCTCACAGGCCTTCACCCCAGACACCCTCTTCATTTCCTCAGTCACCCCATCATGAGATCCCTCCTACTTCTACTCCATCTTCCCCTGCCCTCCACGGCCTATCCATCACAGCTGACCAGGTCAGAAGGAAGTTGAGGAGACTCCATGCAGGGAAGGCAGCGGGTCCTGATGGTGTCAGCTGCAGGGTGCTAAAGATCTGCGTGGACCAACTGGGTTCAGTGCTGCAGTACATCTTCAACCTCAGTCTGAGATTAGAAAAGGTTCCGATGCTGTGGAAGACATCTTGCCTGGTGCCGGTACCCAAAAAGGGGCACCCTAAAGTCTTGAATGACTACAGACCAGTGGCACTTACATCACACCTAATGAAAACTCTGGAAAGGCTTGTACTAGACCACCTCAGAACCCTATTGAGTACAGCACTGGACCCCCTGCAGTTTGCCTACCGGTCACACTTGGGAGTGGAGGATGCAGTCATCTATCTTCTACACAGAGCTAACTCTCACCTGGAGAAGACGGGGAGCATTGTGAGAGTTATGTTCTTTGACTTCTCCAGTGCCTTTAACACCATCCATCCACCTTTACTGAGAGATAAGCTAAGGGTGGCGCAGGTGGACACTCCCCTGGTGTCCTGGATTATAGACTATTTGACCTGCAGGCCACAGTATGTACGGCTACAGAGCTGTGTGTCCGAACAGGTTAGCAGTACTGAGGCTCCACAGGGGACTGTCCTTGCTCCATTCCTGTTCACCTTTACACCTCTGACTTCAGGTACAACTCTGAGACATGTCATCTGCAGAAGTTTTCGGATGACTCTGCAATTGTGGGGTGTATTAGAGATGGGAGGGAGGAGAAATATTGACCTATGGAGGTGGTGGCTGAGAGGAGAATGCTGACCAAGCTCACAGCCATCATGAACAACACCTCTCATCCGCTTCATGGGACTGTTACTGGGCAGCGGAGCACTTTTAGCAACAGACTGCTCCAGCTACGGTGTTCAAGGGAACGTTTCCGCAGGTCTTTCCTCCCGGCGGCTGTCAGGGTGTATAACGCTGCACTAGGCTAGGACTGTTGGCCCTTCATTTGTTCGTCTATGGACAGCATGTTTGCTCTATTGTACTTTTTGGACAATCAGTCTGTATAAACCTATGCACATTTTGGACATATTTTATTGTTTTTACAGTGACTATGATCAGCACATTTTGCACACACCTATGTATTTATTTTTTAATGTATTTATTTTTATTTATTTTGTTGTCTTTTGTTTTATAACTATTCTTATGTCTGTTTTTGCTTGTCTTGGGCTGGACTGCTTCAACACATCAATTTCCCTACGGGATTAATAAAGTATTATCTATTTATCTACATAGTTAACATATCTTCCACTACTTTTCTGCTTCTAGACATAAACCTATCCATTAAACATCCCCGACTCTCTACTTCAGTCTATTACAAACCCATAAATTCACACAGCTATCTCCTGTATAGCTACTTTTACCCGAAACACACTAAAAACTAAAAATTTCCCATTTTCACAGTTCCTCTATCAATCAGAGACGCACACACACACATAAATTGTGCATATAAAACATATAAATGTCTGCCTGAATACATATGGCAGATCTTAATGGGTGGTTTATCAAAACGAAGGTACTGTATATAATCACAAAGAGATGCAAAACACAAAGAGATACAAAGAATATGCTTCAGTATACCGTTCGGCTATACAATCGTTAATCAGTCTCATTAATGCATCTTCTACATTAGATAATCAAAGAAAATACATTACTCATATGAATTAAATTGATATCAACTTGTGTTGAGGTATCAATTGAATTCTCGAGATGCAATGTAGAACATTGGGTTTACTTATCCAGATATGGATTCGTATTTCCCAGGCACGGACATCAAAGACCTCAAAGGCAGGCTCTGTTGCAAACTCTGTCCTAGCGGCGTCCAATAGGCATAGTCCCAGCATCCTCCAGGTCCCAGCCAACTAGTCCTGGTGTGGCTCAGCGTCAGATGAAGGGAGGAATCTGACTGCGGTGTGCAGTGCGGTCGTCTCTCTCAGGGACCTACTATTAGTCCGGCTGATTAATAGAAAGTCTCTATGCAAAGAGAGTGACTGTGGATCTGAGCAAGTCACTCTTTAGGGGGAAGAAACTTGGTTTGCTTCTGGCATAGCGCTACTGCTGAATAAATACTTATTCAGATTGTTGACAAGAGTCCAAACATACACTTTGGTGATCAAGCTAAGTGTCCACGTTGGTAGCTAGTAATGGGCAAGATTTCTGACATACGTGCATTTCCCAAGCCAACACTTTGCTGAAAAAAGGTTCCAGTCCCTATACAGACAACACTGGATGTCATGTGATTGTCTCTAAGGGTGCGCAGAAATGGCCGGAGAAGTGGAGTTCT
This sequence comes from Lepisosteus platostomus, assembly GCF_059453375.1. Lineage (NCBI taxonomy): Eukaryota > Metazoa > Chordata > Actinopteri > Semionotiformes > Lepisosteidae > Lepisosteus > Lepisosteus platostomus. The sequence goes on from NC_142612.1 coordinate 24,097,328, forward strand.
GAGCTGAGTTCTGAGTTCTTTTAAACCAGAACCAAGACAGGTGATGATTGGTTGAGAGTTTGGCGGGCATTTGAGACCCACATGGGGTTACCACGCCCTGCAGGTTCCTGATTGGTTAGTCAAGGTGAGAGATGAGTAACAATGATCTCTGACATTTAGGACTGCAATCCAGATTTGGGAGCTGCTCCTTATCGGAGAGAAAACACTGAATCAGAACCTGCATGAATAGAGAGATGGGGCCTCATTTAGGAAAGCACAGTAAAACTTAATTCTGGCTTATTAATAAGCAGTGCTGCTACAAAGGGTTATTTTTACAATTGCCAGTAATCGGAGAACAGCTTATCAATATGTTGAAACCGCACGAAGACAGACAGGTTACACCTTTAAGTAAGCCAGTGACTCTGTTGTTTACTAATGTACACTGTCTAGATGCCAATGCGAAATATTTTACACCAACTGTTTGCTTATTAAACTCCAAGATCCTGGCTGATTTGACTTTGTATTCCCCTCATTTAGCTGAAACGGATAAAGAAATCATACAGTAGTTAAATTTATTGGAGGGTGCTCTGTTTTATTAACAGATACTCCCACTCAAGTCTGTGTCGTACAGTGATATAGATGTGGGTAATGTCACCCCCATAAACAATGCTTATCGTGCAAATCCTGCCAAACTAGAAGCATTGCAGAAGGTGATATACTGTACATTATTTACTGGAGCACAGTTTAGTTCAAAGAAGGAAGTCCATGAAGTCCTGGTGTTTATTGGTACCAAACATTGATGGGATGTCACGGTTCTATACAGATTACACAAAAGATAATGCTGAAACTCCATCAGACATCATATGTACTGTTTACACATAAGCAAGGACCGACGAGCTGTACCCTTTTGTAATAGGGTTATTCCCTGGAAATTAGACACAAGAAGGACAATGTTGGACAGTGTTATGTGGCTCTGGGGGAATTTTAGAGTTAGAGGAGAAACGTTGTGTATTACCTCTTTTTACACCTGTAAGAACTTTATAATGATAATGTGAGTCAGAATAATAATTAATAATAATAAATAATTAATGACCATTGATGAGATGTAAACTGAAGAGTTACAGAGAAAACACGTCAAGTCTTTTCTTTTCAGTCTTCTTCAGCTTTATAGTTTCCTGTGATTCACACGTGTGGAACAGCAGAAAAGTGAGAGCCGGTGAGGGCAGGGCTGGGGGGTTATTTTCATTGATGTGCAATGATTGTGCTGAGGCATACTGTCCAAGCTTCAGAATTATAAAAAAATAAACCTTTGATGAGTTTCCATGAGAGAAAAAGTTACTTTTTCAGAAGTCGTGTACTGCGCCAAGTAGGTTAATTTGACAGCTAATGCTGCTTAAAGAATTTAAAATCTATCTGACTGTACTTTAGATCTCATATAATTGAGCAGAAAATGGCTCAATACGGGCAGAGCAGTTGCTCTGTGGTTAAGGATCTGTGCCTGTGGCTGGAGGGTTGCTCGTTCAAATCCTACTCCTTTGGGCTCCTGAGCAAGGCCCTTAACCCCAACTGCTCCAGAGGTGCTGTACAATAGCTGAACCTGCACTCTGACCCCAAGCTCCTCTCCCTGTCTGTGTGTCTCATGGAGCGCAAGCTGGGGTATGTGAAAAAGACAAATTACTAATGCAAGAAATTGTATGTGGCTAATAAAGTGATCTTATCTTTTCAAAGACAAGTTGCTCTCACAAGCAGCTATGATAGAGTTTGTGTTAACACACTACACCCTTTTGAATGGATTTTTATCACCTTTATCACCTTTGTTGAATGTTTAACATTCCTCAGTTTAACATCTGATATGTCCCCAGTAAACCAAGAGACTAAAACCTGCTATCTGCCTTGCAACATTTCTCAGACTCCCCCAAAGCCCGGGGCAGAATAAAATCCGCTAAATTGATACAACAATTACATGCAATACAAACTGCAGTACCGCAATACCTGTGATACAAAGGACACCTACAAATAACAAAGTCCCAAATATGCTACATTTCCACTATAGTTACAGCAAGGTGAATGTGGGAAGCTGATTTTTTAAACAAAAAACAATGGCATGTTTATGCCTAACTTAGACATTGCATGACTTTAAAAGCTTAAATTTTAAACACTAGAACCTCGATTATATTCGCCTTTGTATTTCCATTTACAACAGATACAAATGTTAACATAAATCCAAAACCTTTTAAAACAGAAGCTGATAACTGTACTTTGCACCTGCATGTCAAGATCACGGTGTGCCCAGCAGTTCTTTTGTTTGGATTATACTATGAATAAGTCCCTGGGGCATACCATCCAAGGCTTCGAAACTAAAAAAAAAATTCAGACCTTTGTATGGATGAGATAAACATGTACGGTATCTTTTGAGAAGTCAAGTAATGATTGCAAAGAATCTGATTTTGACAAACCTTAAAAATCTAATTATGCTTGAAGAATTTAAAATCTGTCTGCCTGACTGTATTGAAGCTTAATTCACTGAACTGTTCGGACACCTACAGAGAAACCTGATCTTAATTTAAGGTCTGCTTCTTTTAACGGTTTTGTTATTGAAAAAGTTTTTGCACTTGTTACACTCCGAGATCCTATTTGATTTGACTTTATATTTGCCCCATTAAGCTGAAACTGAAATAGAAGACATTCTGTAGTTAATCTTTTTGGAATTTTATTTGTTATATTATTTGTTAATTATTATTATTGTTAAGAATTATTATTATGTTATGTATTTATTTATATAAAACCGCTAACATCAACACAGGTGCTGCTGCTGTTCATAGCCTCTCAGTAATTTAAAATGCGGTGAACTCTGCCACAGGCACCCCTTTGAATTTTTAGCACCTCAGTACCCCGCTATGAGAACATGAATGTTTTCTATCCCTCAAGCAAAACTGTCTATTCTACATAACAAACACAGCAAGGTGTAACACCTCTAGCTTCTGTGACAACAGGGAGTTTCACAAATTAAAGAGAGGTCTGGAACACCCTGTCTCAAAAATAGGCATTTTAATAAGAAAGCTAAGGTTGTGAAAACATGACAAATCACGTCGAACAAAATACAATTTTAAAATACAAGCAGTTTATTTATTGAAATATTTAGTTGTTATTGATACATTCATATGGTTAATAAATATCACAGACATTATTATAGCCCAGTTTCAGCAGTCTTTTTAATACCGTTCATTATTCTCGATTATAATTATAATGTATACGATTTCGTTTTAAGGCTTGTTTTAAAGGCTCGTCTTTAATTGCCTCACTTGAATAAATAAGGTATTTTGAATTGACTTGAATTAAACTGGAACTGTTTTTTACTCGCACTGTTGACAGTATACATGTTTGAGCATTCATGTTAATCTAATTTAATTTTGAACGTGTTGATATATTTAGAAATACCAACAAAATCAATTTAATGTCCATAATATTTACTTTTTTTTTTTAAAGAAATGTTTATGTGTTAAAGGAAAACTCGTGCTCTGAGCAGGATTCGAACGCCTCCAGAATACGAGTCATGCAGTGAAGCCATTATGATAACAAGCCATTTGGCAGCATAAGCCAGAGCTGAAAAGGACAGGTAAAATGTTTCCAAACCGTGGACTACGGTAATACTTTAGGCTACAGTATATAAACATATTTAGATCCTTAAATTAATATTGTTATTAATTTCTTTAGATACGTGATTCCATATTATATTCCATATTAAGCAGATTCTAAAAAGTAAACATTTTACTGCTATAAAGAGCGCAAGTATTCATAGAAAAGGTTAAAACATTATAGCTTTTTATAAAGTATATAAACTTAATATAGTCAGATCGAGCATGTCAAAACTTTTCCGAAATAACCACAGTAAGTGACTGAGTGAAAGACTTTGATGTATAAAATGTTTATGAAGAAAGTGGAATACGTGTATTTTTTATTTAAGCTACCACTACCATCTATATACAGTTTGTATAATATATTTACGTATATTCTTAAATTAATATTGTTTATGACATTCAGAGATGTTATGCTCCTCTTATTTTAAAGCTCAGCTACCAAACTTTCTCTTTAGTTGTAAAATTCCATAATAATTCCATATTAAGCAGATTTAAACATGCACAGTAAAGAGATTAAATAAAGCAATCATTTCACTCACAACTAATGCACCACAAGTGCCACCTGTCGGTCATTTTGGCTAGCCAATCACGTATTGCGGTAGTCCGCAGATAATGTCCCAGGGTATGGTGTTTTACCGTGCATTTTGAATGGCTACATCTGAAAATTAATTTAAAAGGAAGGAAAATAGGAAATTCATATTACACAGTTATGGCTATCTGGAAATACCTTCATAAGCAAGTGGTTTAGACCCAAGACCTTTACGAAATGGCTGGATGAAATATAAATTTATCTTAGCTTTTAAACCACCAAATGATCAAAGTGGGTTGTATGATCTCCTTTTGCTTGGATTCATTCTCACTGCCGAATGCAGTGGTTCTTAATGTTTAGTGTAGCCTGCACTCCTCATGTTCTGAAAATATGTTCTCATACCCTGTTCAAAAAACATTGAAGTAATTAACATTTACCTTCTAAGAAATCATCAGAAAACAGAACTTAATTCAGAAAAATGCCTTACTTCCAGAAAGGGCATCACTCATCCCCAGGGGTGAAATAAAAACCACTGGTCTAATGAAATATTAAGTAGAGAAGTAGAAGAGTAGAGTAGATTATTGCCATATGAACACGTACATTGGAATTCTTAATTGCGCTGATCTCTCAGGACATACAGTACACAGAACAACAGACAACACTACACAATGTAGACAACAGGAACAATAAATATATTGTGCTGAGGGCAGATGTGTATTGAGTCTGAGGCCCTGCAGTTAGCTGTTGAGGATGTGCACTGCATAGGGATAGAAGCTAATGATCCTTGCTTTAAAGGTGCGGTACCTCTTGCCAGAGGGTAGGGGGAGACAAGTTTGTGACCTGGATGGCTGGGATCCTGAATGATGGATTGGACTTTATTGTGACAGTGGATGGTGTGGATCTCATTGATTGATGGTAAATCACATCCTATGATCTCCTTTGCCGTTGCCACAACCCTTTGTAGTGCATCTCTGTCATGCATTGCAGTACTGATGTACCACACAGTGATGCCACTAGTGAGGACACTAGTATGGCGCTGCGGTAAAAGTTCATGAGGAACTGCTTCCTCAAACCGCATTTCTTTAAGCACCGCAGAAAGTACAAGCGTTGTTGTTGCCTTTTTCAGTAAGTTGCTCCACCTCACTCCTGTATGCAGACTCATCGTTGTTGTTGATCAGCCCAATAATAGTGGTGTCATCTGCAAACTTAATATGTTTTCTGCTGTAGGTGGCTGTACAGTTGTAGGTGAACAAGGAGTATAGCCTAGGACTGAGACAGCAGCTATGTGGGGCTCCAGTGTTTATGATCGCTGTAGAGGAGATATTGTTGCCAATTTTCACCACCTGAGGTCTGACCATCAGGAAATCCAGTATCCAGTTGCAGATAGAGTTGCATAAGCCCAGATTCCGGAGTTTTGGGACCAGCTTGGCGGGAACAATTGTGTTGAAGGCCGAGCTGTAATCAATAAACAGCATCCTAACATGGGTACCCTGTCCGTCTAAATGTTCTAGGGCAGTCTGAAGTGCTAGAGATACAGCTTTATCAACTGACCTATTTGGGCAGTAAGCAAACTGAAGTGGGTCAAGGGAGTCCAAGATAGAGCAATTTATGTAGGACAGCTCTAGTCTTTTCAGGCACTTCATGACCACATGAAAACAAAATAATAAATGACCTAATAAACTCTTCTCAGATTACAAAATGCTTCAGTTGAAAAATTGTTTCTGTCTTGCCAGGTTTAACTCTGGGACAATTAATTCAGGCATTGAACATATTTCTTGTAGAAAACTAAATTGATACTTGTGAATTTTTTTTTTACAAATTCAGTATTCAGGAATAATTTTCTTATGATCTTATGATCAGTCAGTCAATATTTGAGCCACAGTTTGAGTCAGTGTGTTAATCTGATTAATTTATTCTTTGCAAATACCATCTATAATAATATCCTTTCCAATTTACTTTTCAGCAGTATTCTATGACAATGATACTGTTTTATAGTCTATAAAAATACTTATAATTCAGCTATTATTGTTTTTGTTTCACAGGTTGCTCCTGTTTTTGGAAGCTAGTATTTATATGAAAATATTATCAACTGCCACTCCTCAGTATGTGTTGATATTTTTTTTAATCAAAATGAGTACACAAAGCTGATTGAAATGTAGTCAAAATTTTAAATTGTTCAATTAATGACAATACCATTGAGGTACAGGAATGGTATGGTGTTTCTGAGTTAACCAACATGGATGCCCGGCCTAAAATTCCTACTGAAATTTCAGCCACTGCTACATAAAAACAGTTTATTTAAGTACAGTAACTCCAAAAAGGAAGGCATCACCTCTAAAATAACAATACCCAGTACAGTAAATCCTTAGTTTAATGGCCTAATAGGGGGGAAAAGTGTGTCTGTTATTGCTGTCCAAAAACACACTAATACAGTATGTAAATAAATATATTTATAAGTTCATGATACAGTATACTCAGATGATAACCTCTCATCATATTTCAAGCCCAAACAACATACTCACATATGAAAAATTATGTCAGAAGTAAATCAAGCATTTTTAGAATGGTAATAGACTACTGGAGGCTCATTCATTATGTCCTTATGGTCTTTGTGACTTGCTGACACCTACAGGTGCCAATCCATATAAGCCATCAGTCTTTGCACACACTAATGCAGAGATGCTTTCCTTGCTGTTTTTATATTCTGGCATAGACATCTAGTGCTTGTTTGGGTATTTTCCAGAAGTGAATGCTAGAAGAGACCAGTCTCGTCAACATTACACAGTTGGGATAATTTGATGCCTTCATCTTGGATTAATTTAGCAATTTCTTATGGGACAGTTCTGTCTTCAGTGGGTGTACTCAAATCTTCATCATAGTTTTTTTTTCTCTATACTGTGACATTTACAAAGTCACCAAAGCCATCTGTCACTACATTTTAAGTTCAATTTCATGTGTACCCTCATGAGAAGAATAAAAAAGTACTGAGAGACTCCTGAGATGCAGGTGACTTACAGGATGATTAGAGAAGTGCATCTCTCAGTGAAGTCAATGCTCGCCTGTAATACCACAAGAAGCTGTAAGGTTCACTGTTTCAGTGAGATTCTAAGGATCTTTAGGAGCTCTGGGTGACTAATCCCATCCCCATGCCTGTGGTAACTTTCAATAAGCATGCTTTGATGAACTTCAACACTTTTTACTGTAATTTAAAGAACATTTAGGAACAACTTCTCAAACAGCAGTCCAGTCCACTTGCTTGTACTCACTTCTCTAACAAGAAAAGGCGGACAACCAACAGATCCAGGTTTTAGGTCAAATGACCTTTGACCTTTAGGTTATAATAACCTACAGCAACTACAACAACACCCTTGAATTTCGACCTTGGATTTTGAGCCAATTGTTCACCACCACTTGTGAAATAAGGCACATTTGATTATTTATGTCTGGATCATGGAACTCAGCCTAGAATTAGAGCAGGCACCAAACACATTTTGATGCACTCAGTATCTGACCTCTCACATAATTAAGTTTTAAATGTAGTCACACAAGTTTCCTTTTCATTCTCTGATGTACAACTTACAAATTAAGAGTAGTGGTAGGCATTTTCATACAGTTGGTTTTTGAATATTGTTGTGAAGAACTAATTTCCTTGATGCCCCTTTGCTTGCTTATATAAACTGGATGCCATACAGGTGACTAGTGGCATTATAATAAGAGTATTAAAGTACAGTTTAATTACACTATACATACATCCTGAAAGGTGTGCACTAATAGTTTGTCTCTGACTGAAAGCTATAATGAAATCTTTACCACTAATTAACCAGCAAAGGAATGGTAAGGGCATTTTTAGAAGCTGATTAATTGTTCGTACATACTGATATGACATTCTTATAATCAATTATAACTAAATAATTACCTTACATTACCAACCCACTACATTACCTTTGCCTACTGCCTTATCTCTCTCACACCTGAAGAAGGCTCCATGGCCGAAATGTTGTGTTTTCTCTCTTCTTTTTTTCAGCATGGAATAAACCTATTACTTGTTCCTTTGCAGCCTACGCAGGCTGACGCAGCTACCCTCCTGAACTACTACATAACTAAATAATGTGTTCAAATCAATGATTTACATTTTGTTGATGTAATCATTAGCACTAATATAAACAAAATAACTCATTACAGATGCAGCCATTCAAAACAAGCGGGCGATACTACATTATTTTGTGGTGCGCTTTACGCAGTCTACCACGAGTTACCGTAAATTCTCCTATAGTACCGCAAGTAAAATAATAGTATCCAGAATTTCCGCAAGGTGGAGCTAATAAAGCTCAACCTCTCATGTTTGAGCTGTTGCCATCAAAGTCTTTAACAAAGATATTACAAATAGTATTAATAATGAATGACCTTGGACAAGCTTTAAACTCGAAGTATTGCCCTGGTCCACATTCTTTTTTTCATTGACCGTCTTTGTAAAAGTAACACCACAGCATTTCACAATCACGCATTTGTTTCCAATCATGCAAAGTACAGTAATTTTTGAGAATCTCCGATTCACCATGCCTTTCACGTGCTCATAAAAGAGATTGATTTAGGAACATAAACATATTACTGTATGCAAACTGTACTGTATACAGTATGTATATGTATAATTAATGTCTTTACTGTGCCCGTTTAAGTATTGAATATTTAGATGGAATTTTACCACTGAAGGGAAATCTTAGTAGCTGAGCATAAAAAGAATAGGAGCATACTGTAACGCGTGTGAAGGCCATAAACGATATTAATTTTGGAACTTAAACATACAGTACATGGCTGGTCTCGGTACTTTAAAGAAAAAATACACACCAGTATTCCATTGCTCCCTAAACATTTAAAGCATCGAAGTCTTTAATTAATGTGATACCGGAGTCAACAAGCATACTTTTAGAATTTGATTAAAAGGAAATATAATATGGAATCGCGTATCTAAAGAAATTAATAATGATATAATTATATTCATGTACCGCAACACAAGAATTGTATATGCTGTACGATGTCTGTTGATAATGTTTTGTAGGGCTTTTTCAACACTCCTCATGTGACCTCACCGGTGGCAGTGTGGGTTAGGTTCCCGACTACCATCTCACATGCTGGGTGTTTGAATCCTGCTGGAGCCATGACTTTTTTTTTTAACAAACATTTCTTTGAAAAAATAAAACGTTTCCCTGGCTCAGAGATTAAATAAAACTTCACTCGCACCAAACAAATTTATATTTCTAAATATCACAACATGATCGAATTTTAGTCATTTTAATAACAATGAATAGTCACCTATGCGTTACAATATAAACATTTATATTGATTTAAATCGTGTTTAAATCGCCTTTATTTAAAACCCATAAATAAAGCTGATACTGTTTAGACTTTTAATTATTTAAAACTGTATTACAGCAGCACAATGCACAATGCAATGTAAATCGCTATCTTTGTCTTTTGCGTAATAATGTTCACCTCTCTGTCCAGCAAATTAACAATAGAAATAATAATGAACTTTATTGTATATGGCACCTTTAAAGGTGGCTCCTCAAAGTGCTTTACAGGATAAAAACAATAACAACAATACTGTTAGGCTGGGCAAACAATTTTTTTTTTAAAGAAATACAAAGATATAATGATGTGTTCCGGCTTAGACATTAACGAAGAGCATAACACGTGGGCGGCGTAGCGGTCGGCTCTGGCTTTTCCATCTACTGTATACCGATACACTGCAAGTACAACCCGCCTCTCTGTGGGAGTGCTAGCTGTGACGAATTAAACCGGTTTCACAGGTATTTTCAAAGTAGAAGTGGGCGAGATTTCCAGCGAAAGACACCCCCCCAAAAAAAAAACCCCAGTAAGTACAGTACTTACTAGTTAAGAAAGCTAGGCTCCTCAATGAAATCGCTTTAACATGCTAATGCATTGGTGTAACAGTCCGGGCGTGGCAAGCTTCTAATGTCAACCCGACTACGGCGAAAGGAACCCTTCTTTCATTGGAAGACAATGAACATATCCTAGCCCTAAATGAATTAATAGCAAACATGGTTTACATAAAAGACATTTTTCCAAGAAAGTTTAGCCTTTGTCACTAATGAAACCACTAAATAAAGACATAAATATAGAAATCTTAAGATTTTTAAAATACATGACTTTGCTAAAATTTATTTAAAAATAAAAACTATTACAAACGCCAGCGGAGAGAGAACAGGGGGGGCATGTTGGTTTTGCATAAGGGACGGGGCTATGGAAAAGAGGTATATTTGGAAATGTGGAGTCACATGTTCTGGCTGTTTGTGAATTATCGTTGTTGAGTATGGAGTGTTGAGGTATTGATTTTGTGTAATGCTTTATGTTGAAAATTGAGGTGGATTTTGTTTATAATAAAGAGGATAAACTAGGATGGGAGGAGGGTTTGGTTTTGCATAAGGGGCGGGATTATGATAATTGGAGGAATTTGAGAGAGTTTAATGGTTTGATATATTTGATTTTGTATTGTGGTTGTTATCTATGTTTTTGGTTGGTATTATGTTTATATGGTTGTTTTTGTTGGTTGGTCGTTATTATGGTTATTATGTTTATTGTGTCATTTTTGATTATTGAATGTAATAATCAAGAGAGAGAGAGAGCCTTCTTTTTACTTTTGTAGCCAAAGGGCCTTGCAGATCAGATTCCCTTCCCCCTACGGAAAGACAGATACATGTTTTCACCGTTTAGAAGCTGCTCTTCAGACACAGGCGAGCGAGCAGCCCCTAGATAAAACATCAACGTTATTTTAACTCCAACTTTTAAAATACACGTTTTGAATAGAAAGAAATCCTCTTCCTGGTACAGTATGTATAGCAGACCAGCACGTCTTTTTTTTCCAATCAGAGGGGTGTCAGATGGTGTCAGCCAATCACCATTCTGAAACCCTACCATAATCTCTGGTATAGGGAGACCCCAGAATTATTTCCCATAGTTTAGATAGATGATAGATACTTTTATTGATCTCGTGAGGGAAATAAAGTCAATCATTTTCATTTTAGGAAATTATTAAATGCTCGGTTAAAAGCAAAGGAGATTGTCTGTTATAGTGGACATAAAAACAAGAGTTTGCTGCGGCGTTATTTGAAACCCAAATTTAACAAAAATCGCTGACATTATATCCTAGAAGACACAGACCGGAGCCAGACCGGGAGAATGCCCGCAGCGTAAAAGAAAATGCCTGATGAACTTGGGATTTGACAGTTTCCAAGTGCTTGTACAATCGATGGAAATGTTCAAATAAATGTGCAAAAGAAATAAACAAAATAATCATTTATTTCTTTATCATATTGGCTTGCTAATGTCCTCTCTTTGCTAGTTAGTGACTGTGTTTCTGTGTTGGGTAGCAACGGGTGACTGTTCTCAGGCGGAAGATGTAAACAGCTTAATTTTTGTGTTAAATATTTTTTTTAAATAAAAATTAATTCTATACAGCAATCGCATATTTGGGTACCATTTCATAAAACTTTCATGCTTAAAATGTTTAGGGAGAAATGGAATAAATGTTTATGTTCCTAAATTAATATTGTTTATGGCCTTCAGATGCGTTATGCTCCTCTTCTTTTTATGCTCATCTACTAAAATTTCCCTTAAGTGGTAAAATTCCATATAAATATTCAATACTAAGCGGATTAAAATGTGCACAGTAAAGAGATTAAATGATTAAATCTTTTCACTACCAACCAATGCACCACGAATGCCCCTGTCGGTCATTTTGGCCAGCCAATCACTTACCGCGGTGCCCTGCGGTGGCTTGTGGGTAGTTTACCGTACCGCGGGTTTGTATCTTTAAACATAGTATCTTTAAACTTAATGAAGATGGATGCTCTATGTGTCTGACCTCTTTGAATTGGTAAAATACTGAAATACATTTTTAGTCTAAGAAAGGCTTTCTGCTAAATGAGAAAAATTAACTATTTTATTTTTTGCTGTATTAAGTCATTCCATTAACTTATTTGTTTAATAATAATTTTGTGTCACTTTACATTGTATATTACTTTATTGCTTTTTAGTTCATTGCTTATTTTCAATGCTACAAAAAGGCCTAGCTATATTGAATTAATTCAAGACATACATGTTTTTATGTACTGTATGTTTTATCAATAAAAATGTATATATTTCAGATAGCAGTCTAAAGAATAACATGAAACGTGTGATGAGAATTTATAAATAGGCTGTTTGAAAAGATCCAGTTACAATCCTATCAAGATGTTGTTTGTAGATTCTGAATCAAAGGTGAATATAGAATTTATCAAAATCCTAATCAGTAAACTCACATTTGTACACTATGAGCAGTATAACAGTACAATTACAGCTGCAAAAATGCTAATCAAATAAAATTAGAAAAAACATTTGTTTTTAAAGGTGTGCATTGTGTACACTTATAAACCATATCTGTCAAAAACTTTTAATTTTTCTGCAGTTATCAACATGTAAACCACTATTTGAAATCTGCTCACTTACTGTTTGAAATTTTAAATGTGCACCTGACACATTCTTGGGTACCAATTTTAAAATACCTCAGCTTTGTTTTTTTTCAATGATATTTATGAGTCATGACCACTACCAAAAGGAGTGAAAATTGATCTCTTAGCATGGTCAGTGTTGGTGACAAAATATAGAGAACATACAGCAAATCATAGTGTGTAACAGATATACTGTTCACTTTTTTGCCTACACATAATGTTCTTAGATTCAAAGAAGCTAGGTTCAGAGCATGTTTCCCATGTTAATATACAGGTACATAGGTAATTATAATCAAATGTTAATAGCTAAAGCAACTTTGCCAACTTTTTTATGTTTATTATAACAAAATTATGTTAATGATAAACTCTCCTAGAATTTAAAGAACAGCAGAAGAACAGTCCTTGTGCATTTGAATCAATTTCTCTTTCCACTTCAATGAACCATGAGCTAATTTAGTGATGATCTTCAATGAAAGTCATAATATGATATTTATATTAGAACATCCACTTCCCACCGCCTTCCTCACTAACTCTGTCCTCCCACCTGTAGTATATAATATGCGTATTAGGACGTCTTTCTTTCTAGTCCTCTCTCAAGAACTCCATCTTCAACTTTCAAACACCCATGCACCCTGCTGCAAAACCCTCTTCTTCCTACTTCAACATTCCAACCCCCCACTCTGAAACTTTCTTTCTTCCTTTTCATTCTTTCCATTTCAAAGACAACATCCTTGTCAATTGAAATCATGACCATTGCTGAGGTAGTGACATAATCACAAAAGCACTGTCATTTAATAGAACACTCATATCTCATTATTGGATGAGTAAGATGAAGAGACAAAAAAACAACAAAATGGATGATAAAAAGACAAGTTTGTGTCATGTTAATGGCATTTTACTGTTATTGTTCTAAATGAGAGATAATTAGAATTGTGGTAAATACAATAGGTCAGTCACTCAGTCCAGAATGAATACTACCCACCCAGTATAAGGTTAAAGTAATGTCATTAATCATTTTAGGGATATTTTAAATTTATGTATTTTTGAATAACAACTGTATTAGATAGATAGATAGATAGATACTTTATTGATCCCGTGAGGGAAATTGCAGTGCAACAGCAGCTTAACACACACAACACAGCCACAGTGTAACGAATTATATACTAATAGTACAATACATACAATACAATACAAGAGTTACTCACAGTCCGGACACACAAGAGGAAACTAGAACAGAACAGTACACAGAAAATCGTATCACACGTATGAATATAAATATAGATGTAACCATAGATATAAATATAAATATAAATGTATTGCACAGGTCCCTGGCATATATTGCACAAAAGTGGTTGTAAACGGGAAAAAGAAAAAAAAAAAGAAAAAGAAAGAGAACAGATGTAGCAGTATATGTGTATATGCGTTTAGTCCAGAAACAGGTCACTGTCGCTGTTGCCTCTGCCAAGACGCAAGGTGGATGCGTTGTACAGTCTTATGGCAGACGGCAAGAATGACCTCCTGTAGCGCTCCCTGTCGCACCGTGGGTGAATCAGTCTATTGCTGAACGTGCTCTTCATTCCTGCAAGCCTGTCATAGAGGGGATGGGAGAAGTTGTCCATGATGGCCTCCAGTTTGGACATCATTCTCCTCTCAGCCACTACCTCCAAGGGGTCCAGGTCAGACCCAATGACAGAGCTCGCTCTCCTGATGAGCTTGTTCAGCCTTTTGGAATCTACTGCTCTAATCCCAGAGCCCCAGCACACCACTGCGTAGAAAATGGCACTCGCTACCACCGACTGATAAAACATGTGTAGCATCTTACTACACACATTGAAGGACCTGAGCCTCCTCAAGAAGTAAAGTCGGCTCTGTCCGTTCTTATAGATGGCCTCGATGTTCTTAGACCATTCCAGTCTATCGTCAATGTGCACTCCCAGGTACTTGTACGAGTCCACCATCTCCACGCCACTCCCATGGATGTAGACAGGAGTAGGTTTGACCTTTTTCCTCCTGAAATCTACCACCAGTTCCTTTGTCTTTGTAACATTCAGTTCCAAGTGGTTCACCCCACACCACTCCACAAAGCTGCTGACCAGTCCTCTGTACTCCTCCTCCTGCTCACCCTTGATACATCCCACAATTGCAGAGTCATCTGAGAACTTTTGCAGGTGGCATGACTTTGAGTTGTACTTAAAGTCCGAAGTGTAGAGGGTGAAGAGGAATGGAGAAAGAACTGTCCCTTGAGGTGCCCCTGTGTTACTCACTACCAGTTCAGACAAGCAGTTCTGAAGTCTCACAGACTGTGGTCTGCCCGTCAGGTAGTCAGTGATCCACGAGGTCATGGAGGCATCGACTTGCATCTCCTCCAGCTTCCTCCTTAGAAGTAAGGGCTGGATGGTATTGAAGGCACTGGAGAAGTCGAAAAACATGATCCTTACAGTGTTGCCAGCCCTGTCCAGGTGTGAGTAGGCCCTTTGCAGCATGTAGATGATCGCATCCTCCACACCAACACTGGGCTGGTAGGCAAACTGTAGGGTGTCCAGTGATGAGCTGACCATGGGTCTCAGGTGGGATAAGACCAGTCTCTCCAGTGTCTTCATGATGTGAGAAGTCAGTGCAACTGGTCTGTAGTCGTTGAGGACAGAGGGGCGCCCTTTCTTTGGTACCGGGACCAGGCATGATGTCTTCCAGAGCACCGGGACTCTCTCCAAGCGCAGGCTCAGGTTGAACAGTCGCTGGAGCACTCCGCTCAGCTGATCAGCACAGGCCCTCAGAACTCTGGGACAGATGTTATCTGGTCCTGTGGCCTTACCCCCGTGCAGCCTCTTCAGCTCCTTCTTCACCTGGTCAGCTGTGATGGTCAGCCTGGCCCGGGGGATGATGCTCATAGTGCTTTCAGTGCCGGAGGTGTTAATGGCGGAGGTGTTGGAGAGTGGCAGCTGTGGGGGATGGGTGGGTGAGCAGCCGTCGGGGGTTGTAGCTGTAGGCGGCCATGTTTGTGGGGGGATGGAGGAGGTGTTGGGCAGTTGCAGCTGTGAAGGGTTAGGGAGCGTGTGGCTGTGGGGGGATGGGTGTTGCGCCACAGAGGACCCAGAATCAAACCTGTTAAAGAACTGGTTCAACTTGTTGGCCATCTCCAGGTTCCCTTCTGTTGCAACCCCAGCCTGTTTGAAGCCAGTGATCTCTCTCATGCTGCTCCATACATCTCTCACCCTATTCCTTTGCAGCTTGTCCTCTACCTTCCTCCTGTAGGCATCCTTGCTCTCTCTTAACTTCTGCTTTAGCTCCCTCTGTACACGCTTGACCTCTTCCTTATCTCCCCTCCTAAAGGCTCTCTTCTATTAGTGTAATTTAATAAAACATAGGTATTCCTTTTTTAGATTTTATATTCACTAGTATTAAATATCACAAATCATTAATGCAAACACTTTTTGTCTTTTCCAAAAACAATAGAAATCCCTGTTAAACATGAGTTTAATGGTTTTTAAAACCAAAAATCCACACCAGTATGCGATTAGTGGAGAGGGAGCATATAGTTTTTCAGGAACAGGGTAGGAAGTTTAAATTTACAACCTTTTGGAGGTGGATGGAAAGCTTTTCTGATCAGTGATCAGCACACATGGATTTTTAAAGGAGGAAAGAAGAGTAACTCTGTGCAGCGAGCAGAAAGGATGGAGCCTTGGAGGAGGGAGGACAGAGTTTGGTAGGAAGGAGAAAGATGTTCTAATATGGCCATCATAGTCAGAG
This sequence comes from Lepisosteus platostomus, assembly GCF_059453375.1. Lineage (NCBI taxonomy): Eukaryota > Metazoa > Chordata > Actinopteri > Semionotiformes > Lepisosteidae > Lepisosteus > Lepisosteus platostomus. The sequence goes on from NC_142612.1 coordinate 24,113,728, forward strand.
CCCTAGTTAAGTACTTACTAGTTTTGAAGTTGATCGTGATCCATGTGTCACGACCAGTTCTTTCCGGTCCCTATGCAGACGACACGATCTGGTTGGGGAGGACACAGTAGCGAGAAAATCATGCAGGAGAAGGGTATGGAGACAGGGGGGCATGTCCAAGGTGAGCAGGTGTCCGGGGGATAGTGAGTCCGGGGCGAACAATCAAAGACGAAATCCAAAACGGGGAATCCAAAACAGAAGAGTATTCCAATGCCAGACGATCCATCCGAAGGAATTTAAAACCAGGAGCCGTGTCGGGACCGGCGGGGGGAATCAGGAACGAAGGGTTAAAACTTTAACGGAGCCAGACGCAGCAGGACCCCGGGTTCTCATGAAACGGAATTCAATGAGGAACCTCGGGTGACGTCTGTGTCTGGCTTTTAAGGGGGAACAGAAATCAGAAACTGGTGCAGGTAATGGGGCAGAACAAGGAAGGGCTGGAGCGCCCTTAAGAGGAGGAATAGCGATCGTGACACCATGATTGAGGGATAAGCATGAGATAACTTTATTTTTAGCATTTTGTATATTATCAAAGAAACAGAAAGCAGATGTTTACATTTAAAAACATATATTTAGTTTTGATATAACCAATCTTTGTAATCATCTACTGTATGTTTCATGATCAGAATTTTAATTTTGTTTTGCCATTATTTTGTTGATACTCTTACTCTTACACTCAAGATGCACACAATGAGGAAAGAAAAACAATGTAACAATCAACATTTTTGAAGGGATCATGAATAAAATAAATTAATGACTGGTTACTTTACTAGCTAGAGTGATTACATACGGACCAATTCATAGTAACATAGTAAACTGGATTACAACTGCATCACTATATTGTAATGCATTTTTTTTTACATAGGAGCCTATCTGACAGGCAGACCAGTCTGTGAGACTTCAGAACTGTTTGTCTGAACAGGTAGTAAGTAACACAGGGGCTCCTCAGGGGACAGTTCTTTCTTCGTTCCTCTTCACCCTCTATACTTCGGACTTTAAATACAACTCAAAGTCGTGCCACCTGCAGAAGTTCTCAGATGACTCTGCAATTGTGGGATGTATCAAGGGTGGGCAGGAGGAAGAGTACAGAGGACTGGTCAGCAGCTTTGTGGAGTGGTGTGGGGTTAACCACCTGCAACTGAATGTAACAAAGACGAAGGAACTGGTGGTAGATTTCAGGAGGAAAATGGTCAAACCTACTCCTGTCTATATCCATGGGACTAGTGTGGAGATGGTGGACTCTTACAAGTACCTGGGAGTGCACATCAACGATAGACTGGAATGGTCTAAGAACATCGAGGCCATTTACAAGAAGGGTCAGAGCCGACTTCTTGAGGAGGCTCAGGTCCTTCAATGTATGTAGTAAGATGCTACATATGTTCTATCAGTCGGTGGTGGTGGAGCAGTGGATTCTAACAGGCTGAACAAGCTCATCAGGAGAGCAAGCTCTGTCATTGGGTCTGGCCTGGACCCCCTGGAAGTAGTGGCTGAGAGGAGAATGGTGTCCAAACTAGAGGCCATCATGGACAACGTCTCCCATCCCCTCTATGACATGCTTGTAGAAATGAAGAGCACGTTCAGCAATAGACTGATCCATCCACGGTGTGACAGGGAGTGCTACAGGAGGTCAATTTTGCCTTCTGCCATAAGACTGTACAACCCATCCGCCTTGTGTCTGGGCAGAGGCAACATTGACAGTGACCTGTTTCTGGATTGAACAGTAAACTGATACATCTGTTATTTTTCTTTTTCCTGTTTACAACAGTTTTTTGTGCAATATATGCCAGGGACCTGTGCAATACATTTATATTTATATTGTGCAATATGACTTTTTTTGTTTACTGTTCTGTTCTTTGTGTGTTCTGGACTGTGAGTAACTCTTCTTAGTGCACTTCTCACTGTACTGTATTGTATGTATTGTATTATTATTATTGTATCATTCGTAACATTGTTGCTGTTGTAGCGGCAATGCTTGTTAATAAGACGGAAATAAGTGTTGCTGTGCTTTCCCAAATGAGGCCCCATCTCTCTCTTCATCTCTGTGGTGCAGCCATAGAGAAACTATTCATGCAGGCTGATTTAAAGATGTTTTCTTTTGATAAGGGACAGCTCCCAAATGGGGATGCACTTAGCTAAGCCTGGCTATCATGATCAATGGTCATCCATTGGCGCCTATCTGTCTAGGGAGTGCCAGATGGACATCTGGACTGCATTCCTAAGTGTCAGGAGTAAGTGACTCATATCTCACCTTGATCAACCAATCAGGGACTGGTAGGGCCGAGTAACCCACGTGGGACTCTGATGCCCATGGAACTTTCAGCCAATGAATGAGCTGAAGTTCCTCCAGGTAAATACAGGCAACACAGAGCTCCAGAACTATTCGGACTATTCTAAGGACTATTCCAGTAGGAGAATTCTAAGGAGAATTCCAGGGGTGCGAGACAATTCCAGGGCAGGACGGCCCAGGAGCAGAAAGGCTCCCAAGGGCAGGACATTCTCTCAGTGCCTCCTGACCATCCTGAGACTCAGCCCGGACAACCACGGAATGGCCAGTGTGTCCGAGTGCCAGAACTTTCCTCTGTTCTAAGAGTCTAGAGCGGAGGTTGCCAGAGAGTAACCAGAGGATCCACCCGAGGTTAGCATCAGCAGCAGGCCTCGTGAACAGGTTGGAACTGTGGACAGCTGAATCACTATTCAGAACTAGTGCTTCATCAGGAACGAACCGGTCTTCTTCCTGACCTGCTGGGACCCACAGTTATCTTTTCTCCTGTGCACAAACTTTGCTAGTTAAAGCCAACACTAACTAGCCAGTCTGTGAGCATCAGCAGCGCACCGTCGCAAGCCGCACAGCACAGCTTGGCACTGAGCCACAGAGCCCGCAGGAGATCTGAATCCCCAAAGAATGGATGAGTATTCAACTTCACTGCATTACAGCTTGAGAATTCAATTGTTATCCCAACCAGTTGATATCAATGTAATTCCTAAGAGTTATGTACTTGTTTTGAGTATCTAATGTAAAAGTTATAACCAAGTTCATTTAGGAAACGGTCTAAATGAATGATATACTGAACGTATGTCCTCTTGATATATGTAACTCATCGTAACTGATTGAATATATTCCTTTTGTATTCTGATAACCCTCACAATAAGATCTGTTAGGTTTACATGCATATTCTATGTATCAATAAATGTATCCTCGTGTATTAGTACCTGTGTGTGTGCGTTGTTTGAGTTATATCACATGGTTGGATTCTAAGGCCATTAAAAGAATCAATTTTGTGATTTACGGCTACAATTAATAATTGTCCCCGTAAATGCCCAAACCCTACAGAACTGGTGCCTTCAGAGAGCACACTACACTGTGTTGTCCGTGTTCAGCTGCTACGGCACTGCAATTTCCCTCACGGGATCAATAAAGTATCTATCTATCTAGGTTGAGGGTAATAATTTGCTGTAATAATCAAAAATTAAAAAAAGTAAATTGTGAGATTACTTGATGAATTTAAGAACCGACCAAACATAATTTACAGTCTCACACTCTGATTCTAAATATAAAATATACATTTTATTAATGTAACCAAAACATGCTTAACAAGCAACACATGTAATAGAATGTATCTGCGAAACGATCTGCTGTGAACACAACTGCTGATGTTCACTCAGGAATTATAAAGTTCAGAATTAATTTCAGTCAAAATATGCATCTCATATAACTAAATCACATGTAAATATACATTCACTATCACTATGTGAACTAAACATGAAACATGCATTTGAAAGAGTTGGTCTTCCAACTCTCAAGAATGATAGAATTATAATGTGAATTAGGCAGTGGTTTTCAACCTGTGGGCTGCAGGGGAGCTGTCAAACGATTGTTGTAGTTGTAAAAGAGTCATAAATATATAAAATAATATATATATATATATAATTTAAATAACATAATATAAATATTTTATTGATATTATGGTAATGTATTATTAAATAGTTTGGTAAAATATAAAGCATCCGTTTTTAGCAAAACTCACTGGCTGTTGCATGACCAACGTGACCGCCATTTAGTGCTGTTATATGTGACTTGACAAGAAAGCTAATGCTGAATGTAATATAACAGCCTAATTACCCTTCATATGTTGGATAAGTGGCTTGCATTTGGTTTAGACACAGAGGAAGGTCCATGTACAAGTAAAGAAACCGCTTCAGTGTCTCATACCGATAACCCAAAATCCAAACCCAAACTAAAAAAGATAAAATATAGCAGTGAGTACATGGCTCTGGGCTTTATGTGCGTGGGAACTGAGAACGAGTCGCTGTCACTGTGTGTTGTGTGTTCTCAAGTGTTATCAAATGAGGCTTTAAAGTCAAGCAAATTACGTTGACACCTGGAGACAAAACACAACGAGTATGTGTCCAAACCTATTGAGTTTTTTGAAAACATAGATTACCAGTGCAAGAAAAAAATATTGAATCAGCTTGTGCTAAAGCAGTTGAACCTTCCCACCGAGTAGTGCAGCTTATAGCAAAGGCTGGAAGGCCTCATACAATTGGGGAGAATTTGATTTTGCCTGCTGCAAAAGAGATGGTTGATATCATGTTAGGAGAGAAGGCTTACAAGCAGCTAAATCTAATATCACTTGCAGACAACCCTGTTGAACAAAGAATTAATTAGATGGCACATAATGTAACTCGGCAGCTGTTACAAAGAGTGGTAGAGAGACGCTTTTATGCGCTGCAACTGGATGAACCTACGGATATTGCAAATCTTTCCAGTCTCCTTGTGTACAGTATGTTAGAGATGAACATAATGGGGAAGTACATGAAGACTTTCTCTTCTGTAAGCCTTTACCTCCACATTCAACTGCCAAAGCCATTTTTGATGTTTTGAATGCATTTATTGTGTCAAATTGGATAGAATGGTCAAAATGTGTGGGAGTGAGCACCGATGGAGTCGATGGAGCCTGAGCAATGACGGGGCAACACAGCAGGGTCATTATGCATGTGAAAGCTATTGCACCGCTTGAGACATCTGTACACTGCAGTTTACATAGGGAAGCCAAAAAAAATGTCAGCAGATCTTAAGAGTGTTTTGGATGAGGCAATTAAAATAGTTAACTTCATAAAGAGCAGACCTGTACAGTCATGCTTATTTTAAGTGATATGTGAAGAAATGGGTAGTGATCATGTTCAGCTTCTTTTGCACACCAAGGTACTGTACGATGGCTTTTTCGGGGCAAGGTGCTTACTCTGCTTTTTGAGTTGTGTGATGAAGTAAGAATTTTTTATCCAACTCAAAATTTGAGCTCTCAAATCGTTTCAATGATTTTGAGCGGTGCGCTAAATTGGCTTATCTTGCTGACATTTTCAGTCACTTAAATGGACTCAGCCTTGGTCTTCAAGATAAAACAGTGACGATTTTTCATGTCCAACGTAAAATAGAAGCCACAATAAAGAAAATGGAAATGTGGGGGACACGTATTGACCAGTCAAACTACGACTGAAAATTTGTCAGATTTTCTAGCAAAACAACAAAAGCCCCTGTCGCAAAGTTAATTTCAGAGCACCTACAAAGTTTGAGGACCCAACTGGGCGACTACTTCCCGGCTCCAGATGTTCGGTTCAGCTTGATTGAAAATCCTTTCGTTAACCTATGTGAAAGGCCCTTGCAAATTTGACCGCAAAGGAGCAAGACAGCCTTGTGGACCTGTTGGTTGCATTTTACAGCGTTGGACCTGTAAAATTGATTTTTTCAAAGAAATTCTTAACAAATTTTTGGCTTCATGTTACTTCGGAGTATCCTGATCTTTCGGACAAAGCATTGAGAATTTTTATGCCGTTTCCGACAACATATCTTTGTGAAACTGGATTTTCTGCGCTGGTGGCACTAAAGACCAAATACAGGAGTAAGCTTAATGTTGAGCCAGACCTCCGCTTGAAGCTTTCCTCTCTGCAGCCTGACATCTAGCATTTGTTATCTGTCAAACAGCACTAGCCCTCTCACTAAGTGAGCCAGAAAAAAGGTGTGGGTGTTTACTGCCAAGCTAGTTGTAGGCTATTGAGTGACTGTGCATTCATGCGTCCATTGGGAAATCTACATGTTGAATATAATGGATGGGGAGTTAACACCTACTTCTGTTTTATAATCGTTCTGATAGTTAATGTGCATATTTTTGTTTCTCAACGTCTTCATAAGTTCATTGGCACAGAAGGCTACCCCGCACTTCTGGAAAATTTTTCAGTTCATTTTGGTTCCGCCCGTTCAGTTTTGTTTTTGACAAGGCTAATGTTAAGTGTGATATCATAAAAAAGAAAGTGCTTTACTGGTGCCTTAGTTTTAACAATATTTTGTATTTTTATTTTAATTTATTTATTTATTGCGATGTGCTGGCTGGACTCCTTCTGTAATCAATAAAAGGTCTTTGCAAAGCCATGTTTGTAGCTTGTATATGCGTTCATGCGTATTGGGCCATGGAAGTTTTTAAGGTTGGTCATGTGGGCCGCGAGCTGTAATAAGTTAGGGAACCTCTGGAATAAAGAAATGTAATACTCAAAGATCTCTTGTTCAGAAGTCCTGTATGAGTTTAACTTTGCACTGGTATAAGCTGGCTGGATTTCTATAACAGCTTCTCTTTGCTGGGAAGGTTGCAATGGAGGAGAGAGGGAAACTCTTCCATGTGGTGTCTAGCACTAGCGTTGGACTCATGCAGCTCTGCCAAAATCATGCCCTGCTGACTTTGGTCTTTAAAACAGTCTGTGGACAGTTTATCTTCTTGAGGTTCATGAGGTAGACAAAAGTAGTTCATTCCATGCTATTGTTCAGAATATTCTTAAAGTCAACTAAAAGAAAAAGAAAAAGTCTGTCTAATTTCATTCATTAGTTGAAAATAACAGTGGGTTCATGAACACAAGATTTCTTCTGTTTCAGAGAGAATGTCTTGGACAGAATCCTGTACTTTACTGATTCACTCCCTTGGCCTGGCTTCTTGGAGAAAAAAATAAGCCCAAACGTGGACTGCTTGCAGTCATGTGGTCATAAAAGTCAATTGGCCAGTATAAAGATTTTCAGGTCAGTGAGTTAACTGGGATAAAAATGACTTGTGTTCTAGTTTATGTGAGGTAACATTACCAGTTGGTGATTAGCCAAGATGCTATCAGGTTTGGTTCTGGTGCACACTCTCCAGATCACTTATTGGTGGATCTTCTTTGAGGTAATGGATAGACTTGCTGGGCCCATTTGTGCTATATGCCATTTCATTGTTGTGCTTTATACAGTTTTACAATGCCTCTTATCAGTTGTGTTTTCTTACATGCAATGGAAATCTAAATAATTAAAACCTACCATAAAGGTTCTTTAAAGGCTTATTAAATTGTATTAGTCTATTTTGATCAGTTTTGTGTCTGTCTGCTCTGTGATGAATTGGTATCCCAACCAGGGCATAACCCGCCTTGTGCCCATTTCTTGCTGGGATAGGGTCCAGCTCCCCTGTTACCCTGAATTAGAAGAAGCATTTAGAAAACGGATGGGTGGATTGATATTTTGAAACTACATTAAAATTTGAGAATCTGAACAAATAAGCAACACAAATGTGGACAATATTAGAATTGCTTCTTTGTATGATTTATAATGTAGACCTAAGCTATTCCTGTTCCAAATCCCATCTTGGAAATTGTTTGCAATCTGAAGAACTGAATTATGATCATACAAACACAGCAATTAGCAAACTGGCTGTTACTTAGCATTTTCAGTTTATCTTACAACTGTTCAGAGCAGCAATAGGGTACTGTTTTCATGGATGAGAGGTTTTCAAGCCACTGGTTTTCTCATTTTTGACTAATTAATGTCAGTTAAATTAGTTTTACTATCTTTTTGAATGGTAATTAGATGTTTTTTTTCTGATTCAGTACTTGTATGTCACCACTGGGAATAAATTAGCTCAAGTCTTTCTAATTGTGTTTAAGTACATCCAATAAAACCATGCAACATGAAAGAGGTAATTGCAAAAAAAAATGTTTACAGTAGGTTGTCTCAGATTCTACTCTGATGAGCAAGAAAATTAGAAAATATTTTTGGCTAAACAATAACAATTTATCAAGTGAACAAAATATACCAGTATGTGATTAAGCCATTTAACATTATCCAGAGAAAGGTATTTCAGCATAAAACATCCAAAAAATACTCAAAGCTGAATAGACAGGTAATGAAAGGGGGAATACTGAACATTTTTGTTAGCTGAAGTGTAAAGATACTTACTTCAGTTCTGTGTTACATCTTAATTACTTTCTCACAATTAGCTTTGTTTTTTATTCCAGAAGTTGCCCTTTCCCTATAATGTAGCATATCAAATAGTACTAAAATACATTTTATTTCTCAACATTTTATAGAAGGAATCAAGGTGAAGACACAGGGGACTGATGACTGTTTAAAACCGAGAAGGATTGCTGTGTCAGGTGAGCAACATCTTGCATTTAAAAGACCATTCTTTTAATGCATAAATGTTACTTTCAACAGCACAAACCAGCACAACTAAGCACTTACAAACATGGTTGGTTTAATCATTTGTGCAGTTTGTAGTGGGGCCAAGTTCATGGAGCTCCGATAGCATCATAAAAATATTTGCAAAGAAAGCATCAGTCATTTTTTAAATATCATTTTTCAAATGTATCACATCTTGGGTTTCTAGTTTTGAGTAACATTTGCAGTGTAAAGCCATTGTACTCAACATTTTAGGCTGCTTGAACTCAGAACATGCTAGAATAGGGAAGGACTCAAACTGGCTGAAGAAAAGCTTCTCAAATAATTACACAAAGAGTTTAATGAGGTCAGTCACAAATGTCATGGAGATAATGCCCAAAGGGAATATACAATCTACTATGATTTGAAATTGACTTATAAAGAATGGGTTCCGTAACTTACTATTCTAGGCCTATCAAAACAGATTGATATTACAGCTGACTGGAGGCTGTTGAAGTCCACTATCATGTGTAAATATATAACACAGGAGAATATATATATATATATGTTAATTAATTAAATGATTTAATTGTTCAAGGGTTCAGGGGGCACATTCTCACATGACTGTGATTAAAAGAATGTTTGGTACATAAAAGGCCTCACAGTGTTAATTGCTGGTGAGGTATGAATAGCAAATGGTGTTTTATTCTGTATGTTGGCTGCTATGCTTATGAATATGAATTCCTTTACTGCACTCCTCAAGACCTTGTGGGGCAATTACAATGAACTTTTGAATTTAGCATGCAGCTATGTAGTGATGTGTATTTATTCTTCTGAATGATCTCCTTACAAATCTTTATTTATTATTATTTATCAAGTGAAATTAAAACTGCTATAATATATATTCAAATTCAGACCCTCAGCTACTGTTCTCGTTTGTATCATGACAAATTGCAACTGAGTATTGCATTAGTAGTTATGTACCCTCATATTGTATATTTTAGCATAATAAATTTTTATTACTTCAAAGTGAATAGGCTTTTCTTTTTTTTTTGCTTCAGTTATTTGGAAGTGCTTTGCTCCCAAATCCTATCTATTTATGAGTTTTATGGTGAGGCAATTATTTTGAATTTTTAAACCCATTTACTTAGTTATTTGCTCCACTGTGACATTCTATTAGAAATACTGGTTATAATTGTTTTAACTTCAGTTTAACTGAGGTCATAGTTCCTTTATTTTGTTTTCTCATTTTTTCATGCAAATATGTATTCTCATCCAGAAGAGAAAATAATCATTCATGCAAATGTTAAAGTTAAAGGATTTTAAGGTGAAATGTCTTTATCATAATAATTGCTTTAAACAAATTTGCTGAAGCAAATAAGAGCATTATTCACAGCTGCTGGAAAACAGTTGTAGCAGCGAGGCTTATTAATAAGAAAGAATTAAGTGTTCTGAGCTTTCCCAAATGAGGCCTCATCTCTCCCTTCATCTCTGTGGTGCAGCCACAGAGAAACTATTCATGCAGGCTGATTTAAAGATGTTTTCTTTTGATAAGGGACAGCTCCCAAATGGGGATGCACTTAGCTAAGCCTGGCTATCATGATCAATGGTCATCTATTGGCGCCTATCTGTCTAGGGAGTGCCAGATGGACATTTGGACTGCATTCCTAAGTGTCAGGAGTAAGTGACTCATATCTCACCTTGATCAACCAATCAGGGACTGGTAGGGCCGAGTAACCCACGTGGGACTCTGATGCCCATGAAACTTTCAGCCAATGAACGAGCTGAAGTTCCTCCAGGTAAAAACAGGCAACACAGAGGGCCTGAGAGACTTGTTCGGACAATTCTAAAGGGAATTCAAAGGAGAATTCCAGGGCAGGACGGCCCAGGAGCAGCGCGCCTCCTGACCATCCTGAGATTCAGCCCGGACAACCACGGAACGGCCAGTGTGTCCGAGTGCCAGAACTTTCCTTTGTTCTAAGAGTCTAGAGTGGAGGTTGCCAGAGAGTAACCAGAGGATTCCCCTGAGGTTAGCAAGCCTCATGAACAGGTTGGAACTGTGGACAGCTGCATCACTATTCAGAGCTAGTGCTTCATCAGGAACGAACCGGTCCTCTTCCTGACTTGCTGGGACCCACAGTCATCTTTTCTCCTGTGCACAAACTTTGCTAGTTAAAGCCAACACTAACTAGCTGGTCAGTGAGCATCAGCAGCGCACTGTCGCAAGCCGCACAGCACAGTCTGGCACGGAGCCAGAGAGCCCGCAGGAGATCTGAATCCCCAGAGATTGGATGAGTATTCAACTTCAATGCATTACAGCTCGAGAATTCAATTGTTATCCCAACCAGTTGATATCAATTTAATTCCTAAGTTATGTACTTGTTTTGAGTATCTAATGTAAAAGTTACAGTATAACCAAGTGCATTTATGAAACGGTCTAAATGAATGATATACTGAATGTATGTCCTCTTGATATATGTAACTGACTGAATATATACCTTTTGTATTCTGATAACCCTCTCGATATGATCTGTTAGGTTTACATGCATATTCTATGTATTAATAAATGTATCTTCGTGTATTAGTACCTGTATGTGCGTTGTTTGAGTTATATCGCATGGTTGGATTCTAAAGCCATCAAACGAATCAATTTTGTGATTTACTGCTACAATTAATAATTGTCCCAGTAAATGCCCAAACCCTACAGAACTGGTGCCTTCAGAGAGCACACTACACAGTCTTGAAAGTCCCTCTATTTTACATTATATATTTCAGTGCCTTATATATTTGCATGGTCCATCCCTCCAAGTCCATTTGTCCTGTCAGGGGGCCAATTGAAGTCTGACTAGCCTGAAAAGCTTACAGAGGAATCAGGTGCCCTTTGCAACGTTGCTGTAACATTACTGATCTGTGGTTCTTCTACATCATCCAATCACAGTGCCCTTTTTTGATTATATAAGAGATGTAGTTTGATGGCAGTATGTCTTTGCATGAAAATGTTGGAGGAAAATAAGGGATACCTTGAGCCTTGCTCACCCTAAAAAAGGAATTTATGTTCCTCACATTGACTTCACACCGGCCTTCTATCTCCACTCAAGAGATATTGACCTGAACTGGTGTCACCTTCAGCACCACCCGAACCACCACACTGTTACAATATGAATAAGGACCTTGCTTTTATGTTACTGAATAAAAACAAATGTCAAAATAATTAATGCTAAATAATGTTCAAGCTGACAAGTTTGTTTTCTTCCATAGCGTGCTGTTGTCAAAGACCAATAGCAATAATTGTAGAAGTGAATTTATCATTGATTTTTATTGCTGATTTTTAGCAAATAGTGGTCCAGTTTTTAAAGATTATTTTTACATCATAATACTTTCACTTTGCTGATTCTATTTCCCAGTTAAATACACTGAAATCCTTTGAATTACAAAACTAATTCTTTATTTCACCTGTAGCGATTAGTTTCTTTTTTAGTTTCTCGAAGGAAATGCTGATCCGAGAGTATTTGGAACTCAATTTTATTTTGCTTACCAATTTATATACAGAACATACAGTATTGTATACACCCATTCCTAGGTTTACAAAGGTACAAAGCTTAGCTCTGTGTGATTTGTGTCTTGCTCATGGCACTACCTTACTATGTCCGTGATTCTCCCGTTACAGTGCACAACTGACACCTGTGGCCTCCCAGCCTCTTGCAGGCATACAGTGTTGTTGGTGAATGAAGCACTTTTCCTTCGATTGGTTCTCCTATTCCAATATGGGGATGTTTATGGTGTCATGTGTTAAGAGATGAGTGTGTAGTATTTGTGCTAAAAACAGTATCTGAAGTCTGTAAATAGCTACAGTGGAGTTTAAATTAAGTAATTATTTGTTTATTTAATATTGTTACAAATGGGGGGGGGCGGGGGGTTTGAGTAATACTGAGAGGAGTAATAATCCAGGCACACTTGGTTAAACAGATATTTATTACAATGACAAGACACAAACTACACTACACACAACAAAACATACAACACACAATATACTCTATGTATGGTATTTACAAACAAGGCGTTTAAGAGTACTAACATTCTGGTCACCCAGAAAACCCCAGACTGCCACTAAGAGCTGCCTTCTAACTAAGTACAAAACAACCAGCAGTTAAATGTCTCTCTCTGCAACCCAGATGCCACAAAATTAATGGGAGCTTATAACCCTATGCATAAAAATGCACCCAGGCAAGACATTTTTAAATGTGGTATCTTTTCACCAGGATACCCAAGTTCCCTAAAAACACAGAATAGCACATTCTCTTTAGCAAGGTTCAAATACTAAGCTTCAGTCAGCTTTGGTTTTGATGATCATGAAGTAGGGCCTGGCACAAGCTTCAAGTACCATCTCCCCTGGACTTCTCTCTCTTCTCCTTCGTCCCTGCTTCTTCTTGTTTCTTCTTCTCCTCCATTTCCTTTGTGCTTTCAATGTGATCTTATATTGTGTGTTTCTGTACTGCTCCTTGCCAATTATTAAGGCACAACTTATCTACTGTAGATATAGTAAGGTAAACTTTACAATTGTTTCTGCTCAAGGGACCCCCAGACCTCAGCAAACATTCTTTCTCCTTTGAAGCTAGAAGTGTTTACTCTGCTAAACATCACAAACTTTATCTAAAATCCAAGACACTAAAGTTGTAACAGTATTATTTTACATATTTGTTTTATTTGTTATTTATTTTGAAGTAACTGGTAAAGGGTTTAGGAATTCACATTGTCACATAGTGTAATTAAGCTTTGTTTTGGAATAACATGGGCATGTGTGATGCTCATAGGCATTGCTTTCTGTTTTTGAGTACTACTATATGTGTTCTGAAAAGTACTAAAATGAAGTCATCTTTATGTGACTTATCATGATAATTGTGAGGTTTGTGCATACAAATTCTTTAGACCTTCATCCTTGTAAGGGTCTGTGACAGAGTGGGTTGAAGATGAGTGGATCAGAGAAGTCTAAAAAACACACAATTGCCTATTGCTTACCGAAGGGGTATAACTAAAAAATGTTGATTTCTAATTTTAAAATAATTTTCTATACAGCTTGAGGTTTTCATAGAGAAATGTAAACATAAAACGTTTAGATGGTGACTAGGTTCCTGAAGCTCTAGCTCAAACTTTGCCTTGCACTGCTTGTGATGGATGGAAAGGATTACTCCTCTATTCTCTTGTAGGAGCAGTGGAACACTCTGCATGAAAAATGGTAGATAAATGGCAGATGGCTGGAACATTTGGATGAAAAGATGCACAATTTGGTGAGTGCAATTGAAAGAAATAAAATAGAGAATTTGCAAAGCTAAATCGGAGACTTTTTCACTACACTTAGAAGACCATATTGTTTAGAATCACTAGATTAGTCCATTTAGTAGGTTGGGTGACAAATAAATTGTTAGTATTGTGTTATACTTTAGCTTGAAATTATTTTGAATCCAGTGTAGTGACAAGTAGTCACTTTTAGAGACTTTGTTTTTTTTTACTTTGCCCCAGCAAAGTTCATATTTTTCCCTTTCCCTATCACCCGGTTTCAGTCAGAGGTGCAATGTGCTTTTCTAAGGGTAAACATTATTGGATTTAAAGTTTATTTAGTGTTGCAAATGTAGTTACTTTCATAGAATTACTGTTCATTTTAGGGCAGAATGTACACCAATGGACAGAGAAAATACTATGTTTATGTAGTTAATATTTACTTCATAAAACTATAATCTTGTATTTGTTAATGTAGTAAGATTTTTCCTGGATACTTTATTCCATTTGTGTCCTACTGCACATGGACATGACAGATGTCTAAAAAAACATCTGTTGTTTATATTGTTCTTGGCTTTCTTTCCTCACATGTAGAATGGAAGAGTGACATCTGGTGGGTCACATTAGCCCAAATCTCCAATTTGTATTTTACATTTTAGAATAAAAGCAGCACAGAAAACAATGCTATCACCAGCAGCTTTTTCAAAAGGTTAAAGTTAAAAATACTGTATCGTCTCTAAGCAAGTACTTGAACAAAGTTGAGCAGAGCACTTGTTAGTGTATTAAGAAGAAAATCCGTCACAAATCACTCAATATATACAAGTGTATCTGTCCACATTGTAATTCACAACATTTATTAAAACATAGCATGTTTTTATTTTAAGGAGAGAATGAGATCCTTTTTAATGGATATGAATATAACTTTATTTTTATATACTGTATGGAGTCCTGCATTACCGAGTATCAGCCTAGTGATTTTGTTAAAATCCACATCAAGACAGGCACAAGATTTAGTGCAGAACTGGGAAATGCTCCCAATGACCTAAGATAAAAACAGTACATTTTATTTTCTTAGGAGAAATGCATTTAATAAAGAACTGACAATGCTTTTGGCACAGAGGGGAAATTTATAGACTGCAGACAAACTGGATCTACTAAAACAGCTTTAAGATTTTTCATCTGACTTAGCTTTACTGACTATCCCTTGTGGGAAAGCACATCAAACATGGCAGGTTGTATCATCTGTCTGCTTATCATTTTCAGCAGAATGACTGACTGCTTTGCCATTTCTTTTTTATCTTTGGAGATTTTTTGTATTTATAAAAAGTATTTAGGTCTGCACTAGGCAGGCTCTCTGCCTGTACCCTATATCAATTTGGACATGGCTACTGTACATGTCAGACAGCTTAAAATGTTTTCGTCCATTTTTTTTCTCATGAAGATGTGCTTATTTACTGCAATTGTAATGTAAATTTTTGTTGAATGGATAACTACCATGTTTTCAACGTCCAGTTTAGAAAGTGGACAGATGATAAATCAAAGACAAATGTGTCTCTGTATTCAACACTTGTACAAATAGCATGCCGGGTTAGGCTCTGGCTGACCTGTGACCCTGAATTGGAAGAAGCATTTAGAAAATGGATGGATAGATTTGTACCACTATGGTTTTCAAGTTTAATGCACTATATTTTTAAGTAATAAAATTATTTTCAGCTTCTCCAACCTTCCCTTTCCATGCACACAAATTTTAATGTAGATGAGACTTGTCACTTATGTCATTGAAATCAACATTTGTTCATTATTAAGAAATCATTAAAAATGTTAAAGCAAAGAATTATAAGGTGAGGTATTGTTAAAATTAATTTTGTGTTCTTTTATCAAAAAATGGATTAAATGATTTAACAATTCAAAATGTCTTTGATAATTCATATTGCTTTTGTAATAGCCATTTTTTTCAAATAATTTAAATGTTTAACAAATCTAGAGAACCTGAGGAACCCTCTGAACTTCAGTAAAAACTTAGAAAAGTCATAAGACCTTAGTGTCATGCCCAACATCCCTCCCTAGAGGGCGCTCCACTACTCCTGTTATTATTCCTGTAATTGTTGTTAACTCCCGAGGTGTACCTTGTTATGTAATAATAATAATAATAATAATAATTGCTTACACTTATATAGCGCTTTTCTGGACACTCCACTCAAAGCGCTTTACAGGTAATGGGGACTCCCCTCCACCACCACCAATGTGCAGCATCCACCTGGATGATGCGACGGCAGCCATAGTGCGCCAGAACGCTCACCACACATCAGCTATCAGTGGGGAGGAGAGCAGAGTAATGTAGCCAATTCATAGAGGGGGATTATTAGGAGGCCATGATTAGTAAGGGCCAATTGGAAATTTGGCCAGGACACCGGGGTTACACCCCTACTCTTTTCGAGAAGCGCCCTGGGATTTTTAATGACCACAGAGAGTCAGGACCTCGGTTTTACGTCTCATCCGAAGGACGGCGCCTGTTTACAGTATAGTGTCCCCGTCACTATACTGGGGCATTAGGACCCACATGGACCGCAGGGTGAGCGCCCCCCGCTGGCCCCACTAACACCTCTTCCAGCAGCAACCTTGTGTATTATTTAAAGACTAGCTCCTCCAGTCCTCGGGGCTCAACATTAGGGTAAGGATGTCGCGAGGCCTGCCTAGCACCAGGAAACCCTACATCCATCTCCTGAGGGCATAGGCCTCATCCCCGACATCTCCCGCTTCCTGAGCCCGGGGTCTGGAGGATCTCGCCCCATCACCCTTGGATCTCCATGTTTTGTCTGTTCGTGTTTTCCCCCTTCCCGGGGATTTTAACCTTGTTGCGTCCCAGGATAGATTACTCGCTGATGGAGTCCCGGACTGTGCTCTGATCTGCCTTTGGACATGTTTGGATTTGGATGCCATTCTTTGTCTCCCCTGTTCACTGTCTCAAGGGCTGTCACTATTATTTTGTGCACTATTAAACCCCTGTGTGTTTTCCCTTACCACGTCTTCTGTTTTCTTCAGCTCTTACCGCATCACATAGGGTCTACTACAAGACCCGACACGGACATCTGTCCGTGGTCATAACACTTAGTCACTGATTTTACTGAGTACTGTATGTTGGTATAGTATTTAATTTGCAATATCCAGAAATCTCTATTTCTACACATCAGTTTAACAAGGAGAAGTACCTTTTGGGTGGCAAGGTGGGGCGGTTAGTATTGTTTCCGCATAGCACATGGGCACTTGGTCAATTCCTGGTGTACTATCTGCGTAGAATAGGCATGTCCTTTATGTGTTCCTCTCAAAGGTCAAAGACATGCTGCTAGGTTAAATTTTACAACAATAACAACAGCAAGTATTCATGGAAAAGGTTAAGGCATTATGGCTTTTTATAAAGTATATCAACTTATACTGTTAGAACTAGCACATCAAAACCTTTCCAAAAAACACAGTAAGTTAAAGACTTTTTGTATGTATCATATATTTAATCGTTAATGACGTTCAGAGACATATTACTTCCATTGTTTTTATTTTCAGCTAGCAACATTTCCCTTTAGTTATATAATTCCATATTAACTAAAGGGAGATTTTGGTAAGGTAGCTGAAAATAAAAATAAAAAAATCCATAAAAGAGTATTAAAAGATGCACAGGAAAGAAACATTAAATGAAACAATTGTTTCACTAACATCTAATGCACCAAAAGTGACCCCTATCGATCGTCTTTGGTCAGTGAACCACAGAGTTCAGTATGCTGCATTGTAATATGGTACGTCTAATGCAGTAATGAAAGTTAATGTGCATTCTGAGTGGCTGCATCTCTAATTGAATGTTGACTAGGAAGAACTGAAATCAATACAGATTTGTGAGTAAATGGTCTTAGTCTATGTAGTCTGATGCTTTTAGGAGGGCAGCAGGAAAGAAGAATTGGGGAAGAGGTGAGAATAAACACTGGAGATACGAAAGGATGAAATGGATTGGAAGTCTCATGATGGAAATGGGACAGAAAGGGGAAAGAGAAGGAGGCAGAAAATTGGGAATGTTGAATGTGAGTGAAGAGAATTGGTTGGTGGTGAGTGTGACTGCCAGTGTTCCAGTGCTCCATGGAGAACTGGTGACAGTAGGAAAAGATAGAAGAAAACTCTTGGCTGCAGGGAGTCAAGTGTTTTCCAAGGATCATGGAGAAGTAAAAATCACACTGCTGCTTTTTCATGGTGGAACAAGGTGTAAATTGAGCTACAGGCTTTTCAAGGTAATCTGCAAGATGAAGGTTGAAAATGGAAAATGAAAGGAAATATCTGACCTGTCAAAAACAAGCACAGAGTACGAGAAAGAAGTCCAAAGAGAGAGTTCATCAGATGAATACATAGAAGTAAGTATTTATACATAGAGGAGCTAAATTGGTAAGATTAGGAATTTGAACCTTCTCCCAATAAATGTCATATAATGGAAATATCTGGAGTGATGAACATCTCCAGAACATTGGTAGATTGGAAAAATACCAACACCACCATGATACAATAGTGGTAAGTAGCACTGGCAGATGTATTGCTATCTTGCAGCCTGATTTCAGTGGGTGAACAGAGACAATAAAAATGGTTGGGCCTTGTCAGTGATGGTACGGGAAACCTTTCAAGAAAAAGCACGCAATAGTGCCACTGAGGCCCAGGTGGATCCTGAGCCTCAGTGGTGGAAGAAGTGGTTATCTTCTATATGTAAAGCAGATTCTTGTGATACTGGATTCTTCTTTCACCATTGCTATTGAAAGAAGTTCCTGTTCCTTGTCTGGAGATTATTTCATTATTGTCCTATATACATGTTACATTTTAGTGTATACTTTTCTTTATCTGGATCCTCTTGTATTTTAAAAACTTAATATTTATTTTCTCTTATATTTTCACATTTAATTTGTTTAGCCATTTGGGATATTGCTTTTATTTAGCTTCTGCTTAACTCACTCTTGAAATAGATATGTTCTGTGCTCCAAGCAGAGTCTTCATAAACCTTAGCCATCTATTCCCACAATCTCCAAGTCTATACTATCCTTTTATAGTTCTCTTAAGCTCTGTCTCATTTCTTTAAAGTCCATTTCTTTCCAGAAATAGTTTTCTTTTTTGTACTCAAGCAATTTTCAAAGCACACACTATTATGATCATAGTTCCCTAATGGTTCTCTCACCTTTGTTTGCCTCAAACTGTTCTGATTGTTAGCAATACAAGCCTTTCCTTTACAAAGTGTTACAACAATCTTAGAAAAAGAAGTGCTGTTTTTTAAAACTGAAATCCACGCTACAAGTATACAGTATGTGTATTCACATATTGCTGAGATACAGTATATATGAATTTATAATGTTAAAATTTCATCAGCAGCAGACCTCAAAACTGGGCTTGGTCATGGGTGATAAGGGGAAATATAATATAATAAAGCCTTAAGTCATGACATTCATACACATTCAAACAAAAACAAAACAAAACAAAATGAAGTAAATTGCTACTTAATATAAAGGAAGGACTGAAAAGTCAAGAGTACATTTGTATGCAAATCCTGTGCTGTTGCAAACCTTAATTTAGGGTTCTGTCTCTGTAAGGTCCCTCGGTCAAGTAATTAATTTTCAACCAAAGATTCAACCATGGAGACCAAAGAGGCATTGTTGTATAAAGCTGTATAAGAGTACAAATCAGAGTACAGTTTCAAAACATTTGAAACCATTAATATATCTTTATGCATGGCCAAGTTGATCATTAAGAAAGGAAGGCACTAAGATACTCTCTAGATTAATCCAATGGCTGAGATGGGAGAAAATGTCCATAAGTCAACAATATCATGGACACTCCACAGCTTACTTCAGTCTAACCTAAAAGACCTAAAACTGGGATGAGCAGCCAGACAAATGAGCCAAACACAATGCTAGAACTTCAACTGAAAAGCTAAGAATCTGAAAGTGAATGTTGTTGATTGGAGCAGTTAAAGTCTTGACTCCAACACTGTTGACATTCTGTGGAATGTCTTGAAAAACAGCTGTCCATAAGCAGTCCACAACATTTTTATAGCTTGTGGAAATTTGCCTAGAAGAATGGGCAAAATTCGCACCTACAGTAGCTTATGCAAATTTGTAGAGACTACAAGGCAGTACTTTCTGCCTTCAGTAATTGTTTGCCTCCAGTATTTGTTGACATTTATTGTAACTTATTTGACCCTTAGATCTCTGCCAAAGGTGCTTCCACTGCATGAGACTGCATGTTAAGTTCATTAGGCTGAATACAGCATAGTGGTTAAGAATAAAATATATGTAAGCATCATTTTATTTCACAAAATGGAACACCAAAACATGGGTCAGAATACTTTCGCAGAGCAATGTATAATATTATAATTTTTAAAAATAATTTAATAGTTATTTTTACACTTATGGTACTGAGGTGCAGGGAAGCAGAGGGAGCACAAAATATCTTGTCCATGCCTCAACCTATTTTCAAGCTTCTCCAATAACTAACAGAGAATTGATTCTGAACATAGCAGGCAATCCTACCCCTTTTGCTTTGCCAAAGAATCTGTGATATGCTTTTTCCAAATTCCTAATGACTATCCCAATGAGATGCATGTTTAAATTGGGTAAAAGCAAGAGGCATCTGGCAAACAGTCTTTAAAGGACAGTAATTTATCAGTACATGGATTACTGTACATCATTTTCAATTGTTGGCTCTATAGTTTACTTGCATTTTTTACTGTTTCTTATATGTCATTTATACTTTTTTTGTTAGTTTCATAGTTTTTTTTTTCTATTATTAGTAGCACACATTTCCTCATGTCAATTAAAGGTTTATTTGTTGTCATTTGAACTGATTTAAATGACGCTAAATTATTCAATCTTATACCACTATTTGGTTATACCATTTGACCTATTTATTACTCTATTTCAACACAATACCAACTCATATGCTTGTATAATTCATTAGAACCATCCCTTTCAGTTTTGAATGACATTTACATGTGTAGAAAGAATTTGTAGGATCCTTTCACTTAATTGCTATAACACAAGGGAAGTCTCAACTAATTTACAAAGGAAGATCGAAATCCACCATGGTCAAGAGATTAATGAGGTGGCTAATCTTTCCTGCAGCTCGCCTTTATTTCTTAATTAAAACCATCCCCCAACTAATGTTGTTATTGGTATTACTAACGCTCTCCCTTATTAACAGATCAAATGACTCAAAATGTCCAATACAGATATCTAATTCCTAAGTCCAACCTTTAGTCAGATAATAGTTTATACAGAACCTTCCTGAGCCTAATGAATGGGCACCCATTACAATTTCATTTTAATAATTTTGTCTCTCTTCATACTGAATAGCACATTTAAACTAATTTAGTTTAACAGGCAGCACAGTGACACAGTAGTTAGCATTGTTGCCTCATAGCACTGGGGCCCTGAGTTCATACCTGGGGTGCTATCTGCCCTGCAGTGGACTGCTGTCCTCTTCAGGATGTATCCTGTCTTGCACTCTGTTTGTCAGGACAGGATCTGGTTCACCCGTGACCCTAAATTGGATGAAGGGGAGGCAACTATATGGCAAGTGCATTTGTTTACCCAAAGAGTTGTGAGAGTATGGAACAAGCTCGTGCCTGGAAGGTTCTCTGAGCACATTTTGTTTCTTATGAGAAACATGAAGTCATTGTAGTGTGATTGTATTTTCATCAATGTACTGTAGATCCCTCAAATACAGACACACAAATATACTCTTTTGAACAACTTGAAAATTGAGGTTCAAACTCTCAAATAATTGATTTTTTTTCACCATCATAAACAGTATATACTCAGAAACCTATGTGTGATAGTGCAAGCAGGACCTTTGATTAAAGCCTCCAGCTGGAGTGTAAATTGAACATATCTGACTTACAACTGATTTGTATCTTGTGGAAATTAAATTTCACAGGTGGAAAAGGGCTCATTTGACTGGTGCTGCAGGTGATTGGACATTCCAAGGGATTAGTAATCAGTGTATATTAGTAACCAGGTGTAGAGGATATGATCAGGGATTTCTATTTATGCTCCTGCAGTACAAAAAGAGAAAGTTAGTAGCATAGGCTGTAGTGAGTTTAGTACAGAAGTAGTTGTTTGGCCTTTGTACTTTTTTTTTTACCAACAGACATATTTACATTTAAAGTTTCAGTGAATGTGTAAAATAACTAATAATGTTAAAGAAAAACTTGCAAGGATTTTATTTAAGGTTCTGTTTGATATTTGAGAGGGAAGTCCAGAATATATGGTAGAACTTTCTTTTGGGTATATTACTACTGGATTTACTTCTTAAGATCCATAGTCCATGGGGTAATAGATTATTAGTGATTATAGTACTGGTGGCATAAAGGTGTAAAGGGCTATGCCAAAAACTTGGCGTAAAGGGCTAATTCAAATTCAGTGCACTAGGAAGTCTTGGATTTCAAGGGGACAAATTTCTTCCAGTTAAAGGGAAGCCTGGCTGTATAAATGTGAGTTGAGTTACTGTAAATGTGCCAGGGTGTCCCAGAGTAAGAAAAAGACAAGTTTGTCTTATGTATTAGAGAGAGATGGAGTCCTTAAGAGGAATTTACCCGTTCCTGCCCCCTGATTATACTCAAGATTTAAGATAAGATCTGCAGGAGAGGAAGATGAATTTAAGAGGTTGTGCTATTAATACCTCTGAGTGATGCATTGATCTTTGGACTGTGCTGGGCTCTTCTGGTGTTCCCCTTTCATTCATTGTGGAGAGGGCTTCTGTCTATAAGACACATTAACAGACTGCATCTAAATGTGCATGTGTAATCTGGTGATATGCTGATTCAGAGCTACAAATGTGGTTCATGGGTAAGCATTCTCCACACTATCATATGCATGTAAAAACTGAGCTATACTCAAATACATCTTTATTTTCCCATTTACTTCATGTTGCTATTGCATATTTTTCATTCGATGAAGCATTTGAATTTATAGATGTTTGTTTCGTAATTGCAATTCAAGCACTAAAACCCTAGCACTTAATGTCTCCACTAAAACCCAATCTAGTTATAAAAAAATGTTTTTTGTTCTGATGCACATAGTCAGTTTCTGAATGTTAGAATGGAAGTATAATTTGGAAACCAAGGTACCACAGCCCATGACAGCGGTGTAGAATATTGTTTCAGGACCTGAAATGACATGTGTCAAATGCTGTTGTTTCAAGGTAAATTATGGGGGAGTTGTTCCTAATTTACTTACTGAAATACAGGGTAAAATAAAGTCTAGAAAACATACTCTTCACAATAGAAATATAATGTAGTGTCTACCACCTGAACATGATATTCATGAAAAAAATATGAGGGGTAAACTTGACTCTTATCTCAAATCATGATCGTGAAGATTATGGAGAACTGAGTAGCTTTTTTTCTGATATTTTTATGTCTTCAGATTTTGTTTTCCTTTTGATTTGCTTTCATATAAATTTAAGATGTACAGTAAGAGTGAATACAAATGTTTGACTCTTAATGTTGAACTAGTATTTGTCTTAAGACTTGGATCTTTGACACTACTCCTACACTTTAGAGTGAAGGAATCACATATATTCTTTATAAGAAGAGTAATATATATTCTTATTCTATTATTTATTATGCCATTCATAATAACATCCTTATTCTTTATAAGAATAGCATTTAATTACAAATACTCTTGTTGCACAATATCACTTTCAAGCTCCATTTCTTCTGCAATTAAAACATTTCACTATTTTTACAATTTGAAGTACAATTTGGATACAAGAGTTAAAAAACACCTCACTTTTCTTTATCTATGATTCTTTATCTATTCTTCAAAGGAATAGTTCTGCAGTTACAACTTGCAAGAGCTCCTGATTACAAGGAAGCCATTAGAGATCTGGCCAACACATCCAGATCTTGGCAGGGATCAGCTAATTGTATGCCATTGGTAGTAGGCCTTTAGTGACATGACATGGGCTCAAACTAGCAACAGTAAGTTTTGTGTTTTGTGTATCAACCTCTACCTATTACCCAAGCAATTCTTTCTAGTATTTGAGCCTCTTGGGGTCTCCTGTGGTTTTATAATGCAATATAATCCCAGCTCTTCAATGTAGTTCAGGTGTGAATATCTTCAACAGCCAGCAGTGCTCTAGAAAGCACAATTCCATCAGAGACAAAAGTTAGAATATTAACACATTTATGATTCATCCCAAACAATTGTGAATTTTTCTTACTTCCATGCATTTAATTAAAAGTATACTTCTTGTTGCATATGTACAAGATTACTTTCAAACTCTGTTTCTTTTGCTTCAATTTAAACATTTCACTATTTTAACAAATTGAAGTAAAATGCGGACACATTAAGCAAAAAAAATATATCACCCTTCTTTATCTACAATGCCTTCTACTAATTTTTGTTTGGAAAAAAAGCTTTGTAAAACACCCTGTTGATGTCAACTTAGTAGTTTACTTGAAATACAATTAACAAGTTCAAGGGGAGAGCCCAAGAAACATTAAAAGATTTCTAGATTCTTCCACAATATTCATACTTGTAATATTTGATTTAGCAATGGAGAATTCAGAGTCTGTCTAAGGTAATATCAAGACGTAAAAAAATAATTAACTAAATGTCTGTAAGAAGAGATTTGTGTTAGCATTTCTGCATAGAACAATTTATTTTATAGTGAAGACAAATACAGCGTGAGAGTGGTACTGATACTCTAAATTGTGTATGCAGACTTTGACATGTAGTGCACCTTTTGGTCTTCTTTTATCTAGTAGTAATAGGTTTAAAGACACAGAAGAAAGCTAGGGATAGTTAATGTCACAGCTGGCTGAACATTCTATTCATTAAACTGACAGGCATGTTTTTCAGTTCAGATTTCTGCTGGCTATTAGACCACAGAAACAAATGAGCTATAGTATTTTTCCATGGATTATGTTATATCTGTAATACTATTGCTTCAAAAAAACTGGTTAAATTAATGTGCGACATTTTATGAATAAAATAAAAAGTCAGTAATAAATGTTGATTTTCAAATTAAATATTATCAGACATAACTTTGCAAAGATCTTAAAAGTTTAAAATATTTATGAAAATAAATTAAGAACAAAGTTTAATCACTGTCAAACCAAAGTATTCATGGATTTCACTTTTTTTTCCAATGAAAATGTCTGCTAGGCAAGTAACTCTAATATAACTTAATATGTATTGTGTTTTTTAACAACATACAATCATTTATCTTTACATTCCAACACATCAATTCAATGAGCTATAGAAACTGTGTTTTAAGTGTAGTTTTGGATGTTTCTCACACATTGCACATTCGATTTACTATTCAATATTTTCATATTATACGTGCAATAATATGTCTAATTTTATCATTATAAAGTAAGCCTATGTCTCATAAACATTAATTAAATATTTTGGGTCAATGCGTCCATTCTAAACTTTATTTTAATATTCTAAAACATTGTCATGCATATACTTTTTTGTGGTACAGTTAAATATTATTCTAGTATTTTATAACATACCTCAGAGTATCCTTCAGAGGTTTCTTATGTGGTTGTTAAGTGTGGAGGGACTGTCTGACTGAGGCAATGTCAAAGTGGTAGAGTGTACGTTTCATGACTGTGCTAACAGATATTCATGTCCTACCCTTCTTCTCATCTTCACTTCTAAATGATTTAATCCCTGCTTTGCTTCGAAAGCTCCCTAGCCTTCACGGTGAAGTCTTAGAATAAGGAACATTAAATTTAATTCTTAAATCATGAGACAACACTTTTTTTGCACACAGACAGATGTCACTCAATTAATTCTGTGCCTTGTTAAGGTAATTTTGTGCACTTAATTTAAGCTTGCCATGGAAATAATTTTAATACTTATGTAATCACGACTTTTCCACTTTTTTCAAATCCTTTTACTTTCTTTGTTTCTTCTTTGCATGTGTAGAGTATTTGTGTTGTATACAGATGTAGTCACTCAGAACACGCAGTATTTCTGCCAAATACTGTAAACGTCCTGTGGTGCGCTGCGGTATTTAATTTACTGGCCAAAGATGATCAATAGGTGGCACTTGTGGAGCATTAGATGTTAGTGAAATGATTGTGTAATTTAATATCTACTGTACTTGTTTAAATCCACTTAATATACAATATTAATATGTAATTTTACAACTAAAGGGAAATTGTGGTAGCTGAGCATGAAAATAACAGGAGCATAATGTCTGGAAATGTCATAAACGATATTAATTTAGAAAAATATTATATATAATGTATATGACTGGTAGTGGTAGCTAAAATAATTAAA
The DNA here is from genome assembly GCF_059453375.1 of Lepisosteus platostomus. Taxonomy (NCBI): domain Eukaryota; kingdom Metazoa; phylum Chordata; class Actinopteri; order Semionotiformes; family Lepisosteidae; genus Lepisosteus; species Lepisosteus platostomus. The sequence goes on from NC_142612.1 coordinate 24,139,801, forward strand.
AAAAAACTTTTATATGAATACTTGCTATTACACTTGCACTATTGCAGTAGAAAACCATGTACTTTCTATAATCTGCTTTATTGAGAATATGGAATTAAATAACTAAATAAATTAATAACAGAGATATTTTAAGGATCTAAATATAATATTTTTATAATCCACTTTATACATATTCTACTTTTTTGTAGACAGCTGCATCAATTTCTTTGACTCATTCACCTGTGATTATTTCGGAAACGTTTTGACATGTACGTTTCAGCTCGTGTATGTTATCAAGCTGCGCTTTGGTCCAGTGGGCTACTTGTGTGAGTTTCAACCAGAATGCCCACACTTAATTCCCACTCAGGGCATAAGTTTTATTTTTAACAAATGAAATTGTAAATAATATGTACACTTCAATTACTTTTAAAAAATATATACATATAACACAACATATTAAATGTTAAAAAGATATTAATAAATTAGAAACATAAAGTAGTTAACAAATGTGAACACTGTCACCTGTGGGAGTAAAAAACAGTTCAACTGGATTCATTCAATACAATACAAAATACTTTATTTATCCCGAGGGAGCAATAAAAGACAAGCCTTTACAACAAGCCTTAAAACGAAATGATATATATTATAACTAGAATCAAGAATAATTAAGTTGTATAAAAAGACCACTGAAAGCAAAGGATAATAACATCTCTGATCACTATTAAATTAATATTTTTATTAATAATTAATAATTTCAAACTTGTATTTGTCACAACCTTCGGTTTCTTATTAAAATGGCTATTGTTGAGACAGAACATTTCAGATGTCAATAATCTTGTGAACAAATGACGCAGAGCCTTCAAACTACAGACATTTTAAAGATTGGAATTTGTGAAAAAAATCACAAGTTTTATTTAAACAACATCTAGTACCTGGTTGCATTTTTTAGAAACCTTAGTTTGAATAAAGTGGATCCCAGGTGTAAATGAGTCATAACGTGAGAATTACTATTCAAAACCTACTGTATGTATGCAAAACACTTGATCATATAAAGCACAATAACACAAACTCATTGGGTTCAACCACTCTTTAATTTGTGAAATTCTTTCTGCATTTTCTGTTTTTACCCAGATAAGAAACTACAGATGCAGTTATTTTGACAGGAGGAAAGTGTTCTGTGCTCAATAGCTTTTTCACCACAGCACATATTATGTTACATTTTTTATGCATTAGTCGAAGCATTTTAAAGTTTGTCAAAACTTTTAAAAAAGTAACAAAATACTGTAGGTCACACTCATAAATGTCCCGGATAAAGCGGTTAGAAATTAGATGAACTGGTGGATTTATACTTGTAAAATCATTCCAATTTAAATGCAATATGGAAGATATTATTAATCCCGCTGTGTTTGTGGAATAGATAGTTTTGCTTGGGGGATGGAGCTGAATTTACATTATTGTGCTCTTCTTCGTTGTTTTTATGTTATTCCCTATATTCAAGCAACAATCACTTATAATTATTTATCAAGATACACACACTCACACTGGAGCCAAATTTAATTAACCTCCCAGTATGTCTTTGGACTGTGCAGTACTGTGTATTACAGTTTATCATACTGTGCAGTAATCAACTGCAGTATATAAATACTGTATATCAATTATACACAGTAAATACAGTAATGGTACTGTATGGTTTTAAAGCTGCTACACTACAATGTGTGAAATATTTTTTATAATCAAAATTTAAAGTTAAATTGTTACTGGATTACTTGTTGCTGAAATTTGCATTAAGATAAAATTTTCTCAATCCAGATGTAAACCTGAAAAAGGCACATCACATTCACAAGAAGCTGTAATTATAAATGTCACACAATGGCCTGAGAAAGGCCAAAGTACAGATGCAGCCATTCAAAATGCGCGGGCGATACCGCATTATTTTGCGGTGCGCTTTACGCAGTCTAACGCGAGTTACCGGTAAATACCGCTAGTTACCGTAAATTCTCCTATAATACCGCAAGCAAAATAATAGTATCCGGAATTTCCGCAAGGTGGAGCTAATAAAGCTCAACCTCTCATGTTTGAGCTGTCGCCATCAAAGTCTTTAACTAAGATATTACTAATAGTATTAATAATGAATGACCTTGGACAAGCTGTAAACTCAAAGTATTGCCCTGGTCCACATTCTTTTTTTCATTGACCGTCTTTGTAAAAGTAACACCACAGCATTTCGCAATCACGCATTTGTTTCCAATCATGCAAAGTACAGTAATTTTTGAGAATCGATTCACCATGCCTTTCACATGCTCATAAAAGAGATTAATTTAGGAACATAAACATATTACCGTATGCAAACTGTACTGTATACAGTATGTATATGTATATTTAATGTCTTAACTGTGCCCGTTTAAGAATTGAATATTTATATGGAATTGTACCACTGAAGGGAAATCTAAGTACCTGAGCATAAAAAGAATAGGAGCATACTGTAACGCGTGAAGGCCATAAACGATATTAATTTTGGAACATAAACATACAGTATATGGCTGGTCTCTGTACTTTAAAGAAAACATACACACCAGTATTCCATTTCTCCCTAAACATTTTAAGCATCGAAGTCTTTAACTAACGTGATACCGGAGTCAACAAGCATACTTTTAGAATTTGATTAAAAGGGAATATAATATGGAATCGCGTATTTAAAGAAATTAATAACGATATAATTATATTCATGTTGCAAAAAAACTGCAACGGACATAAAAACTCCCTTGCTTTTAACAGAGCGTTCCATAGTTTCTAACTACGAAAATTATTTAAACTGTGACACTTATCATTCAACCAGAGCTCGAAATATCACAAGGATCCCCAAGAGCACAGCATAGACTGTATTAAAGGAATCGCGTATCTAAAGAAATTAATAAGATATAATTATATTCGTGTACTGCGACAGGGGTGTGTAGGGCTGTTTCACTTCTCTCTTCATGTGACTTCCCTTGTAGCCCACTGGTCTATGTGCCTGATTACCCACTCACAGGTTGTGAGTGGGTAATCACTTACAGGTTATGTGTTCAAATCCAGCTGGCTCTGTGACTTTTCTTTTAACAAACATTTCTTCGAAAAAATAGAATAGCAATAATATTGACTTTCAATTGACTTTTATATTTCAAAATATCACAACATGATCGAATCTATTTTTGATAACAGTGAATAGTCACCTTCTTCCCTTCTGACAATGGTCACTGCTTCTGCTTCCTGCTTCTATTGTGTGTGTGTCTGTGGGGGGGATCCTTTCAGATCTCCCTTCAGATTTAAAAGGTTATTAATCATACCTTCGGTGTCGCATCTTACCAGTGCAACTGATCTTTTGCTGCCTGGGTGGGTCAACTATCACAAAGCTTTAGAGAACCTAACATTTCTATTATCAACAAATTGAAAATTTGTAATAGAGTACATTTTTATAGAGAAATGGAGGCTGGACAGTATGCGTTACAATAAATAGATTTATATTGATTTAAATCGCATTTTGATTTAAATAGCAAACGCGTGTTTAATTATATGTGTTTTTTTAAATCATAATCAGACAAATGCAACATAAATTGATACAGTATCTTTGTCTTCTAAGTATCTTAATAAACTTTCAGCATAGCTTTCTCCCCGTTTAAATTTATTTTTCTTGGGATTTTGGGATCAAACGTGGAAGGATTAGATTGTAATCGTTTTTATTTTTCAAATACGTTTTAGAAAAGTGTAATCTATACCAGCCCAGACTGTACGCCTGCTTCACTGTGGGACAGCCGCACTGGTCGGCGGCCTTCCTAAACCCCGCCCTGACCACTTTCACTCCTGTCCTGCTCTTCCCCGCGCACCCCAGCCGGGCGCTCTTCGGCCTCTGCCCGGGACGAATGTATATTTAGAAATTTACACCCGGCGCGGCACCGAGGGAGCGTCTGCATTTATAACTTAGTTTTTAAAATTAGTCAAGCAATATGAAGCATCTCCTTTTACTTTTAAGTCCCTTAAATACATTGAGCACAGCTTTCTCACCACTTAGATTACTTTTTGATACCATCCTTACACAAAGCAGAAACTTCTTGTATTTTCCGATGACATACAGTACAAGTGGAAAGATTACAGATTTTAATCGTCTTTAATTTTGTTACGTTATACGTTTTAGGAACGTTTCATCTAAACAAACACCACAAAACTATTCTCGATTGTATTTCTGAATGTTATGTTACACCTACGAATTAAGAAAGTTAGGTGTAGCACTTTAGATATTTTTTTCTGAACCAGGGAAAATCTGATCATGTTTCTCTATAACAATAATAAAAAACTTTATTTTACATATCACCTTTAAAAGTGGTATCTCAAAGCAATACAGTAGATGTAAACCACAGATTAAAAAGTAAATACCCAGACAAACACAAACGCGTTTTTAATAAAATGCTTTTATTCATTCAGCAGAGAGAGAGAGAGAGACATCCAGCAGAGAGAGACACATACACGGGTTTTCATTGACAAAAAGTAATTGTATTTTTTACATTCCTCTTGTCTAACAGGAATGTTGTGTTTGTGGACAGACTGTCCACAAACGTGAGACTGTCTTTCTCAGACTCACATTCCTGAATGTCCCCCACCCTGGTCAACAATCCTAGGAAGAACACGAAACAGCCTGTTAATAAAATTGTTACAATTTTGTTCGGTCAGTTCTTCCTCCCAGAATTTATAGATCGCATTGATCAGTTCCTGCTTTGTGACGGGCTTAGCAGTTTTCCGAACCTAGTCTTTCAGCAAATGCCAAACCATCTCTATCGGATTTAGATCTGGGGATTCGGCTGGAGTTTTCACCCAGTTCACTCCTTCTGCTACAAGCCTCGCCCTTGCTGCTGTGTGTTTCGGATTGTTGTCTTGAAAGAGACGGTGCCTTGATCCAAAGTGCTCCCTGATATATGGGGTGGCATGCTGTGTGACCACGACTTCCTCGAAGAATTCGCGGTCCATAATTCCTTCGAAAATAAGAAGTGGTCCCGGGCCTCTTCTAGATATACCCCCCCAGACGTGAACCTTCAGTGGATGTTTGGGCTTTGGCTTGTCCACATATCTCCCCTTTTTGCAAAATGCCATTGTTGAAAACTGTTCCAGAGCCACTGTTGTTTCGTCGGTGAAAGGTACATCCTGAAATGCCTCCCCCTGTTCAATCCATTGGAGTGCTTGTTTGAGTCTTTCCTCTTTGTTTTTTAGCCTTATCATGGGGCATGTGTTGGTTTTTCTGCATCTCCATCCAAGCCTCCTGCGCACTCTTCTTATCGATGTCGGACTAACGGTCGCACCGAGGTCAGCCCATAGCCGTCTTTGGACTTGCATCGCCGGTAGCTCATCATTTTCATCAGTCAGTTTGTCGAAAGCTCGCACAATAGGACTCGAAAAAAAAAGAGATCAACAGTTAGTTTTAAAAATAATGTGCATAGTTGTATTTACATGCAAGAAAGTTATTTACTTTTGAAATTGGTAAATAAATCGGTTTAGATTCTCTTTGCCTCCTCTCCCCTTTATAATTTCGTCTCACTGTGCTTTCAGAAACGAAGATTTCCATCGAAGCCAAATGCTGTACAATGTCCCGTGTTGACTTCCCATTTCTTTTCATCTTCATTATTTGGTGTGAGAGAGTCTTCGTGATTTTGGCCATTGTCCGTCTCCTTACCAAAGCGATACAGTGGTGCAGCTTGAATTCTGTACCTATATACTGTATAGTATGGTACAGATAAAACTTACACCATACCGATGAGCTAATACCAGGACACCAGGAAACGTGTCTGATGCATTAGCAAGTTAAAACAATTGCGTCGAAAACCTGGGCGTAACAGCTGTCCCTTTTTCTGATCACTCGCTCTCTGGATACACGTCTCACCTGTCCTGTTCTTTGTTTTCCTAATATGCTGATTATGCCTGCTGCAAATCCACTCCTACCCTCACACCTAAAGAAGACAATTTTAAATTTCTTGGCGCAGTTCATTGTGCAATTAACCCTTGAATGTGCTGTCCTTAAGGTGATATCACATAAAGGTTATACTGCTATTTAATTGGATACGCGATTAAAAAAAATTAAAAAAAAATTTGAATCCCCGGCGGAACACATTCCATAAGAATCAGCGCTTTTATTTATCGCCTTTTTAGGTGGCTTCTCAAAACGCTTTACAGGATAAAAACAACAATAACAGCAACAACAACAATATTGTATTTCATTGCACTTTGACAGAGCGTCCTTAAATCAACTGTTGACTCTTCTCTCTTTACTACTTGTTTGGAGTGACTGAGCACAATGATCACCCCAGAGTCTCTGCCCCAGGAGATTTGAGGTTTTTTGACAGAGGGCAAACAACTCTCTCTCGCTTGCCCTCCCCCCCCCCCTGTGCATTGTCTGTTTTTTTTGTGCTGTCCTTTGACAAAACAAGGTTCGCCAGATAATGTGAATCGAAACCTGTTTTTCTAGCTTTTAAAGTCGTGCGATGTGTAAGCGGAAACACATCATTATATCTTACATATGAAATATACATAATATAGCTCCCAAACAAACGCAAAAGTTTCAGGAAGACTAAGGAAGGACTAAGGGAATTGTCATCTGTTGTTGAAGCTCTGTGAGCTCGGTGACTTTGAGACCACTTGTTATCCCACGTTGTTTGAATCGCCACAATTCAAATAGAGAAAAAAGAGCTGACTGACAAGATTTAAGATGTGTCTGTCAATGTTGGATTTAAAAAAAACACATTGCCCGACGTTTGTTGCATTGCTTGAAAAATAACTTTATTTCGAGAGACTGGATAAGTAATTCAAGTGTTTTATAATTTAACTATATGTGCAAATGTTTTATGATATGTCGCTGTTGTGAATGTCTGTGGACATGTGCTGGCTTGACAGGAGGCTATACTGTACACAGAGAGGGGAGGGAGGGGGGGACAAGCCGATACATACTCTTAGAGTTTGATTAATAGGGAATATAATATAAAAATATAGTACTAAAAATAAGATACACTCTACAGACATTCACAACAGTGACTGTCAGAAGATAGGACACAGCGGCTCAGACACCCGCTGAATGGAAAGGGGCACTTTAATGATCTGTATGGCTAATACTAAAGCCAATACTTTAATATTCTTTTCTGTATGTTTAACAATAGTGGGTACTGGACTAATTCGGCCCTGCTCCCGTTGTTAGGTGTTAATGTGTTGTTGTTAAGTGTGAATTTGTACCTGTTTCCCTGAGGTCTGGCTTTTTTTCTGGAAAACCATAACTCTGGTCTTGTCCAGATTGACTGTCAGCGTCCAGGTCTGATAGTGCTGCTCCAGCAGTGACAGGTTCTGCCGCAGCCTCTGTTCTGTGGGCGACAGCAGGACCAGGTCGTCTGCAAAGAGCAGGAACTCGATATCTGTAATTAATGCAGACCAGTAAATCAAGGGACAAAACAATTGTTGCGCCCGGCTCCTCAATGGGCTTGACGTGCTAATGCGTTGGTTTAACAGTCCGGGTGTGGCAAGCCTCTGATATCTCCCGACTTCGGCAAAAGGAACCTGCCTTTCATTGGACAGGAAAGCAAGAGCCGACCTCTACGCCGCCCTCGTGTTTCGAAATCTTGTGACTTTTGAAATTTACTGGGGGTGGACCACGTCTGTAAATTTTGATGGGTCCAGAGGCAAAAGTGCCTGACTTGCAATCTCTGGGAAACCATTAGTAGCATGGTGAATCGGAGATTCTCAACCCTTACTTCGTGCGACTGGAAAAGAATTCGTGATCGGATCAACGGAATACTCCGTAGAAGGAGGCGCTCTTTTCCTCTAGTCTAACAGTCTGTCCACAAACAAAACATTCCTGTTAGACAAGAGGAATGTAAAAAAACAATTACTTTTTGTCAATGAAAACCGGTGTGTGTGTCTCTCTCTGCTGGATGTCCCTCTCACTCTCTGCTGAATGAATAAAAGCATTTTATTAAAAATGCGTTTGCATTTGTCTGGTATTTACTTGGTCCTTTTAACTGTTTTTCCATCTACTGTATTGCTTTGAGATGCCACTTTTAAAGGTGATATGTAAAATAAAGTTTTTTATTATTGTTATAGAGAAACATGATCAGATTTTCCCCGGTTCAGAAAAAAAGATCTAAAGTATACTAGTTTGTCACTCTTCTCATCCCCTCTCTGCTAAATGGCTTTTGAATAGAGTCACATGAAGAGAGGGGTGAAACAGCCCTACACAGCCCTGTCGCAGTACATGAATATAATTATATCTTATTAATTCTTTAGATACGCGATTCTTTTAATACAGTCTTTGCTGTGCTCTTGAGGGTCCTTGTGATATTTCGAGCTCTGGTTGAATGATAAGTGTCGCAGTTTAAATACTTTTCGTAGTTAGAAATTATGAAACACTCTGTTTAAAGCAAGGGAGTTTTTATGTCCGTTGCAGTAAAAGAAAATGCCTGACAAAGTAGGGCTTGGACAGATTCCAAGTGCATTTTTGCAATTTACGTTGCATTGTCCATTGTGCTGCTGTAATATAGTTTAAAATAATTCAAAGTCTAAACTGTATCAGCTTTATTTATGGGTTGCAATTTAGAAAAAGTCAAAAACCACACTCAAAATGCAATTTAGAGCTTTCTGACAAGAGGAGACACCCAAATTAATAATGTAACATGCCACTGTTTGTGCATGAACAAAGTTATACTGCTATTTCCTTAGATACGTGATAAAAAAAAATAAAAAAAATTTGAATCCCCGGCGGAACACATTCCATAAGAATCAGCGCTTTTATATATCGCCTTTAAAGGTGGCTTCTCAAAACGCTTTACAGGATAAAAACAACCACAATATTGTATTTCATTGCACTTTGAAAACCAAGTGTATTCTTTGACATTAAATTCCTGAAGCTTACTTCATCTTAATTACAAAATATAGTAAGCTAACAAAAAAGGTGATAATTCAATGACTAAAAGTCAAAAGCTTTCTCCCAGAGACAAATCCAGTCCAAATCCAAAGGCATACTGTACTAGCAGGTTAATATGCTCCAGGGTAAACTGTCCCTGGCATGTGTATTTGTGTCCCACCTTGTGTCCATATCTTGCCATGATAAGGATATACCATGTCTCTGGATGGTCATAGATGAAGCCCTTAGAAAATTAATAGATGGATGTATTTTTAGGGCAGAACAAACAATGTTTATTCAAGCACAGGAGTTCATAGCAGAAATTCTGAATTATTGGCTCTTGAATAGCAAGGCGAAAATGGCATAACAACCCTTAATATTTATCACAGTAGGAGCAAATCAAAACAACATACTAATTATTATTATTATTGTTGTGGTCTGGTATTTGCTTTTAAAAACTATTTAAAAAAATGGCACAACAGGACCTAAAAACTTATATTAAAAAACATCTTCAAAAGCTGACCTTTAAAAGCCATGTTACTGTTATGGTAACAGTAACACACAACCACATATTTATCAATCAGTAGTTAATCATCAGAAATAGCAGTTTCCAGCAGGCTGCTCTTGATTTGTTTGAAAGGTTAACAGGCATGTTATCTGTAGAACTAAAGCCAGTTATTGACACATTCTTCTATAGTGGAATTTATAGCAGCAATAAGCTTAGATTCCATTATCCCCATTCAGAATCAATGCCAAATCAAGTTAAATCAAGCTAAGCAGAGTAGGTTACCCCTGTTGTTTATAGGACAATTAGGTAATAGTGCTGTCTCCTTTGTCTAGCGTGCCTAGTAGGTCAAATCTTATATTGATGTATTTGTTTAAAAATATGCCATATTTCATATGAAAAACACTTACACTTTAGGGTACATATCTGGTAGGTGTTGTAAACCATTTTGTGGACTGGAGAAGGTCAAATGGATAGTTCTCACTGAGAAAGCAGGCAGGAAACTTCTAAGCTAATCTAATTAGAGAAAAAATCTGGTATTACTTTTGGAGAAATGAAGCCAAAGATCTATGAAATGTCTAATGGAGTGGAAAAGAAGTAGAGAAAAAGCAATAGAAGGCATGAAAGTGGGCTGAATGCAACACACAATAACAGGCTTGTGATTTAAAAGAGGCAGAGAAAAGAGTAAAGTAGGTGTTGTGTGGGATAAAATAGAGAGGGACTGAATAATATGTAAATAGTCTACATATGTTAATGGATTTTAAGAGAAGATGTCTGGTGAAATAGAGGGAGACATAAGAAAGGGAGAATTAAAGAGACGAAAAGGTAGAGAATCGTTAATAAGGCTTGGTGCTAAATCACTGGAATATTGCCTGCAGAATTAAGGCGATATAAAAGGATGAAAAAAAATCAGGCCTAAATCACACGGCAGATTAAACATTTTGTATTTCCTCTCAACAAAGTGCTGCTCACTGTGGGATTAGAACAAGGCCTTGAAGGAATAATGTAAGATAGTCAGAATGTGAGAAGGAAAAAGAGTCAAGAGTGGAGGATGCAAGAGAATTAATTAATAACAGAATAGATGAATAAGGGGAAGACAGGAGAGAGGCTGATAGAGATTAAAGAGAAGAAGCTAGGTGGTGAGAAACTAGACTTAGTGCTCAACTCTATATGAGCAGGCATTCACAAATAGGTGGAAGGAGAAAACTAAGAATAGTAACAAAGTCTAAGGATGGGTTTGAGGTAGAGAAATTAATACAGAATTATCCTAATACAGGTGAGAGATGAAGAGGAGTAAATCTTAAGAGCGAGCAGGTATTGAGGTAGTGGGGAAATGAGGAGGAGAAGAGGAAAAACAAAAGAGCAGAAAGGATGAGAAATGTCAGGATACAAAGAACACAAGTCCAGTTCCTCAGACCCAACGTAGCATGTTTGATTTTTGTGTAATATTGATTTGTGCTGCTTTGTTGCCTCAGAACTCAGATGGCTTGCTGTATAGTTTTCCCTGAAAAGACAACAATGTGTGAGATCTAAGGTCAGAGGTGTCCCGGAAAGGAAAATGGGTTTCTCTCCAGTGTGCTTTGTGACCCAGATATCAGATCAAAATATCATATCATATCAAAATGCTGTGCATAACTCACTGAGCAGTAATGGCTGGCTGAACAAAGTGTTAGATTCTATCTGGAAATGGCTTTTCTGGAACTGAGTTATGTATGGCATGTTTCCACTTAAAGGACAGAGAGGGACCTTGGCAGGGGTAAGTACACATGAGACTTTCATGAGTCATTAATTAAGATGTGAAAGAAGAGTAACTGAGGGATGTAATATGTTAACTATTTTGGAGCTGTGTGATATATGAATGGGACAGAAAAAAATGCAAATAGTGTTGTGCAAGTGAGAGAAAATCATGTACAGAAAGGTCCACAACAAGCTTGCCTAGTGGATTGGGGCCTGTCTGCTACAATGACTCAATGTGATAGTCTAGTGACTAAAAGTCTCCAGTCACTACAGTGCTCGACTTCTAGTGATTGATGGCAACCTCACTGCATAGTACAATATTGAAATCTTGAGACATTACTTGCTGCCCTTCCTCTGGGGTTATCCTGATATGATTACATTCCAGCAGGACAATCCTCATATGACTTTCTTCTGAGAAGAGAATGTGACAGTTATGCTGTGAATTTCAGAATTCAATTGAACATATGAAGGATGAGTTTGGAAGATATGTGCCAATCAATCGGTCAATGTTTATTTATCAAATGCACAACGATACAGCGTGTAGCAGTAGTTGCTGTTAATTAAATGTCTTTTCTGCAAGTTCACGGGGGGTAAAAATAACAAAATTAAAGTTGCAAAATAAGGTTACATAATGATACATAATAGTGCAATAGAAACTGAATAAAATAAACTCAGACAGAGCTCAATATAAATAGAGCTGTGATGTGTCCAGGGTGTATGCAATACATTATGCCCAAGTAATGCAGTATGCCGAATACAATGAAAACTGTATGTCCATGTAGCCATTATGGGTGATTTGCTGAAGGAACTGCAGCTTGGCTATTTAGCAGTCTTATTGCCTGGAGGTAGAAGCTGAGGGCCATATGGAGGACAGTGGCAATAGCATCCTCTGTTGACCTGTTCTGACGATACGCATATTGTAGTCGGTCTAGGGTGTCAGGCAGTGAGTAGGTGATGTATGCTTTGACCAACCGCTCGAAGCACTTCATGATAACTGAGGTGAGTGCAACACCGGTAGTCATTCAAGTAACTGACTCTGGGTTTCTTAGGGACTGGGACGATGGTGGTTTTCTTAAAGCAGGAAGGAACTATAGACTGATCTAGAGAAAGATTGAATATGTCCGAGAAAACATCTGCCAACTGGTCTGCACATGCCTTCAGAACATGGCCAGGGAAAATATCAGGGCCAGGAGACTTGTGTGGATTGGGCTTTTTAAAAACTTTACGCACATCTGCTCTGGATATTATCAGTGAGTTTTCATCTTGGATTTCTGGAATCCTCCTGGCTGGATCTGCGTTATTGACCTCAAACCAAGCATAGAATGAATTTAGCTCATCAGGAAGAGAGGCAGACTGTTGTGTGATATAGCTGGGTTGCTTTTTGTAGTCTGTAATGGTGCATATACCACTCCACATATTCTGTGTGTTGCAGCCATGATAATATGACTCTAATGTAACTCTATAGTTGTATTTAGCTATTTTGATGGCTTCCTGAGGTCATATCTGGATTTTTTGTATTTATCCATATCACCAGAATTAAAAGCAGCTGTCCTAGCTTTAAGTTTGGCGCGTATCTAGACATTTACCCACTGTTTCTGATTTGGCTTTGTGCAAACAGTAATCCTGGGGACCAAGTCTTCAATGCATTTGTTGATGTAGCCAGTAACACAGTCCGCATACAGATTTATTTTATTTCCAGCAGCTTCTGGGAAGTTCTCCCAGTCAGTGGTAGCAAAACACTAACTTAACATAAAATCTGATTCATCCAACCAGTGTTGAATTTATGTGGTTCTTAACACTGGCCTCTCCTGTTTAAGCTTCTGCTTGTAAACTGGAAGTAGCAGAATGGAGGTGTGATTGGATTTGCCACAAAGAGGTCGGGGGAGGGCTTTGTAACCATCCTAGAAGGAAGTGTAAACATTGTCCAACATGTTTGTTCTGCGCGTTGGGTGGTTCGATGTGTTGATGTCAGCAATCAGCAAATGCAACAACTAATGTGTTGCAAAGCATGTTTTAAGCATGGCTTAGATTGCTTTCAGTGAAGACCAGACACACTGTTAGCTTGTAACCTTCACAGTATACCCCATATTGATCCATATTGAAACTGTTGATGACAAATAATTATCATAATGAATTTACCTGTGTCATGTAGGTTCAATAAAATATCACTGTACCTGTCTATTTTATCATTTTACAGAAGTTTATCATTTTTTTAATGATGATTGAGAGTCTATCAAATGTAATATTTGATGCTCAGTACATTGTTATAAGCTATGGGGTGTGAGTTATTGAACAATGCAGGTTAAATTATAAAAAGAAAATCACATAGCGACATGTAACCCCCAATTTACAAGGGAATATCAAACTGCAACAGTTATAGGCACATGTTTCAATTGCTCTCTAGTACAGTCAGATAACAAAATAAACTTGTCAGAAATATTTGAACGAGACAAATATATATTTAAAATAATTAAAAAACACAATGTTTACTACTATTATATACAGATATTTAAAAGTACCAGGGAAGTACCTTCTATAGAACCATGGAAACAAAACCTTCAACTTAGGTGCAATTATCTTAGAGGAAAAAAAGTGATCCTACAGATGCAGCCATTCAAAACACGTGGGGCATTTCGCGGTACACCGCAGTGGGTGTGTTGCATCAAAATGCAGTATCACGCAGTATCACGCGGTGTAATGCGTCATTTAACGTCGTACCGGAAAGTATCCGGAATCACCTTGTAAAACCGCCAGGAGGATCCAATAAAGCTTAACCTCTCATGTACAGCATTTGAGCTTTTAAATTTAAACTGTGTATTACAGCATGTTAGTCATCAGTCATTAAAAAGTTGGTATATTTTATGAAAGCAAGATTGCTCAGTTGGGCAAGAGTACACAACCTACCTTTATCAAAAATATTTTAATTATGCAGAAATATTTTATGCATCAAAGCCTTTACCGAAGATATTTCTAATAGTATTAACAATGAATGACTTTGGGCAAGCTGTAAACTCAAAGTATTACGCTGGTCCACATTCTTTCTAACTGTCATTTTAAACGAAAATACTTTTATTTTTTCTTTGACAAACACCACAGCATTTCGTTGATCTAACTAATGAGGACAGGACATTAGCTAGCCAATATGATAAAGGAATAAATGACTTTTTTTGTTTATTTCTTTAGCACATTTGTACAAGCACTTGGAAACTGTCCAAGCCCTACATTGTCAGGCATTTTCTTTTACTATAACAGGCATAAAAACTCCCTTGCTTTTAACAGTGCATTTCATAATTTCTAACAACAGAAATTATTTAAATTGCGACACTTATCATTCAACTAGAGCTCAAGATATCACAAGGATCCTCAAGATTTGGGGCAGATCGGTGACTCTGTGGCTAAGGATCTGTGGCTAGAAGGTTGCTGGTTCAAATCCCACAGACGGCAGAGGAATCCTACTCCGTTGGGCTCCTGAGCAAGGCCCTTAACCCCAACTGCTCTGCGGGCACTGTACAATGGCAGACCCTGCGCTCTGACCCCAGGATCTCTCCCTGTCTGTGTGTCTCATGGAGAGCAAGCTGGGGTATGTAAAAAGATAATTCCTAATGCAAGAAATTGTAAAGGTTTAATAAAGTAATATTGTTGTTGTTTGTTGTTAAGAGCACAGCAAAGACTGTATTAAAAGATACTTGTATCAGATACATGAGAATCCAAGCTTCTTATCTATGCTAAGAAGTAGTTTGTTTTTCTGTTTTTTGGTCTGTTATGGTCTGTAGCTCAAATCATGCTTTACTAAAAATTAGACACAAGAAGAGTATTATTGGACAATGTTGTGAGGCTCTGGTGGAATTTCTCTGTAAATTGAAGAGTTATAGAGGAGACAGGTTGTGTATCGCTTCTTTTGACACATTCCAATGTTAATGCAATACGGAAGATAATGTGGTGTATTGGTCGTTAGTGAAAAGATTTAATAACTTAATCTCTTTACTGTGCACATGACACATCTTTACTTGTGTCTCTCTCTCATCTTGGCGCGGTGCTGCTGGCGGGTAGTGACAGAAAACAAATAAAGCGCAGTTTTTAACTCCACAAGTTTCTCAACGAACCCAAAGTCATTACATCAGTGTCAGAAGCAGGAGTATGGACAGTGAGCGGCCGATGATGTCGGACTCAGAGAACCATCGGTTCCCCCAGCCCCGGGGACTACAGATGCTGTCGGGAAACGGGAGCGGGGCGGCCTAAAGGGGGGAAGGCCGCCCTTGAGTGACGCTACTCCCGCTCTGGAAAGGCAGAAGGAGCGCTTCACCCCGCCTCCTGTGGGAAGAGTTGGCCACAGCCGGGGCTTATTCCTTCCCTGCCTCACCGAGGGCAGACCCTGCCAGGCCCTCATCGACACCGGTTTCACCATCACCCTGCTGCGGCCTGGTGTCCTGCCGGGCACTGAGGCAGCCGGACCCCTAGGGCGCTCACCGTGCACTTTGGAGCTGCGAGGGTGAAACACCCCTTCTACCTTGCTTCAGTCCGCGAGGACTGTATCTTGGGGTTGGACTGGTTGCAGCGCCCCTCTCTGTGTACAATAGAGCCTCCTGTCCTGGCTGGTGGAGCTCATACAGCTGTGTCTGGAGAGAATCCAGGGTATCAGCTTCAACCACACAGCTGGGCAGCTTGTTCCCCCCTCCCGCCCCTCTCTGTGTACAGTAGAGCCTCCTGTCCAGCCACATTATTTGCAACCATCATTTTAAATGAAAATACTTTATTTTTTCATGGACAAAAAGCAACACCTCAGAATTTCGTTTATCTAACTAACAAGGATGGGACATTAGCTAGCCAGTATGATAAAGGAATAACTTACTTTTTTGTTTATTTCTTTAGCACATTTATTTGAACATTTCTATCAATTGTACAAGCACTGAAAAACTGTTCAATCCCTAGTTCGTCGGGCACTTTCTTTTACTATAACAGATATAAAAACTCCCTTGCTTTTAACAGAGCATTTCATAATTTCTAACAACGAAAATGATTTAAAGTGCGACACTTTTATCATTCAACGAGTGCTCAAAATATCACAAGGATCCTCAAGAGATCAACAAAGACAACAGAAAAAGATATGTGTATAAGATACTGTCCATGGGAATCCAAACTTTTTATCTATGCTAAGAAGTAGTCTTTAAAATTTCTTCATTACACAGTGAAGTCAAAATTCCGGGATATGCCTATATTAGAAAATATAGGACTTCTTCGAATGTATGTCAGGCAATCAGACTTCAGGACCAGAATTATCCATTTTATAATGGGGAATATAGTGTAAAATCCTGGGTTCGATAAAATGTTTCAGGCATTCATGTGAAGGACAACAGAGCTTTCACTGGCCGATTATCAGTATTATTAATAATGATTAATTTAAGGGTCTAAATATCTAAACATATGTATGTATTTAGCAGGTAGTATCACTGTAGTCCACTTTCTTTGTAAACATGGAAAAACAGATTCACAACGTGACGCTGTGTCACTGTGTAAAAAAAAATGGTTTGGACACCCTATATTGTAATAAGCTGCTGAGCTAAGAATAGGAATGTTCCTGCTGTCAGGGGGTGGAAAGTGCCCGCGGTCATTTAATTAGTATTACAATTTGCACTGATTCCCTTGCGAAGATATGGACATAAGAATATTCGTGTGTGGTCAAAAAATGGCAGAAAGCACTTAAAATTAATATGGTTAATAATAGTAAACTGTAACATGCTGTAACAAGATTGGCTAAACTGGGAAGACAAATGCTTTCAGAGAAAATGTTTCAGGTGTGAAGAACATAGATCTCCAATAGATCACAAAGCACTGAAATCTTTTGAACTAATGATTAGTTGTTTCCATCAACACCTTCCAGCAGCACTCCCGTGCCCAGACGAGAGAGAGACACAAGACAAGCCTGCCAGCCCGAGAGAGAGAGAGAAACACCAAGGGGTGCAGAACCAGGGAACTATTTACATGGAAAATAGGATCTCCCCAGACTGTCCGCCCGTTTCACTGTTACCTGGATACCTCTTTATTTAGAACTCACTCTCCCCCCTGCCTGTCTGACTTCTTTTAATCCTTCTGTGCCCGGATTGCAGCGGGTAAGATGTTTTTCCAAGAAAAAAAGAGAAATTTCACCAGAGCCTCTTCTCTTCTTGTGTCTAATTTTTTAGTTTGGAAGGATTCAAGCAGGATTTTAGATGAAAGACAGCGACCTTAATCAAGCCCAAATCATAATTGAACCCATTCAGAGCCTACATTACATTTTAGCGTTTCATTCTGAGCAGAAGACCCTCACACCCGAAGAAGGCTTGCGTTTTCTCTCTTCTCTTTTAAGCATGTGCACAATGCTGTAATACAATTTAAAATAATTAAAAGTTTAAACAGTACCAACTAAACTCCATTAATATAAGTATCGAGTGGAATTAAATAAATACAGCTTTTTAGTATAGATTACACTTTTCTAAAATGTATTTAAAAAATAAAAATGATTACAATCTAATCTTTCCACGTTTGATCCCAAAATCCCAAGAAAAATAAATCTAAACGGGGAGAAAGCTATGCTGAAAGTTTATTAAGATATTTAGAAGAAAAAGATAACAATTTATGTTGCATTTGTCTGATTGTGAATCAAAAAATACATTTGATTAAACACGTGTTTGTGATTTAAATCAATATAAATGTTTCTATTGTAACGCATACTGTACAGCCTCCGTTTCTCTATAAAAAATTAAAAGATCGTTTGCGAAGCCTAAGAGGGGGGGTCTGCTCTCAGTGACAGCTGACAATCCTCCATACACTCAAGTGAAAAATTAATAATGCCAATGTAAACGTCATATTTACAATTTGTTGATAAAAGAAATGTTAAGTTCTCTAAAGCTTTGTGATAGTTTACCCAGGCAGCAAAAGATCATCTACACTGGGAAGATGCAACACTGAAGATATGATTAATAACCTTTTAAATCTGAAGGGAGATCTAAAGGGATCCCCCCCCCACACACACACGATAGAAGCAGGAAGCAGAAGCAGGGACCTATTCATTGTTATTCAAAATGACTTAAATTCGAACATGTTGTGATATTTAGAAATATAAAAAGTCAATTATTTATCCATAATGTTGCTATTTTATTTTTTTAAAGAAATGTTTGTTAAAAGAAAAGTTGTGGCAACAGCTGGATTTGAACACCCAACCTGTGGTACAGAAGTTGGGCATGTAGACCACAGTACGCGTGAGGACTGGTGAAACAGCCCTATACATACAGTATCAACAGACATTGTACAGCATGTACTATTTTGTTGCAGTATATGAATATAATTTTATCGTTATTAATTTCTTTAGATAAGCGATTCCATATTATATTCGCAGAAAGGCTTAAAACTACCACTTTTTGTACACATTATTTCACGTTAATTAAAGACTTCGATGCTTAAAATGTTTAGGGAGAAATGGAATACTGGTGTGTATTTTTTCTTTAAAGTACCGAGACCAGCCATATACTGTAATACTGTATGTTTATGTTCCAAAATTAATATCGTTTATGGCCTTCACACGCGTTGTGCTCCTATTCTTTTTATGCTCAGCTACTAAGATTTCTCTTCAGTGGTAAAATTCCATATAAATATTCAATACTAAAAGGGACACAGTAAAGACATTTAAATCCTTCTACGACCGACCAACGCACCACGAGTGCCCCCGTTGGTCAACCAATCACGTACCATGCGATGACGTAGCCAATTACCCGCAGTACGTGTCTGTGCCGTGCACTTTAAATGGCTGCATCTGTATTTCATATAAAACAAATGGAGCTACCTAGGACTAAAAAAACTTAAAACAATGATTTTTTTTCTATTTTAAATAGCTCATGACAAAAAAAACAGGAAATTCAATTAGTCTGGTGAATACCATATAAAGGAAATAAATATTACAAAAACTACAAGACACAAAAACAGTTGGTGTCTTCAATACTCAAATCAGCTACATGCTTTCTGTTTGCCTGGTCAGTCCAGAGGTGCCCTCAAACAGTTGTGATCCTCTGACTTCACCCCATTCTGATTCAGCACTGATTCTGAACTGTTCTATCGAATTTAATTTTTATTTTTCTATATTTCATCCAAGCTTGATGGTCATATTAAAAGTAATTTGGCCATCTGATTAACTGCCCACTGTGGCTGCCCCTATGTGACCAGACAAAATAAGGAACAGCTGGACAAAGACTCCAAAGAATAACAATTTTCTTACCATAAAGAATATGGGACACTATGAGAAGTGAACTCAGTTTTTCATAGCACACAGCAACACATTAGAACCAAAATGATCAAATTGGAACATAAGTGAAAGAAATTGTAAATATGCTGATGGAAAAAAGAAACGCAACACCTTTTTAAGACCTTTAAAAAGACCTTAATTCAAAGCTTAGGTCACTGCAAGAAAAAAGCCACACTTAGTCAGTTTTCTGTGCATTGCATAATCCATTGAATGTCACCAGAAGCAAGGGAGAGGGCCATTGGCATGCTGCAGGCAGGCATGTCATGTGACAGCATTGCTATGGAGTGAGCCATTCCACTGTGTCCCGACTACAGAGAAGGTTTCAGGAGACTGGCAGGACAGATGACCGTACAAGATCCATTCACCCTCGAGTGACCACACCAGAGCAGGACCGACACCTCAGACTGGTCCATCTGAGAGATCATTTCAGATTTGCCACCCATACTGTTGCTGAAACTGAGCAGCTCTTTACAGAATGACAACAACAATAAATAAAAAGAATATACAGATGCTGCCATTCAAAGTGCGCGGTACAGACACGTACCGGAGGTAATTGGCTACGGCGTCGCGCATTGTGATGCAAGATGACGCGCGGTACTGCGGTACGTGATTGGTTGACCGACAAGGGCACTCGTGGTCCGTTGGTCTGTCGTAGATAGACTTACAGTAAACGTCTTTACTGTGCCCGTTGTAAATATTGAATTTTACCACTGAAGGGAAATCTTAGTAGCTGAGCATAAAAGGAATAGGAGCATACTGTAACGCGTGTGAAGGCCATAAACAATATTAATTTTGGAACATAAACATACAGTATATGGCTGGTCTTGGTACTTTAAAGAAAAAATACACACCAGTATTCCATTTCTCCCTAAACATTTTAAGCATCGAAGTCTTTAACTAAAGAGATACCGGAGTCAACAAGCATACTTTTAGAATTTGATTAAAAGGGAATATAATATGGAATCACGTATCTAAAGAAATTAATAATGATATAACTATATTCATGTACCACAACACAAGAATAGTACACGCTGTATATTGTCTGTCGATAATGTTT
Source organism: Lepisosteus platostomus (assembly GCF_059453375.1). Lineage (NCBI taxonomy): Eukaryota > Metazoa > Chordata > Actinopteri > Semionotiformes > Lepisosteidae > Lepisosteus > Lepisosteus platostomus. The sequence continues at coordinate 24,160,253 of NC_142612.1, forward strand.
CTGTAGTGCTTTTTCAGCACTCTGCATCTGACCTTGCCGGTGGCACTGTGGGTTAGGCTCCTGACTCCCATGTCACACGGTCTGTGATCAAATCCCACTGCAACTATGACTTTTTTAACAAACATTTCTTTGAAAAAATGAAACGTTTCCCTTGGTCAGAGATTAAATAAAACCTCACTCGCACCAAACAAATTTATATTTCTAAATATCACAACATGATCGGATTTAAGTCTTTTTAATAACAATGAATAGTCACCTATGCGTTACAAAATAAACATTTATATTGATTTGAATTGCGTTTTGATTTAAATCGTAAACGCGTGTTTAAATATATGTGTTTAAAGGCGATATATAAAAGCGCTGATTCTTATGGAATGTGTTCCGCTGGGGATTCAAAAAATTTATTTTTTTAGGGAAAATCTGATCATGTTTCTTTATAACAATAATAAAAAACTTTATTTTACATATCACCTTTAAAAGTGGCATCTCAAATCAATACAGTAGATGTACAGATGCAGCCATTCAAAATGCGCGGGCGATACCGCATTATTTTCCAGTGCGTTGTACGCAGTCTACCGCGAGTTACCGGTAAATACCGCTAGTTACCGTAAATTCTCCTATAATACGGCAAGCAAAATAATATCCAGAATTTCCGCAAGGTAGAGCTAATAAAGCTCAACCTCTCATGTTTGAGCTGCCGCCATCTTTAACGACGATATTACTAATAGTATTAATAATGAATGACCTTGGACAAGCTGTAAGTGTAAACTCAAGGTATTGCCCGGGTCCACATTCTTTTTTTCATTGACCGTCTTTGTAAAAGTAACACCACAGCATTTCGCAATCATGCATTTGTTTCCAATCATGCAAAGTACAGTAATTTTTGAGAATCGATTCACCATGCCTTTCACATGCTCATAAAAGAGATTAATTTAGGAACATAAACATATTACCGTTGCAAACTGTACTGTATACAGTATGTATATGTATATTTAATGTCTTAACTGTGTGTATTGAATATTTATATGGAATTTTACCACTGAAGGGAAATCTTAGTGCCTGAGCATAAAAAGAATAGGAGCGTACTGCAACGCATGTGAAGGCCATAAACGATATTAATTTTGGAACTAAAACATACAGTATATGGCTGGTCTCGGTACTTTAAAGAAAACATACACACCAGTATTCCATTTCTCCCTAAACATTTTAAGCATCAAAGTCTTTAACTAACGTGATACCGGAGTCAATAAGCATACTTTTTGAATTTGCTTAAAAGGGAATATAATATGGAATCGCATATCTCAAGAAATTAATAACGATATAATTATATTCATGTTGCAAAAAAACTGCAACGGACATAAAAACTCCCTTGCTTTTAACAGAGCATTCCATAATTTCTAACTACGAAAATTATTTAAACTGCGACACTTATCATTCAATAACTGTTTTGTCCCTTGATTTACTGATCTGCATTAATTACAGAAATCGAGTTCCTGCTCTTTGCAGGAACCTGGTCCTGCTGTCTCCCACAGAACAGAGGCTGCCGCAGAACCTGGCACTGCTGGAGCAGCACTGTCAGACCTGAGCGCTGACAGTCAATCTGGACAAGACCAGAGTTAAGGTTTTCCAGAAAAAAAGCCAGACCCCCATTAGTCTTCCTGAGACTGTCGGATTATGAACGAATAAAAGCATCTTATTAAAAACGCGTTTGCGTTTGTCTGGGTATTTACTTTGTAATCTGTGGTTTACATCTACTGTATTGTTTTGAGATGCCACTTTTGAAGGTGATATGTAAAATAAAGTTTTTTATTATTGTTATAGAGAAACATGATCAGATTTTCCCTGGTTCAGAAAAAAGACGATTAAAATCTGTAATCTTTCCACTTGTATGTCATCAGAAAATACAAGAAGTTTCGGCTTTGTGCTAAGACATTAACGAGTACAACCCCCCTCTCTGCGGGAGTACTGGTTGTGACGAATTAAACCGGTTTCACAGGTATTTTCAAAGTAGGAAGTACAGTAGGACAGCACAAAAAAAAACAGACATTGTGTGGTACAGCACGGAGCTCAGTCAATTCAAACAAGTTCAGTTTAAAAAAAACTGCAACGGACGTAAAAACTCCCTTGCTTTTAACAGAGCTTTTCATAATTGCCAACAACGAAATTTATTTAAACTGCGACACTTATCATTCAACTTTAAATAGACTTTATTTTATATCGCGTTTTAAACGAATAAGTAATTAGATTGCTCATAAACCTAATCGCTTTTTCTACATAAACACAGCGTGATTGCTCTCTGAAAATGCTTTTTCTTTATATTTAGGCTCAGATTTCAACTATAGATCGTATTATTATAAACTTTCTTGGAAAAATGTCTTTTATGTAAACCATGTTTGCTATTAAATCATTTAGGGGTAGAATATGTTCATTGTCTTCCAATCGAGTCGAGTTGACATTAGAAGCTTGCCACGCCCGGACTGTTACACCAATGCATTAGCATGTTAAAGCGATTTCATTGAGGAGCCTAGCTTTCTTAACTAGTAAGTATTGTACTTCCTACTTTGAAAATACCTGTGAAACCGGTTTAATTCGTCAGAGCCAGCACTCCCGCAGAGAGGGGGGTTGTACTCGTTAATGTCTTAGCACAAAGCAGAAACTCTTGTATTTTCTGATGACATACAAGTGGAAAGATTACAGATGCAGATCAGTAAATCAAGGGAGAAAACAGTTATTGCGCCCGGCTCCTCAATGGGCTTTGACGTGCTAATGCGTTGTTTTAACAGTCCGGTGCGGCAATGTTTTTTATTATTGTTATAGAGAAACATGATCAGACTTTCCCCGGTTCAGAAAAAAAGATCTAAAGTACTGTACTGTATACTAGTTTGTCACTCTTCTCATCCCCTCTTTGCTAAATGGCTTTTGAATAGAGTCACATGAAGAGAGAGGTGAAACAGCCCTACACAGCCCTGTCGCAGTACATGAATATAATTATATCTTATTTATTTCTTGAGATATGCGATTCTTTTAATACAGTCTTTGCTGTGCTCTAGAGGATCCTTGTGATATTTCGAGCTCTGGTTGAATGATAAGTGTCGCAGTTTAAATAATTTTCGTAGTTAGAAATTATGGAACGCTATGTTAAAAGCAAGGGAGTTTTTATGTCCGTTGCAGTTTTTTTTGCAACATGAATATAATTATATCGTTATTAATTTCTTGAGATACGCGATTCCATATTATATTCCCTTTTAATCAAATTCTAAAAGTATGCTTGTTGACTCCGGTATCACGTTAAAGACTTCGATGCTTAAAATGTTTAGGGAGAAATGGAATACTGGTGTGTATGTTTTCTTTAAAGTACAGAGACCAGCCATATACTGTATGTTTAAGTTCCAAAATTAATATCGTTTATGGCCTTCACACGCGTTGCAGTATGCTCCTATTCTTTTTATGCTTAGGCACTAAGATTTCCCTTCAGTGGTAAAATTCCATATAAATTTTCAATACTACAACGGGCACAGTAAAGACGTTTACTGTAAATCTTTCTACGACAGACCAACGGACCACGAGTGCCCCTGTCGGTCAACCAATCACATACCGCGGTACCGTGCGTCATCTTGCGTCACAATGCGCGACGCCGTAGCCAATTACCTCCGGTATGTGTGTGTACCACGCACTTTGAATGGCTGCATCTGTAAACCAAAGATTAAAAAGTAAATACCCAGACAAACGCAAACGCGTTTTTAATAAAATGCTTTCATTCATTCAGCAGAGAGAGAGAGTAAAACCTGGGTGAAACAGCTGTTCCTTTTTCTGATCACTCGCTCTCTGGATAAACGTCTCGCCTGTCCTGTTCTTTGTTTTCCTAATTTGCCGATTATGCCTGCTGCGATCCACTCCTACCCTCACACCTAAAGAAGACTATTTTAAATTTCTTTTCGCATCCTTAAGGTGATATCACATAAAGGTGATATGTAAAATAATGTTTTTTTATTATTGTAATAGAGAAACATGATTAGATTTTCCCCGGTTCAGAAAAAAAGATCTAAAGTATACTAGTTAAGAAAAATAAATCTAAACGGGGAGAAAGCTATGCTGAAAGTTTATTAAGATACTTAGAAGACAAAGATATCAATTTATTTTAGTTAAAATTTTATATATCACCTTTAAAAGTGGAATCTCAAAGCAAAGTAAATACCCAACACTGATTGTACCCATCTGTCATGCTAATAAAACACCTTGAATTGATTTGAATTGAGGGAGAGAGGGGGGGAGGGCGAGCGAGATAACCAGGACGTAAGGCAAATAAGATACACTCCACAGACATTCACAACAGCGACATATGAAACGTTTGCACATATAGTTAAGTTATTACTTGGTTTTCAAAGTGCAATGAAATACAATATTGTTGTTGTTGCTGTTCTTGTTGTTTTTATCCTGTAAAGCGTTTTGAGAAGCCACCTTTAAAGGCGATATATACTGTAAAAGCGCTGATTCTTATGGAATGTGTTCCGCCGGGGATTCAAAATTTTTTTTATTTTTTTTTAATCGCGTATCTAAGGAAATCTCAGTATAACTTTGTTCATGCACAAACAGTGGCATGTTACATTATTAATTTGGGTGTCTCCACTTGCCAGAAATCTCTAAATTGCATTTTGAGTGAGGTTTTTGACTTTTTCTAAATTGCAACCCATAAATAAACTGTGACACTTTAAACTGCGACATTTATCATTCAACCAGAGCTCGAAATATCACAAGGACCCTCAAGAGCACAGCAAAGACTGTATTAAAAGACTGTATCACACCTAAAGAAGACTATTTTAAATTTCTTGGCGCAGTTCATTGTGCAATTAACCCTTGTATGTGCTGTCCGCGCTCAAAATACTCCTATTCCCTTTGATACCCGATTAAAAAAAAATAAAAAATGTTTTGAATCCCCGGCGGAACCGGGCATCCATATGAATCAAGTAACAGGTTTATTCCATGCTGAAAAAAAGAAGAATGAAAACACATTCCATAAGAATTGACTGAGCTCCGCTCTGTACCACGCAATGATCCCCCCAGAGTCCCTGCCCCGGGTTATTTGGGTTTTTAGACAGAGGGTAAAAAACTCTCTCTCTCGCTTGACCTTCCCCTCCCTGTGTATTGTCTGTTTTTTTGTTAACAAGGCTGTTAACAATGTGAATCGAAACCTGTCTTTCTAGCTTTTAAAGTCGTGCGATGTGTAAGCCACAATTCAAATAGAGAAAAAAGAGCTGACTGACAAGATTTAAGATGTGGCTGTCAATGTTGGATTAAAAAAAACACATTGCCTGACGTTTGTTGCATTGCTTGAAAAATAACTTTTTTTCGAGAGACTGGATAAGTAATTCAAGTGTTTTTTTTAACTTCCTGAAAAACAACTAATAATTTAACTATATGTGCAAACGTTTTATGATATGTCGCTGTTGTGAATGTCTGTGGACATGTGATGGCTGGACAGGAGGCTCTACTGTACACAGAGAGGGGCGGGAGGAGGGGACAAGCCGATGCATACTCTTAGAGTTTGATTAATAGGGAATATAATACAAAAATATAGTACTAAAAATAAGATACACTCTACAGACATTCACAACGGCGACTGTCAGAAGATAGGACACAGCGGCTCAGGCACCCGCTGAATGGAAAAGGGGCACTTTAATGTTCTGTATGGCTAATACTAAAGCCAATACTTCAATACTTTAATATTCTTTTCTGTATGTTTAACAATAGTGGGTACTGGCCTAATTCGTCCCTGCTCCCGTTGTTAGGTGTTAATGTGTTGTTAAGTGTGAATTTGTACCTGTTTCCCTGAGGTCTGGCTTTTTTTCTGGAAAACCATAACTCTGGTCTTGTCCAGATTGACTGTCGGCGCCCAGGTCTGACAGTGCTGCTCCAGCAGTGCCAGGTTCTGGCGCAGCCTCTGTTCTGTGGGCGACAGCGGGACCAGGTCGTCTGCAAAGAGCAGGAACTCGATTTCCAGAATTAATGCAGATCAGTAAATCAAGGGACAAAACAACTATTGCGCCCGGGTCCTCAATGGGCTTTGACATGCTAATGCTTTGGTTTAACAGTCTGGGTGTGGCAAGCCTCTAATGTCTCCCGACTTCGGCAAAAGGCACCCGCCTTTCATTGGAAGACAATGAACATTCTAGCCGTACATGTGAATATAGCATAAATACACCAAGGGATTGGGTGAGCTCCCATCACAAAAAAAAAATGCGAACCTGCACTACAGCGACCACAGTACAGTATGGAGACCAAGACCTTTTACGGGAAGAGACGGGGTGCTTCTGCCTCCCCAGCTTCAAAAGAGCGAAGGGTAAGCAAATAAAGCAGACTTCATCTGAAATACGCGATTACAGCGCATATTACAAGGTATTATTGCCGTTTTGAATTTTAAATTCAATTATAATTATTTCTTCTTAGCCTGTTCTTCAAGAAAACACCGCACGGGCGAAACGATCTTCGAAATCTACCACCAGGACAGTAAAAAAGAAAGCCGTAAGACGGAAAAAAAGAAAAGTTTATTTTGACTTCTGTTCCACAACTGATGAATACTACTGTGTGACTTTATTTCTTACATTAATTATGTTATTTTGCCACAGGCCGTGGGTCTCTGCTCTCCGCCACTGGCCAGGGTTCCAATGTGTAGAAGCACCTGTGTGGAGACTTTTCGGCAGCAGCGGGAGCAGTACGACGCATTACTGGGGAGGATTGGGAGGCTAGAGACACTCTGCCCCCCGCAGAGCACACACCGCCTCAGGACACTCCATCCCGGCCTCTCCGCTCACCATCGTGCAGGAATTTGTTGATGCTGTCCCCGCCGTCTATCTCCCCCCAGGAAGCACCGTTTACAGAGCGGAATTCACAGACGCCAGTGGGACGAATAATTCTCCCAGATATCCAACTGTTACCCGTCACTCAGGAGATGGAGGGGGGGTTGTACTTGCAGTGCATCGGCATAGACGGGAAAGCAGGAGCCGACCGCTACGCCGCCCTCGTGTTTCGAAATCTTGTGACTTTTGAAATTTACTGGGGGTGGACCATGTCTGTAAATTTCAATGGGTCCAGAGGCAAAAGTGCCTTGCCTTGCAATCTCCGGGAAACCATTAGTAGCATGGTGAATCGGAGATTCTCAACCCTTACTTCGTGCGACTGGAAAATAATTTGTGATCGGATCAACAAAATGCTTCGTAGAAGGAGGCGCTCTTTTCCTCTAGTCTAACAGTCTGTCCACAAACAAAACATTCCTGTTAGACAAGAGGAATGTAAAAAATACAATTACTTTTTGTCAATGAAAACCCGTGTATGTGTCTCTCTCTGCTGGATGTCTCTCCCTCTCTCTGCTGAATGAATAAAAGCATTTTATTAAAAACGCGTTTGCGTTTGTCTGGTATTTACTTTGGTCCCTTTTAACTGTTTTTCCATCTACTGTATTGCTTTGAGATGCCACTTTTAAAGGTGATATGTAAAATAAAGTTTTTTATTATTGTTATAGAGAAACATGATCAGATTGTCCCTGGTTCAGAAAAAAAAGATCTAAAGTGCCACACCTAACTTTCTTAATTTGATGTATTTAAAGCAGTGAACTACTGTAGGTGTAACATAACATTCAGAAATACAATCGAGAATAGTTTTGTGGTGTTTGTTTAGATGAAATGTTCCTAAAACGTATAACGTAACAAAATTAAAGACGATTAAAATCTGTAATCTTTCCACTTGTACTGTATGTCATCGGAAAGTTTCTGCTTTGTGTAAGGATGGTATCAAAAAGTAATCTTAAGTGGTGAGAAAGCTGTGCTCAATGTATTTAAGGGACTTAAAAGTAAAAGGAGATGCTTCATATTGCTTGAGTAATTTTAAAAACTAAGTTATAAATGCAGACGCTCCCTCGGTGCCGCGCCAGGTGTAAATTTCTAAATATACAATCGTCCCGGGCAGAGGCCGAAGAGCGCCAGGCTGTGGTGCGCGGGGAAGAGCAGGACAGGAGTGAAAGTGGTCAGGGCGGGGTTAAGGAAGGCCGCCGACCAGTGCGGCTGTCCGACAGTGAACCGGGCGTACAGTCTGGGCTGGTATAGATTACACTTTTCTAAAACGTATTTGAAAAATAAAAACTATTACAATCTAATCCTTCCATGTTTGATCCCAAAATCCCAAGAAAAATAAATCTAAACGGGTAGAAAGCTATGCTGAAAGTTTATTAAGATACTTAGAAGACAAAGATACTGTATCAATTTATGTTGCATTAGTCTGATTATGATTAAAAAAACACATATAATTAAACACGCGTTTGCAATTTAAATCAAAACACGATTTAAATCAATATAAATGTTTATATTGTAACGCATACTGTCCAGCCTCCATTTCTCTATAAAAATTTACTCTATTACACACACACACACAATAGAAGCAGGAAGCAGAAGCAGGGACCGTTGTCAGAAGGGAAGAAGGTGACTATTCATTGTTATCAAAAATGACTTAGAATCGATCCATAATATTGATATTCTATTTTTTCGAAGAAATGTTTGTTAAAAGAAAAGTCCAGCACCAGCTGGATTTGAACACACAACCCGTGAGTTGGCAATCGGGCACGTAGACCAGTGGGCTACAAGGGAAGTCGCATGAAGAGAGAGGCGAAACAGCCCTACCCAGCCCTGTCGTAGTACAAGAATATAATCATATCGTTATTAAATTCTTTAGATACGCGATTCCATATTATATTAGCAGAAAAGCTTAAATCTACCACTTTTTCACACACTATTTCACATGTTAGTTAAATACTTCGATGCTTAAAATGTTTAGGGAGAAATGGAATACCGGTGTGTATTTTTCCTTTAAAGTACCGATTCCTGGAATCTGACTGGGTGACACCCTTCTGAAGTGGTTCCATAATATCTGGTATACGGAAAAGAAAGCGTTGATATAAAAGCCTGGATTCTCATGTATCTCATACAAGTATCTTTTAATACAGTCTTTGCTGTGCTCTTGAGGATCCTTGTGATATTTTGAGCTCTAGTTGAATGATAAGTGTCGCATTTTAAATCATTTTCGTAGTTAGAAATTATGAAACGCCCTGTTAAAAGCAAGGGAGTTTTTATGCCCATTGAAGTAAAACAAAATGCCTGACAAAGTAGGGCTTGGACAGATTCCAAGTTCTTGTACAAATGTGCTAAATAAATAATACTTTGAGTATACAGCTTGTCCAAAGTCATTCATTATTAATACTATTAGTAATATCTTCGGTAAAGGCTTTGATGCATAAATATTTCTGATAAAGGTAGGTTGTGTACTTTTGTCCAACTGAGCAATCTTGCTTTCATAAAATATACCAACTTTTTAATGACTGATGATTAACATGCTGTAATACACAGTTCAAAATTAAAAGCTCAAATGCTGTACATGAGAGGTTAAGCTCCCCCTGGCGGTTTTACAAGGTGATGCCGGATACTTTCCGGCATGACGTCAAATGACGCGATTAACTGCGTGATACTGCGTGATACCGCGACACGCCCACCGGGGTATGCCGCAAAATACCCCACCCATTTTGAATGGCTGTATCTGTAGGCTAGTTGATGAAAGTCCAACCATATTGCACTAATGATCAAGTGGATGCAAGGTGGTATTCTAGCTGGTCGCAAGGTCCTGGCTGCAAGCTAGACCTTGGGCAGAATCATATCTTTATGTACGGGCTCACTCTCTAACTAAGCACTTCGATCAAAAAGTTTATTTACTAAAATTTAGACAGCAGTTGTGACAGTGATATGGGTCTGTTGTCAGCCAGCCAAATAAGTTCAGCAGAAAGAAGCAGAGTTAGAAGTTATTAAATTCTTTAGATACGCAATTCCATATTATATTAGCAGAAAAGCTTAAATCTACCACTTTTTCACACACTATTTCACATGTTAGTTAAATACTTCGATGCTTAAAATGTTTAGGGAGAAATGGAATACCGGTGTGTATTTTTCCTTTAAAGTACCGATTCCTGGAATCTGACTGGGTGACACCCTTCTGATGTGGTTCCATAATATCTGGTATACGGAAAAGAAAGCGTTGATATAAAAGCCTGGATTCTCATGTATCTCATACAAGTATCTTTTAATACAGTCTTTGCTGTGCTCTTGAGGATCCTTGTGATATTTTGAGCTCTAGTTGAATGATAAGTGTCGCATTTTAAATCATTTTCGTAGTTAGAAATTATGAAACGCCCTGTTAAAAGCAAGGGAGTTTTTATGCCCATTGAAGTAAAACAAAATGCCTGACAAAGTAGGGCTTGGACAGATTCCAAGTTCTTGTACAAATGTGCTAAATAAATTATACTTTGAGTATACAGCTTGTCCAACGTCATTCATTATTAATACTATTAGTAATATCTTCGGTAAAGGCTTTGATGCATAAATATTTCTGATAAAGGTAGGTTGTGTACTTTTGTCCAACTGAGCAATCTTGCTTTCATAAAATATACCAACTTTTTAATGACTGATGATTAACATGCTGTAATACACAGTTCAAAATTAAAAGCTCAAATGCTGTACATGAGAGGTTAAGCTCCCCCTGGCGGTTTTACAAGGTGATGCCGGATACTTTCCGGCATGACGTCAAATGACGCGATTAACTGCGTGATACTGCGTGATACCGCGACACGCCCACCGGGGTATGCCGCAAAATACCCCACCCATTTTGAATGGCTGTATCTGTAGGCTAGTTGATGAAAGTCCAACCATATTGCACTAATGATCAAGTGGATGCAAGGTGGTATTCTAGCTGGTCGCAAGGTCCTGGCTGCAAGCTAGACCTTGGGCAGAATTATATCTTTATGTACGGGCTCACTCTCTAACTAAGCACTTCGATCAAAAAGTTTATTTACTAAAATTTAGACAGCAGTTGTGACAGTGATATGGGTCTGTTGTCAGCCAGCCAAATAAGTTCAGCAGAAAGAAGCAGAGTTAGAAGTAATGTGCAACTCTTTTTAAGTACCTATTTGGTTGGTCATCTTTTTGGATGATCGAGCACAACCTGTGACTTTAAGACCATCATTTGGTCATCCAGATATGTTTACGGCTCTCTGCCAGACATCCAGGTGCCAGAGTTGGACATCCACCATGGGAGTGCAGGTACTAGTTGTTGCTGTTCTGGGTGATGCTACATATTGTCACACCCTCTGCAGCCAGAGGGCACTCCTTTTCTGTCCTGCCTCTCATTTCAGGTTCTTTGCTGTCCTTCCGGTGTTTCTCTCTCTCTGGGGCTATATATTTCCGGGTCTTTCATTCTGCCTTCGCTAAGCATTGAAGTTCTGATGTCCTGAAACCCGCCTAGCACCAGGTCGCCCCACATCCACTACCTGAGGGCATAGGTTTCTATTCGGCATTCCCTGAACAGCTGAGCCCGGGCTAACCCCCATCTCGCCGCTACGCATAGGGTCTTTTCGCTCTCCTGCCATTCTACGGTTCGTCCTTTCCGACATCCGTGACACATATCCAGACAATCTCATCTCCCCTGCATTCCAGTACACAAAGAAAATAATCTGTTACTGTATGTGTCTGGGACAACAGAGAGGGACCTAAATGAAGAAACTACAGCAAGCCTTAATTATGTGGCTTATTAATAATTATTTAATCAATAATTAATGAGCATTGCATATTGCTTATCATTATATTTCAATATCCTGAAGTACCCAGTACTTATTCCAAGATCCTCTTCTTGACTACAGTTCAGCCTTGTTATTGGCTACTGGATTTACTTTCTAATAGGTGGTGAAGCTGAAGGATATCATCTCTAAACTTCTCACCCTGAGCACAGGTGCTCCTCTCTCCTTAACTCACTGTACACAAATGACTGTATTTCACATTTATATTGAGTCAAAATGTCCACATTCGCTGATGACACTGCTCTCATAGGGTTTATCATAAACAATGATGATACAGGAATGAAATCACTAAATTACTTTAATGGTGTAGCCTAAAGAACCTAGAACTAAATGTCAACAAAATAAAATAACTTGTGAATGACTTTAGGAGCACTCTCACCACACCATCATAAATGGTCAGGCTGTAGAAGTGGTGGAGAATTTTAGGCTCCTAGGCACCCAACATCTCCAACACTCTAAAATTGGAGGTCAACACATCCATCATGGTCAAGAAATCTCACCAGAGCCTATTCTTTCTGAGACCCTTGACCATTCTCTACAGATCTGTCATTAAGAGTGTTTTGACCTTCATAGCTGTGTGGTATGGCAACACTTCTGCCCAGGACAAGAAGCAGCTAGATAGAGAAGTGTATATCACCTCCAAAATTGTAGTATGCCACCTTCTATGGACTCACTCTACCTCTCTAGACTGAAATGCAAAGCTGTAAAGATCCTCACCAACCATTTCCACCCTGTCCAAACTCTGTTTACTTCCCTCCCCTCTGGTAGGTGGGTTAGGTCTATCAAGACAAGGACTACTAGGTTCTGTAACAGCACCTACAGTACCTGGTGGCTGTGAGGTGCATAAACTCTAACCTTTAACTTTTGACATTTTTGCACGCCTCATTATTACTCCATCATGGCCCAATGTTATTTATTTTATTACTGGTGTGTGAATGTGTTGGGTGGATGAATTCTGTTATTGGCTTTGTGTTGTATTTTTGTATTGTATGTCTTTAACTGTATGAGCTCACTGAACCAAATTCCATGCAAAGGCAATGTATTCCAGTTGTTATGGCAATAAAGTATTGATAGGATTGGAAGCGATGCACTGCATCAGCTGGTGTCCAACTTTCTCCATTTGTTTTTCATTGCAACTGAGCATGAAGCTGGGGATGATCCCAAGATTGTACAGTACTAACTAGTAATCAATTTAGTATACAGCTCCATACAAAAATTGAAAGTGTGTGCAATTGATCCTGTATTCTTTCAAAAAGTGCCAGGAGTCTTCAGTGACTAAGTAGTCAGTTCGTCAATCACTAAATAATCAAGAAACTTAAAGTTTCATCTAAATTTTCTGAATCAGAAGTTGACAGTTTTTTTTTATGAAACTTTGAAAGAATAAGACTAAGGAATAAGGAATAATAATTTAAGAGCATTGAGATAAGATAGATATTGATTCAATGAAGAATGAATGGCAATGGTTTATAAAGATTCTGCCTGATGCACAAAACCTATTTATTTAGTACAACAGAAAGTGAGTACAATGAATTGCATCCACGGATAAAAAAAATGATACTAGAAAGAGCAAGACACAGATGAGCACTTTCATTGCTATATAATTGAAAGATAATGTAAATACCAAATAATAATTAAAATGTTTAATTAAAATTTAAATATTCAAAGTGTACAAAAATTTTATCTGAATTCACTTTTTTTTGGTACTAGCATAACTGTAGCTATTTTAAGAGCTCCAGGCAGGCACCATGCAAGTGGTCTATTTTTTTTAACATTGAAGGGCAAAGGTCAGAGAAAAAGAAGCCAAATAAAACAAATGGAATAGGGTCCAAATTACAACATGAAAGTGGCTTTCGTATATAATTCAGTAATTCATACAGGAACAAGATGTGTATAATGGAAAAAAAGGAGAACCAGCCAAGACAGGTATACAAAGAGAGCCATGTGAAGGAGTGATAATGTTGTGCCAGATGTTATCAAGCTTAGTTTAAAAATAAATGTATATATAAGCTTTGCAAAAATGAGATGAAGCAGGTAATGTGACAAGACAGCCTGGTTTCTGCAACTGATTTTTCATTGTTTAATTATTTTTTCTAAGATTTATTGATTGTTCTCAAGAATCTGAGAAATATAACAGGATGTAGCATTTGTTATAGCATGTATCAGACAGTTACTCTTCCTATGACTTTAGATGTACTTTCAAACGAGAAACACTCATCATACAGCCTTTATAGAGCCCAGCCAATTAGTATGCCATGGAACATAGAGAGTAGGGGGGGTACAATGTGTTTTAGCAGGTGTTTTAGCAATAGGAAAAATGCCAAGAGTATGTACTGTATTAGAGACATACTGACCATCTGCATTTTATATTCCAAAATATTAGAGACAGAAAAGCTGAAAAGAAGAATGAGCAGAATCAGCAATTCTCATGCAGTTGACTGATAACCAATTGGAAAAACTTACAAAACCAATGTAATTAATATTAAGATTAATAAGATAGGAGACAGGGGAGATGTTGAAGCAAAAAAAACACAAAATAAGAATAGTTTCAAAGTTAGTATTCCTGAAATATCACACTTGCAAAACTGACAGAACAGCAGCTCAGTGGAGCCAATCAGCCAGTTGAGCAGTGGCAGTCAAGAAACAATACATCCAATTTAAAAACTAAAATTTAAAAAATGGACACAAACTAAAAAAAAAATAATGTCATGTTTAGATAACCAAAAAAGTAAGAATAAGAACAAAGATAAAATAAAAAAACAATTAAGGAGATGTCGCTGTTGAATGTACCATGATACCCTCACAACAGCAAGAAAAAACAAAATTTTGCATTATCACAGTGCACAAATTTACAAACAAAACTCTATATTAATATCATGACTTCAATATCATGATGTATCTGATGCAAAATCTCTCTAGAAGTGCAGGATCATAGTTACATTGTATACAGATAGGAAACTATCACAGTTAAAATGGAATACATATTGGCAAACTTACTGTATTGGTGTGTCAATAAGGACAAAATGTCCATATTAATAAACTTTAACCTTTCTGTCTCCAGACAGTGCACACGATATGATATATTTTATATTTTCAGAAAGCTTTTCATAAAGGTCTTCATAAAAGAGTAATTCCCATTTCAGTTAGGAACTGGTTAATGAACTTGAAACAGAGGATACATGCAAGTGGTAGATCCTCGAATTGTGGTGAGCTACTTAGTGGTATAATTCAGGGATCTACAGTATATTAGGACTATTGCTAATTTTATAATATATATATATATCAATGATCTAGATTCTGGTGTACTTAGCAAACATGTTAGCACACCTGTTTACATATAATGCAAAAATAGAAGAATTAGCAAACACTGAAGATGCTGCAAAATCAATTGAAAAAGCTTTAGACTAAATTCAGTTCTAGACAAACACCAACACACAGTTGACCTTTCAATTAGACAAGCGTCGATTGTTAAAATCTTGTGGTTATTGGGTTTATTGCCAGTTTATATTCAATAAATAGATGCAATTTTTAAATACATAATCCATCAGTTCAATGATTGGAGGCATGGTTTATTATTTCAGAAAGAGGAAGGTGCAGAATGCTCAGTGCTGTCTCATTGAAAATCTGTAGTAATATGTTGAATAACACCAGACCTTAATTATGTCATGCTCATTAATTAAAACAAAATATTTCTCAGTACTAAGCTAGTCTTCATGGAGATTAATTTAGAAAATCATAAAGTTCCAAGAAATGTATGAGAACAAATAAATATTCTCTATCAATCATGTACCGTAGTTACACCAATACATTGACACAAATATATAGGCCTACTGTATGTATAAATGGATGTCGGCCAGTCTTTGTAGCTTATACTGCATATTGTGTTGGAGATAACTGACCTTGAATCTGATACGGGAAAAAAAACACCTCATAGCAGTACAAATTCCCAAGAATTGCTCTTTTGCTGATTGCAAGCTTCCTCTTTAGGAAACAGCAAGATGGCAACAAAACTGTCCAGCTACGAAAGCTCTCAGAGTTTGTCAAATTGATAAGGTCTCAATGGAATCCTGTTTTCCAACTAAAAGTATTGAAAACATTTAAAACACATATACAAATACTCAAGGGGTACTGCTTACAGAATATTTCAAAACATGGTTCATGCATCAGTAAATGCAAACACAAGATGGAAAGTCTTTGCAAAGGGAATAGATATTTAATTTAGACCAATAAAACAAAATACTGCATTTTGTATTATATTTTAATTGCTGTTAATGAGAATATTTGAAACTTTAGACTTCAGCAATCAGTGTGTGTAGTGTATTTCTTCAAATCATTTTCTCAAAATGCATTCAATAGATAATTTCAAAAAATGATATTGTGATGGTAAGGGATGTCACATTATAGAAAGGAGCTATGTTCCCTGCCGCATTATTTATTTTTTAGACGTCTTTAACGGCACTGTGGCTGTGTGCCAAGATCCACACTTGCAGTCTCATGGCCTTTCTGACATTCCTGCAAAGGTCTACAAATTAGAAAATGGTGTCCCATTTCTAATTTGTGCTTCACAGGGGTGCACACAAGCATTTCCAATGAGCCCTTTATACTCCCTTCTTGTATGTCCACATCAGACCAGACTTCCCTGAAGGGTATTACCTAAATCTGGTGTTCTTAACCTCGGGGATGTAGTCCCAGGGGAGTCACACAATAGGCAACAGAGACAGAATCAACAAAAGGTTAACACACACTGGGATGGTAAACAGGACACATACGCAGATTCAGGGTGGTTGCACATCAACGGACAAAAACAGAGTTAAACGATTAACTGTCGTATACACCTGCAAGGTTAGGACAATTTACAATAGCAGACTTAGTCAGTCAGTCTGCGATCCCACAGACCATCCCCCAGCTAAAACTACCAGCCTGCTCTGCGATGTGCCCAAGAAGGGCACTATATTAATTCCTATTGGGTAGGCCAAGATTGTATTTAGATTTGTAACACTTTTTTCTTGAGTACAAGGTAGTCATGATTAGCCTAGCAATGGAGCATTTTTTTAATAGGTGGCATTGGAAGAGTGAGAGCTAAAGATAATGTGTAGAAACGCACAGCAGAAAACAAACAGAAAAAATGAAGAAAATGAGAAAATACAATGAAATGTACCTAAAGTACAGATTTACACAGACAAGCGATGGAGAGGATACATGGTAGCTATGTGTGGTTAGTGGCAGTGTTGTCTAAGGAAAGCTTCAAGCCCTCCAAACTGCTATGCCACTTGCAGACCAGACACTCAAGTTTGCAGTATAAACCTGTTGAACTTTTTAAGAAAACTACAGAAACCAAGAAGCCATCAATCTATCCTCCAAAAAGCCACTACTGCGAACCAGAAATCACTTCAGGCATCTTTCATCATAGCTTACTTGATTGCCAAAACTGGGAAGCCACACATGTTAGGTGAGACTTTTTTCTTACCATGCACTAAGGAAACACATGTGGGAATAGCGCTGCAGAGCAGCTAGCATTAATACCAGTGTCAAATGATACTGTGCCTAACCAAATTGGGCATTTGGCAAGAGACGTGGAAGAGCAGGTGATCGCTAAGATAAAATCTAGTGTGGATTTTTCTTTACAGCTTGACGAGACCACAGATGTCTCCGGAGATGCACAAATGCTTATTTACGCCAGATTTGTTGAATAGGGAGAAATTAATGAGGATTTTTTGTTCTGTCGTTGTCTTCCCGAGCCTGCCACTGGCAATCAACTTTTCGTTTTGCTGGACACATACAGTGCCTTGCGAAAGTATTCGGCCCCCTTGAACTTTTCAACCTTTTGCCACATTTCAGGCTTCAAACATAAAGATATAAATTTTTTATTTTATGTGAAGAATCACCAACAAGTGGGACACAATTGTGAAGTGGAACGAAATCTATTGGATTTTTGAAACTTTTTTAACTAATAAAAAAATGAAAAGTGGGGCGTGCAAAATTATTCGGCCCCCTTGCGTTAATACTTTGTAGAGCCACCTTTTGCTGCGATTACAGCTGCAAGTCGCTTGGGGTATGTCTCTATCAGTTTTGCACATCGAGAGACTGAAATTCTTGCCCATTCTTCCTTGCAAACAGCTCGAGCTCAGTGAGGTTGGATGGAGAGCGTTTGTGAACAGCAGTTTTCAGCTCTTTCCACAGATTCTCGATTGGATTCAGGTCTGGACTTTGACTTGGCCATTCAACACCTGGATACGTTTATTTGTGAACCATTCCTTTGTAGATTTTGCTGTATGTTTGGGATCTTTGTCTTGTTGGAAGATAAATCTCCGTCCCAGTTTCAGGTCTTTTGCAGACTCCAACAGGTTTTCATCCAGAATGGTCCTGTATTTGGCTGCATCCATCTTCCCCTCAATTTTAACCATCTTCCCTGTCCCTGCTGAAGAAAAGCAGGCCCAAACCATGATGCTGCCACCACCATGTTTGACAGTGGGGATGGTGTGTTGAGGGTGATGAGCTGTGTTGCTTTTACGCCAAACATATTGTTTTGCATTGTGGCCAAAAAGTTCGATTTTGGTTTCATCTGACCAGAGCACCTTCTTCCACATGTTTGGGGTGTCTCCCAGGTGGCTTGTGGCAAACTTTAGACGAGACTTTTTATGGATATCTTTGAGAAATGGCTTTCTTCTTGCCACTCTTCCATAAAGGCCAGATTTGTGCAGTGTAAGACTGATTGTTGTCCTATGGACAGACTCTCCCACCTCAGCTGTAGTTCTCTGCAGTTCATCCAGAGTGATCATGGGCCTCTTGGCTGCATCTCTGATCAGTCTTCTCCTTGTCTGAGCTGAAAGTTTAGAGGGACGGCCAGGTCTTGGTAGATTTGCAGTGGTCTGATACTCCTTCCATTTCAAGATGATCGCTTGCACAGTGCTCCTTGGGATGTTTGAAGCTTGGGAAATCTTTTTGTATCCAAATCCGGCTTTAAACTTCTCCACAACAGTATTACGGACCTGCCTGGTGTGTTCCTTGGTCTTCATGATGCTCTCTGCGCTTTCAACAGAACCTTGAGACTATCACAGAGCAGGTGCATTTATACAGAGACTTGATTACACACAGGTGGATTCTATTTATCACCATCAGTCATTTAGGACAACATTGGATCATTCAGAGATCCTCGCTGAACTTCTGGAGTGAGTTTGCTGCACTGAAAGTAAAGGGGCCGAATAATTTTGCACGCCCCACTTTTCATTTTTTTATTAGTTAAAAAAGTTTCAAAAATCCAATAGATTTCGTTCCACTTCACAATTGTGTCCCACTTGTTGGTGATTCTTCACATAAAATAAAAAATTTATATCTTTATGTTTGAAGCCTGAAATGTGGCAAAAGGTTGAAAAGTTCAAGGGGGCCGAATACTTTCGCAAGGCACTGTATGTACATGAGCATGAAATTGGCTGGAATGAGTGTGTGGGAATCTGCTCAGATGGTGCACAAGTTATGACTGGCAAACACAGTGGTCAGGCCATTGCTCCGTATGTAAACGTATGTTAACCCTTGTATTTATAAATTGGTAGAACCCCCTTTAGCAGCAATAACCTCCACCAAATGTTTCCTGTAGCTGCTGATGAGACTTGCACAATGGTTAGGAGGAATTTTAGACCTTACAAAACTGCTTCAGTTAATTGATATTTCTGAGATTCCTTGCATGAACAGCTCTCTTCAAGTCATGCCACAGCATCTCAATTGGGTTGAGGTCTGGACTCTGACTTGACCATTCCAGAACACATTTTTTTTTCTGTTGAAGCCATTCTGTTGTTGATTTACTCCTATGTATCTGGTCATTGTCCAACTGCATCATCCAACTTCTATTAAGGTTCAGGTGACAGATCGCTGAACATTCTCCTGTAAAATCTCTTGATATTATTTTGAATTCATTGCTCTTTCTATGATAGCAAGCTGTCCAGGCCCTGAGGCAGAAAAGCAGCCCCAAACCATAATGCTCCCTCCAACATGCTTCACGGTTAGGATGAGGTTTTGGTTTTGGTGTGCAGTTCTTTTTTTCTTACAAACATAGCATTCCACATTTCTTTTGTTAAGACAACTTTTGTCTTATCTGTCTACAGAAGCGTTCTGGAACATCCAGGTGGTCTTTTGTAAACTTGAGACATGTTTGAAAAGTTTTTTTTGGAGAGCAGTGGTTTCCTCCGTGGTGTCCTTCCATTAACATCATTCTTGTTCAGTGTTTTTTCTTATAGTGGACACATCAACAGAGACTTTGGCAAGTTCAAGAGATTTCTGCAGGTCTTTTGCTGTTACCCTAGAGTTCTTTCTCACCTCCTTCAAGATTGCAAGCTGTACTCCTGCAATGATCTTTGAAAGACACCCACTTCTAGGGAGAGTAGCAACACTACTGAATTTCCTGCATTTATACACAATTTGTCTTACTGTGGATTGATGAACACCCAGGCCTTTAGAAATGCTTTTGTAGCCTTTTCCAGCTTTATGCATCTCTACAATTCTTCCTCTAAGGTCCTCTGATATTTCTTTTGATTGGGGCTTGGTTCACATGAACAACTCTTTCTTGGCAGAGCAGACTCATCAGTAACCAACCTTTGTGTGCCTTTTTTATAGGACAGGGCACCTCCAACGCACACCTCCAATTTCATCTCATTGATTGGAACACCTGACTCCAATTAGCTTTTGGAGAAGTCATTAGTCTAGAGGTTCATGTACTTTTTCCAACCTAGACCGTGAATGTTTAAACAATGTGTTCAGTACTGACAAGAACAAGTATGATTGTTTGTGTGTCATTAGTTTAAACAGATTGTGTTTGTCTATTATTGTGACTTAGTTGAAGATCAGACCTCATTTTCATGAGGAATTAATGTAGAAATCCAGGTAATTCCAAAGGGTTCACAAACCTTTTGTCACGACCACCAGCCAGCAGAGATCAACACGTAAGTGAGCTAATCAGCACCAGCAGCGGATTACTATCAACAAGCGCCGCCGCACGAGTTAACACACCTGCAATTGGTGCGGCACGTCGGGTTATTTATACCATTCTTATCTGATTCCCGTTGCTCGGTATTGAGTTCACTACTTGTTGCGTTCTTACCCCCCTTTTGCCTTACTGGAATTCTGCCTACACCTTTTGCCTTCGGACTTCGGATCTCGTCTCGCCCCTTGGATTGTTTGCTATCTTTGCCTGTTTTGGATTTGACCCTGCAGCCCTCTTTTCGACCACGATTCTGTCTCACATTTTGGATTGTTCGCCATCAGTGCCTTTACCGGATCTCGACCTACCTTCGCCTTCGGACTACGACTCAGCTCCTGGATTTGCTCAGTACGCTTACTTACCTCCCTGCGACTTCTGCATCTGCATCGGATCCTTTTCACCTCTACAGAGCAGCGTTACACCTTTTCTTGCAACTGTATAATCATGGAACTATTGCTTTAAGGGGATTGCACGTGGCTCCTAAGACTATAATGATCTTTGACTTTTGAAGAATTGAAATGAAATCAATATGATACTTTTGAAAGAAATATCTAAATCAATATAATTTAATCACAGAATAATTATATGTATTATTTGTAGCATTTTCATTTTTATGCATTAGTAGCATTGAGTCTAGGATAGATATTATCTATTAATGTAATTTTTGCCAAGCATTTGAAAATAACAAAAGCTATTGAACTAGTACCACTGTTTCCCTGTCTGACTATCTCTTCCTCTACCTACCTTGCATTCCTTACATACTTGAATCTTCCCAATTGGAAATAATTGAACAGTTCATCTCCCTGTCTTGTCAATGCAGGTTTTCCAACATCATGCTTCTTCTCACATTCTCAGTCTACAAAAATACTTTTTCTGACCTTTTTCACAGTACAATGCATTGTACGTCCATGTAATCCTAGAATATCTTGTCACATTGTATTTAGTTTTGAGATAGCACACATTTTATTTTGATCTGAATTTAAAAAATGCTTTTAACTATTTAACATCCAAGAGGATGTATATTGTTTTTATTTCTATTCTTTCAAAGTGAAAATAATAAATACATGTTTTAGGAGTCTTATTATTTAATGCATTGTTATGTTGTTTTTGCTCAGCAGTAACAGTTTCATACACATGTTGCAATTATTATAACAGTAAGTTGAAGATAATATCTTTAGTCCCAAATAAATATTATTTGAGCAGTACTTAGTTCTGACAATATTGTTAGACTGATTTTTTCAGTTTCTTTTCAGATGATTTGTAAAGGCACTCTATGGCAATTATTGCAAAATGCTCTATGCCAAATAAACATCAAATTAAAAATGAATTGAATTTAACTGCAAGAAGGACACTCAAGTTCTGACAGTGAGCTTAAATACAGTGCACTATGATCTGAAAAAGAAACCATATGCTTGTCTTGTTAGCGAGTAACAGTCTATTGTGTAATACTGATACATTTAGGAATAAAATGAAAAACCTACCACTTTACTTAAAAGTCAGTTTAAATGGCATACATATAAAAATAAAAATGAATTAGTTAACTAAATAATGTGAATATTTAAAATAATGATGATAAAATAATCTCAAACAAATTTCCACTACTATTCATAGGAGCTAACAAATTATTATAATCAAGTTTCAAAGGTTTATATATAAATAAGAAAACCGCAACACATATAATTGTTTACAATCATATACATATTTGTCATCCACTAGCTGAAATGAGTAACTAAAATGTGGATAAAGTTAGACTTTCCATAAATAGCTAATAACAAATATTACAAAATATACCATTATATAAAGTTAAAAATTTGGGTAAAAAAAATACTACTGCACCTAAATAGACAAACTTACAAAATCACCAGTTATGAATATGTATCAAGTAAACTTTGTCCTGTGTATACTTGTAAGTACACTTAAAGTTTCTGCACATTGACCATTTGGCATGTATTTTATTCTGATTGACCTGTCTGCACTTAACTGACTGAACACAGTATATCACTTTAAAGCAATCACTTTTACAGCCTCCTGAAATATGAGGTTATGTAAACTTTTTTTTTTACTTTACCCTGATTGGATGTTTGATGGCTTGAATGTTTATGTACTTTTCTGGCCATTGAATTGGCTATTGGTCAATCAAGGTATGAACTTTAAATACCTTACAAACTGAAGCTGTGATTTATTTCCTACATGAAATAAGGAGGTATGGTGCAGTAGTTAGTGCTACTGCAGTTTTAAAAATTAGAAGTGAACTTAACTTGGGTCTGAAATAATTATATATATTATATATAGTATAAAGATTAGAGCATATGTTGTTAAATTTTCCAGAATGCTACATTAATATTGTATGTGAAAAGAATAAAAATTAAGGTTTTGTTCAGTTTAACAAATATACAGTATATTTTCCTTTAATGAAGTAAAAATAAATGTGAAGACATCACCCCAGGGTAAGTTGGGCTTGGATAGCTCATTAAACATTTTATTGTCAAATATGTTAATGAGTTTTAGCATAAAGAATGAAAATGGCATAATCTTCTGTGGGGAAATATCTCTAAAGAATGAAAACAGATCATACAGTCTTTTTTTCCGACAGGCAAATGTACTAATTAGCAGATTTCCAGTTTTACTTCTTGATGGCTATAAAATCTTGACCCATTAGGCAGGCAGAGGCACAAGGCTAGGGGATATATCATTGTGTGATATGTAGGTCTTCACGATCATGACAAGTTTCAAATCTTCTGATTTTAGTCAAATTTTATATGTTATTGAAGATACAAAATAAACATATCCTACATCTAGTAACACAATCTTTAAAATTGTGTAAGCAGTGCAATATTGTTTAATGAAGGTATAAAAACTCTGTAATTTAAATATAAGAACATAGAATTTCATGTAATGATTTAAGGTCGGATGAGTGGTAATACTTTAACATGATAAACTTATCTGTTGATTATTTAATATCTTTATATAAATTATTAACACTCACAAAAAAGGTAATGCATTGGAATTAAATTAATATACTGTATCTTTGTGATATACAATATGGCATTAACTTTTGCTAACCTGAAATTACTATTTAAAATCAGTACATCCATGTGATTTTAAAACATTATTCACACTTTGTCACGTCAAAGAATACTAAGTAGAGAGTTTGGTATTGCTACGGACATTTTTAGTGTAATTGACAAGTTGGAATATAATTTTAAAAATCTCTTGAGGGTATATTTCTCACAATGGATTCCTGATTGGATAGAAACACATGTTTTTTTGTGTTGTACCCCGCCTTTGTTCCTTAGGTTTCAAAGGAACTAGTTCTTGGGTACCTGGGCCCAACAAAATGTTTGTGGTCACAAAGAACCATGGACATTTCTATGACCCACATACTGTCAGGAACAGTTCTTTCCGGGCCCTATGCGGACGACGCGATCCGGAAGGTGAAGAAACAATAGGGAAAAATATCATGCAGGAGTGGGTCAGGAGACAGGGGGGCGTGTCCGAGGTGAGCAGGTGTCCAGGGGAAGTGAGTCCGGGACGAACAATCCAAGCATAAATCCAAAAGGGAAATCCAAAATGGGAGGCAGAGTCCAAGACCAGGGGATCCATCCAAAGTAATTAAAAACCAGAACTGGGTCGGGACCGGCGGGACAGGGAATCAGGAACAGGAAACTAAAACCATAACGGAGCCAGACGCGGCAGGACCCCGGGCTCTCACGAAACGGGATTCAATGAGAAGCCTAGGGCAAATGCCTGCGTCTGCTTTAAAGGTGGAACTAAAGAGGGGCTGGAATAAGGAACAGGTGTGGGGAATGGGACAGAACGAGGAAGGGCTGGAGCGCCCTTAAGAGGAGGAGTAACGATCGTGACACATACAGTACTTATGCTTAGACTTTGGGTCATTTTGCACAGAAACGACTAAGCTTTGGTCTTGTGATCAACAAGTACCTCTGTGCAGACATTTGTGGTGACAAGCTGATGCTCTGGGTAGACTGGCATTGCTTCCAACTATGGCATCAAAATAGAATGAACCTTTCCTTCTTAGGAATTATACAAATAATTAGGTTTAACTTGGAACACAAAATCTTCTTTTGCTTCATCAAGAGTAGTGGCATATTGCAGAATTCATGGGAGCATATTTTTCCTTTTTAATTTGAAACAAAATGGAAAGAAGCATCATTCATTCCCGTAAGAAACTCAGGAAATCGATTGATGGAAATCCAAATTCATTTATCCAGTGTTCTTCCTCTGATGTTTTCTTCCAGAGGAAAGTACAGCCATCTCCATGTTCTTTGAGTTTCACTTCTAGCTTAGGTTTCACTCAGGACAGCAGTGTTGATATCACATCTCCAGAGTTCTTGGGGCACAAAAGAAATAAAGAAATCTGGACGATCGTTGGTTGGATACTGCATGATGGCTGTGATATTCTTTGTACCATATTTTAATACTCTCTTTTGTGCAGTAAGGTGATCCTTCTGGACATGACTATTGAGTCAGGTGTGATAAGTCAGACTATACTTGGGGCTTTCCTACAAACAAGGTGAGCAGAAAAGATAGTAAAAAACATGTGTGAATGCACTTCTGCTTCATTTGCCAACCTACTTATAATATCTTCTTTTGTGTCAGATCATAATTAGGAGTTTTCAGACATCACTATTCTGTTTTGTGGAACATTTTTATACTGTGGAGAAACTTGCACACTGACTTCCATACCTATCATGATTAATAACAGATTAATCCAATGGCATATAGATTAAGACAAATGGGGGTTTCAATTTAGTGCAGGCTTCATACACAAGACCAGCTGCTGATATTAGATATTGATAAGATATAATATTTCCATCTTCTTCTACCTGTTCTTCCACTATGAATGGTTTCCAGAGCTCCCATTGTTGACAGAAAAGGATTCAAAAATCCCAAGTAACTGAAGGGACTCTAGGACTAAAGTGATCACTCTGTACTTCACTCTATCAATACTGGTCCTAAATTACTCATTGTTCAGATTTCACAGCTAGGATGTTGATCTTTGGAACCTTGGTATGGTTTATAAAGTACCTTATACAGATTTGCTTCCTCAGTAAATTATTGTGTATTATTTTAGGATTTAAACACAATTTTAGCATTAGTTCTTACAGTTGTACATACCAGAAGTAATTACTGATTGTTTTTGTTCAACAACCCTTTCTCCCATTCTATAATGGCTTATGTTGCTTCTGATGTTTAGAAGTAAGATGCAACTCATCCTATATTGCATCCAGAATTGCATTACACAATTAGTAATTACATAATATTGTCTTTTTAAAAATGTGATTATTATGTTATTGATAGTTATTTTTATAAAACAGTACATAATACTAAAAACACCCAGAAATATTTAGGAACTAAGTAAATCTTACATTGGAACAAAAACAGTTTGCTTTATCTTACAGTAATGACATTTCATATACCGTTTTAAGCATGAGAAGTATATTTCATATTTGGAACACAAATGTTCAATTTTATTCATTAAAGGAATACAGTGAGGAGATCACACATAAATATGCAATATCAGTGTATGGATATGCTTCCTTAGTTCACTTAGGTTAATGACGAAAAAGATTTAGAGTATAAACTAGAATGTATTAGGTACTGTAAACCATGAAACATGGCAAAAAGCCAGAACCTGAGAACTGACTAATGACTTTCACAAGTAATGTCAGCTGCAGATTTATGTACTACTGTATTGCCTAAGCCTCTTGCAGTTTCCAAAGCAAAAGTCATTTTCTCAGTACAGCTCTCTTAATACAATACAATAATTCTGCTTAGCCTTTTTGTTTTACTAGACTCCCAAAGCACTTTAGAATTTGCACCAACAAGCTACAACTCAATGGAAGGTTAAGCATATATTCTAGAGATTGTATTAATAAATCTTAAATCTTAATTTTATGACAAACGAAAACCACTCATGAAACATTTATTACAATTAAATTATTTTTCATATTTAGGATTTAATTATAATTACAACAATTTTGATTATTTTTGTTTATGCTGCAGATACTCATCCCAAAGTATAAAAAAATACTTATCATATAGGAGAGAATTCAATTAATTAAATACTGAAGTGCAGCACATTTGGATCATGTGGAGCAGAAATTCCTTCTTATTTTTCATTGATGGAGCAAAATCACTTTATAGCAAAACAGTTAGAGTCAGTTAGAGAACTGTGAAATTGCTCCTTCGATTCAAGTAAGAAGGAATATCAGGTAGGCCAAATGTAATTGTGTAAACTAGTTAACTATAGAGCTAACTATAGCGAAGACAGTGAAGATAATACCCTACTCTAATGGCCAGTGCCTCAGAATCATAAAATAACTGAGGTAATCAGAATCATGATTTTCTTATTTTTTATTTAAGGTAGGGTATTTCATGTGGTTTGGAGGTTAAAGTTAGGGCAAGAATGTCAAGAATGCCACTGGTCCATCAATAGTATAATTTCACAGAGGTTTGTCAAATGAAGTATAACAATATCTAAGAGCCATCATAGTAGGGTTTCCCAACCCTTGTACTCATGATTCAGGTCTTGTTTTTCATTCAGATTAGGCTATAATTAGACTATGGTCCAAGAAACACTGGTTGGAATCTGGGCTATATCATTAATAATCTGTGACTGAGATTCCCCAGTTTTGTGGTAGCACGTTATTGGCTGAGACTGGGTTTTAGCCTGTCAAAGCACTCTATGTTCTTCAGAACTCTGCAAACTTGTAGTGCTATTAGTTAACACTGCCTTTCCTCTAAGGTAGAGTGTAGCTTGCAGCATGTTATATGATGAATGGCTCTGACAGGCTCTGAGCATGTTTCAAGAGCTTATGTACAGGGATCCTTACTATAAAGACCAATTAAGAAATAACTAGAGATCCAAAGTAAGATAGGCATACATTATAAAATAGTTGGTGATTACATTTTTTCCCTTATTGAAAGAATATTTTAGTAATTAGAGCTTGATTATTTGTTAAGAATGAATGCTTTAGTTAAGATAAAACTAGTAATTGTGCAAATATGCTCTGTTTGATATCAACACTCAATCTTTCCTTTTACTCCTCAGAATTCAATGCATGGCATGTTTTGCTGAGCACTGTGTGAGAGGCTGGGATGTAAAGTTCTCATATTGTATATTTTATTGGTATACCCACAAAACAAGAGCATGTGAGCATTTGTAGATTAAAAAATGATATCAGTTTATTCCTAACAAAGTTAAAATAACAAGGTTTATTTAAAATAATTTGCTTATTAAATATCTGATCCGATTAACTGGAAGATATGTTTAGATAACTGCAAATGGGAAAGATCAAGATATTGTTAATCAATTATTTTGTTTGTATGAATGCTTTTTCATACTTGAATGTGAAATTAAGCAGTGCAATTATAAGGACCTCATATGGTGAGAGGAATAAAAAAACTCTTCAAGAGAGCAGACAGTAAATTGAATCACAAACCTAACTTACTTAGATTATGATTTTTGTGCGATTTATATTCTTTAAGAAGAAGAGTCCATACATAATTACCTCATATTACCATCTTTAGATCACTAGTGCTTTCTGGGTTTGTTTTTTCAATGATGACTGAATGAATTAAAAGGCTGAGCATTGTGTAGTCATCTGATTACTGTGAAAGAAAGATGCACTGCAAAACACCATTATTCTATG
This sequence comes from Lepisosteus platostomus, assembly GCF_059453375.1. Lineage (NCBI taxonomy): Eukaryota > Metazoa > Chordata > Actinopteri > Semionotiformes > Lepisosteidae > Lepisosteus > Lepisosteus platostomus. Next base: position 24,188,559 of record NC_142612.1, read on the forward strand.
CCTAGTGTGTTTGTAGAAGCTGCTTCTTACTATTCTAGAGTAAGGGTGAAGAAAGAAATAGAGTAGAAGGTTTTGAACATTACAGAAGATATCAAAACCGTTATGTGGAATTGTTGAATTTACAAGATAGTATTATTTATTTCACAAGAACTGAAATTATTATTGATTAGCTTATGAGTAATCCATCCTGGGGTGCGACAAGGTCAAAATCCCCGGGAGGGGGGAACACACAGAGAGACAAAACATGGAGGTCCAAGGGTGACGGGGCGAGATCCTCCAGACCCCGGGCTCAGGAAGCGGGAGGTGTAGGGGATGAGGCCTATGCCCTCAGGAGACGGACATATGGTTTCCTGGTGCCAGGCGGGCCTCGCGACATCCTTACCCTAATGGTGAGCCCCGAGGATTGGAGGAGCTAGTCTTTAAATAATAAACCTAAGAAGGTAAACCTGGGGAGCTTAATCACAGAAACAATGATGGGAGTAGTGGAGTAGCACCCTCTAGGGAGGGATGTCGACACTACCTACTTGAACTACATACACATTATGTTGGCTTGCTGGACAAACTGCATATACATATACATATACATATACAATGTGTCAGTTCAGCCAAGAATGAGAAGGTCACAATTCATTAGTGTGACTACAAATAGTTGAATTATACACCCTACTGACCAGATTTTTCCTGAAGTGGGAAAAATTGTCATTATCTTGCTGCTCTATACCTGAGGTGCAAAAATTTGTAATGTTCCCCCAAAATTAAGGTAATTGGTGAGTGTGATTGCATGTTGCATTTTATATCTTTTTATGAATAGATATAAGAATGATTCTCTTCCATGTTGCCATCCATTAAGGCAACAACACTGTTACAAGATATAGAAATGAAATGCTCCAGGCATTATTGATGTGTTTCCCAACTAGATTCAGCCCTACTTTATTTTGGTTGATAATACCAAATTATACTGTAAAAGGCTAATCATTGCTTATGGGGCCTAAAACAACAAGCAACTGAAATTCAGGCCTAAAACAGCAAGCCAAAAGATCTCCTAACATGCACATTACCACAAATAATAAAGGTTGGACTCTACTGAAAAAAAAAGTAAACAATTTTATCAACAAACATTTAGAAAAAATATGGGGAACTGTTCATTTACTTTGAAAATTGATTTCATGGTATTCAATTTACTCAGTGTTTTGCAAGTTATATTGTCACAGGAATTAAAAAATGACAAATAAAAATAAAACACCACATGCACACACATATTCATACTATGTAGGGTTGAAAAATGTACTTTCCCAGGCTTTCAGACATTAATTGTTTTTTCACAAATACAATGTTTAAATGACAAATAACAGTTATGGCAAAGAAAAACAAGTATATAAACCTATGTGGGTATATTTAAATAATTGATATAATTTTTCTTTGTGCCTTTATTTGTTCTAAAATTTATAACTTGAATTTAAAACAATATATATCTTCTATAAAGTACAAATCTATCAATCTTCTGTTTAAAATGTATTACATAATTGTTGTACTAGCTCTGTGAAGAATAGCTGTCTCTTCATTCAAGAACAATAATAATCTGCACCAGCTTTAATGGGAAACTTACACGAAGCAGAGTGTAGGACTGCAGAACCTGAATGAAGAGAAATGTCCCAATTTGTTTTTGGATAATGCTCAGGAGCAGAAATATTTAATTATTTTCTTTCAATCCCTATTGAAGAAAATTCCTATTATAAACAACAGAGGGAAACCTCTGTAAATTCATTTAAAATGAAATAATTATGTACTGGTTATTTGTGTCAGTGAGTAAAAAAGAAAATGCCCAAATTCATGTTTCTGCATAATTACGTGCTTTGATTTTTTGTGACAATATATGAAGTGGGTACATTATTCACAATGTATTAAAGAGTCTTAAGGTGAATCTGCAGTTACAAAGATACCTCACTTGCATAAACTTTGTACAAAACACCATGAATTAAAAGGTCAATTAATGTGCAATATATTCACATTTTAAATAAATTGCAAACTTGTATCAAACTATAATATAAACATTCAAATTCTGATACATAATAATTTAATCAAAAATTGCTTATTCCAGAGAAGGTGACATATGTTAGAAGGATAACATGCAAAGCAAGATTATATCCTGAAGAAACATTTGAAGGAATCCAAACTCCAGTGAACTTAACAAGCAGTTTTTTAGAATGTGTGAGAAAAAAACATGTTGTAAGCAAGTAATTACACAAAAGGAATTTTCAGAAAATTCATTTTCATTTGATTATCTATGAAAATAAAAAATCAACATTAAGAGTTACAAAGCATCATTCCTGTCCTTATTAAATGATCTGAAGATTTCTTTTTTATTCTGAACAATTTTTATCATCCTTTTTTCCCCAATCAAAATGTCACAAAATATTTCCTCTAAATCAAATGTCCATTCATGCATCCCCCTCAATGGTAACACTCTTCTTACATTTTGGAACAGTGATATAAGATAAAAAAGGACTAGAAACTTATATTGTAATATGAAGTCCTAGAAAGATTAAAAACAATCTTCATTAAACTATCTCTTAGAATATACTGTAAATCACATTGTCTCTACAGTGTGAAAAGGAGAAATATGAGTTTCCATGGAAGCAGTTTTACTGTATGTCTATGGTAAATAGGAGAATAAAAGAACACCTTCTGTCATTTTGTGAGTTCTTCTAATCTAATATACAATCTACACCAACAATCAATCCACTATAATAAAATCACCACTCCCCCTCCCATAACAAGGGTTTGCCTCTACTCCCAGGTAGAGGCAAACCCTTGTCGGGGGAGGAATCCAAACACTAGGATATATCACAGCAGGCAGAGGATGTAGATCAAACCAGTAGCAAGATGTGGAGTGGAGTAGGAGCTAGGGCCAAGCAGAGAGAGCACTCACAGACTCAGCATTCCAGCATGCACCCTGGATTAGTGGAGCTGTGCTCCACGTGCACTAAATTCAGCGCCACGTACGCTGACTGGGGAGATCTGCACAAGGCAGTGGCTGTGAAAAGCATACAAGCAGACAGGGTGCTGTCAAGAGGCACTCTTCTTCTTGTGGTCATGCAGGCGGGGTTTGAAAACAAAGGAACAGGGAAACTAGGGTAGCAACCAGGGAACCAGAAACTGGAGAATACAGCAACTCAGGATAAAAGGAACTGGAGAACAAGACTCAGGTACAGGCCAGAAAACTCTTATGCCAGGTCCCTGAGTGCAGTCTGACCTGGCCTTAAGTAACTAGCACTGTCTAAGTCTAGGGTGCTAAATAATGATGCACAGGTTATTAAGGTTATTAATGCAAAAGAAAAACTATCAAAAAATCTATCACAACAGCAAAAGGAAAGAAAGAGGAATCGATTATGTAAAATAAATTAAGTAAGGAAGCATAGCATATTCATGAAACTCATAATAATTTTGGAGATGCAGGCTTAGAGATAATTGTAAAACTTGTCAATATGTTCAAGTTAGCTTCTACCTGGTTAAAGGTATTTTCCTGAAGATATCTGAAACATTTGAGGAATAACACTGTCAGAGGCATTTCACCTGATAAAGAACTGAAATCATCACAGCACATCACATCATTAGGCACTGAAGCAGGGATTGAGAAATGTTATCTTCCTATAACAATATATAGACCAATCAGATAAAGATGAAAGTGGGAATTCCTGAAAAGTGCCCCTAATTAGCAAAAATTAGGATTACAGCTTTCAGTACACAGTATTGCAGCACCTTCATTATCTGAGAACTGATCACAGGTTTTCCCACCCAAGCCAATCAAATAGAACTCCAGCTGACTTTATGACACAGCTTAGCATCAGACAGAAGCAGTAAGATGGGACAATAGCTATCACAAAATGTGGAAAATTATTAAAAAATTTTAATGATAGAAATAGAGTACTGTCCAGAGTGTACCCTGTCTTTTATCTGTTGCTGGCTGGCATTAGCTTTGGCTCTCCCACAACCCTGAATTAGAAGTGGTTAGAAAATGGATGGATGGAATAAAATTACAGTATTAATATTTCCCTCAAAATAAACGTCTTAGATTGCTGTGTCCATCATTTCAAACTACTGTATCATGGCAATATACATGATTCTAGATAAGAGACTAACTGCTGAATAGTTGTCATCTGAACGTTTCAGTTCTTGGTCACCACACTAATCTGGAATGTCAGCATTTCCATCTTTGCACAAATCTGCATTTTCTGATTCATTGGTTACTGTGACAGTGTGGACATCTTACCAAATTTAGGATAATCAAATTATTTAGCTTATTCTTAGCTGAAGAAGAGGTGGAAAAAGAGTCTTTTTTTAGTAAATTATAATATAATTATGATTATGCTATAAAATTAATAAACAGGAAGCTAGTGACAGGCGTTCTAGGCTTAGATTCTCTTTTCAGTAACATGGTTTGACTTAAATGTTTCTATAACCTATAGGACATCTATACGTTATTTTTGTTAGGTCTGTTTTGTCATGCAACTGAAAAAAATAGTGATGTGACAGGGTGTTAGTTAGTTTGCACATTCCATCTTAATAACTTTAATCAGAAGATTTGGAACAAGAGCTACCTTCTGGCAGAACAGGGGAAGATTGAGTTCAGGAAATCACAGATCAAAGTGTGTCCCAAATGATTTACGCGAGCTAATTAACTTCACTGTAAAACATTCAACATTGAATGAACAGTGAAAGGCCATTCCTAGGGAGGTCAATAAGATAGTATCCAAAGAAATCGATCACATCATAAATCCAGGAACTTAAGAGGAAACAAATATTTGTCCTGTCTAAGGTTGGGCCTGATTTCTCTGACTTCATGGCTTTGCTGACTATTTGTTCCAATGTGTGATGTGTTTACAGGGTAACATAACTGAAACATGGGAAGCAATTCCAGTAAAGTAGAAAACTATATTAATTATATGTATTAGTATAACAATGTACTTTAAAAGCTTCCACTAATGATGTACTTGCTATTTTTTCTTGTACTGTAATTAATCTCTCAGTGTGTACTGTATAAATAAAGATGCAGTCAACTGAAATATATGTCAAATCTCGTACTACCAGTAAGCACACTGCATTATGCCGCCAGTGTGCCCCAATTATCCCGTTCATCGCAAAAACAGATCTATAAGTGGAACTTGTATTAAATGTTACTGAAATGGCAGCGTCATTTAATTTGTGTTTTTCTTAGTGTAATAATCATATGCCTGTAACATACAGTAAAAAATATTTTAGAAATTACATAAACATTATAAAATACAAAGCCTGACTGTTGTTGAAATGTATCAGTATGGTATTATTTTTCTGAAAAGGGGAGTACATGCCATAAAGGGAGCCTGGATCAGACCTTGATTTTTTAATATGCCTGATTTGTCATTTTTAAAAAAACAAGGAATCTTATGGAGAGACTACCAGCTAATTAAAATAAACAAAATTATTAATATTTAAAGTTGCCATTATACTGTTGAGTTATGTAATGCAGAACCATTTTTGTTTTATTGTGCACTTGCAAAATAGTGATGTAAATCATTCCATGAAAATGAAGGTTGTGTACCTGAATGGCAGTAATGCTGTAGTTAAATGTACAGTAAGGATATCTATGAATATTTACAGAATTCTTTAACCTGTGTGGGACATCAGAAAATGTAGTTTTCTGTGTCCAGGTTTTGGGCTCACATGCTGAATTAAAAACTGTACTGTACTCAAAATACTGTACACTGTATAATAGGGCGAGACCTGTAGGTGAAACCTATTACCACCAAAGTGCCAAAAATATTGTGTTTAAATGAGATAGCATTGCATTTTAACAAAATTATTATTGCATAAATAATATTCCAGGGGGGATTCAGAGGAGATGCAAATACATTTTTGGTTTGGTTTCATAACATTACTAATCTTAAATCTGTCTTCTTAATTCCATTTTTATGGAAAATATAACTTTTTGTCAATAAAACGTCTGCCAAGCAAGCTAGAGAGAAACAAATACAATTTTCTTTTCAAACACTGAAGTGTGTCATGTAAATCGCCCCAGAAACTGGTTATTCCAATGGCCAATTGGCTTTATGTGGTTGGAAATATTCCCTGCTGTCTGGATTCTGTTACTGATTAGCATTGTTCTTGCAGACTGTCCTCATCTAAATGCCATTAATAGCACCACTGTTTTGCAAGCACTCATTATTATTATATTGTATTTTTTGGAGCAAAGCATTCCACTTTGAGGTATAATAGTAAATTAAAGCAATTGTCAATAAAATGAATGCAAGGCCAGCTAGAGAGAAACAAACCAAAAGCTCTTTTTAAACATTGTCATGTCCTGTTGCAGGGTGGCTGTCTGTTTCACTTGTTCTCCCTCCCACCTACTTGCTGATCGATATAAGTACAGTATGTTCCTAAATTAATATAGTTTATGAGCAATCTCTGGGAAACCATTATAGGCATGGTGAATCGGAAATTCTCAAAACTTACTTTGTATGATTGGAAACAAATATGTGATCAGATCAACCAAATGCTGTGGTGTTACTTTATGTCAATGAAAAAATAAAGTATTTTCGTGTCGCAACAGTTAAACTGATGCAGATGGTTACAAAGAAAGTGGACCAAGGTAAATACTTTGAGCTTACAGCCTGTCCAAGGTCATTCATTATTTACTATTATATATTATTTATATATATTATTATATACTATTTCTGTAGTAATATCTTCCGTAAAGACTTTGATGCATAAAATATTTCTGCAAAATTAAAACATTTATGAAGGAGAAAGGTTGAGTACTTTTGTCCAACTTTTGTCCAAAAGCAAATTGCTTTTATAAAATTTACAGACTTTTTAATGTTTAATGATTAACATGCTATAATATACAGTTTAAAATGATTAAAAGTCTAAAGAGTATACAACTTAAATTCTTAATTGGAAAAAGATTGTCCTTCAGCAGTGACCGGGATTCATAACCGGGCATTTTCTGGCAACAGCTCAAATGTTGTACATAAGAGGTTAAGCTTTATGAGCTCCACCTCGCAGTTTTACAAGGTGATTCCGGATACTATTATCATAACTGCGGTAAGATGCTGTGTGAGACATTATGACGCATTATGACGCCTACCACGTTTTACCGCAGCATATTCCGTGCATTTTGAATGGCTGCATCTGTACGTGTGTGCTGTGCCCAAGATCAAGACATTGTGCCAGCTGTTTAAACCCAGTTTATTCCACAAAATGCATTGTAGATATCTGATAAATGTTATATAAAAATATGTTCTTCTCAGTGTATTATCTGCTACACTACATCCCCATTACAAATGGTGATGCACTATAGTTTCACACAATAGTGTGAAACACTTCCATGAGTTGAACAGCTGCTAAGCTAAGTCTGTGAAGTTATTTTGCTCTAACCGTTAGTTTAAAAAATGTCTGTTCGGACCTTATCTAGTCTAACAATATTACTTAAAAATATGCAAGACAAGTTACACCATGAATAAATAAAAATGCATATTACAGTATATTATAAAACCATTAACATTAATGGATCTTATAATTTTCCTGTACCCCACTATCTAAATCAACCCAGATTCTAATGGCCCCTTGTCTTTAATGTTTTAGACATCTTTCCTACTGTTTGGATTACTGTTGGGATTCTGAAATTTGTAATGTATATAGTGTACATCAGTTAATACTGCAAGAACAACTGTTCAACTGGTATTTATGCAAAATTAATGCATATAACCATATAAAGCATAATACCACAAACTCAAAATTATTTACATTTAATGTATGCATCTTCTGTGAGTAGTGGATTCAACCTTTCTTTGATTAAAGAAAAACTTTTTATATAGTGCAACTTGTATCAGTTACAGTGCAACTTACAGTATACAACTCAAAATAGTTTAAACTGTCCCCTTTTTTGTTTTTTTATATATACATTTTAAATCTTACGATTTTAAAACCACTACAGATGCAGCCATTCAAAATGGGTGGGGTATTTCGCGGCATACCCCGGTGGGCGTGTCGCGGTATCACGCAGTATCACGGGGTTAATCGCGTCATTTGACGTCATGCGGAAAATATCCGGCATCACCTTGTAAAACCGCCAGGGGAAGCTTAACCTCTCATGTACAGCATTTGAGCTTTTAAATTTGAACTGTGTATTACAGCATGTTAATCATCAGTCATTAAAATGTTGGTATATTTTATGAAAGCAAGATTGCTCAGTTGGACAAAAGTACACAACCTACCTTTATCAGAAATATTTATGGATCAAAGCCTTTACCGAAGATATTACTAATAGTATTAATAATGAATGACTTTGGACAAGCTGTATACTCAAAGTTTAATTTCTTTAGCACATTTGTACAAGCACTTGGAATCTGTCCAAGCCCTACTTTGTCAGGCATTTTGTTTTACTTCAACGGGCATTAAAACTCCCTTGCTTTTAACATAATTTCATAATTTCTAACTACGAAAATGATTTAAAATGCGACACTTATCATTCAACTAGAGCTCAAAATATCACAAGGATCTTCAAGAGCACAGCAAAGACTGTATTAAAAGATACTTGTATGAGATACATGAGAATCCAGGCTTTTTTATCAACGCTTTATTTTCCATATACCAGATATTATGGAACCACTTCAGAAGGGTGTCAGCCAGTCAGGTTCCAGGAATTGGTACTTTAAAGGAAAAATACACACCGGTATTCCTTTTCTCCCTAAACATTTTAAGCATCGAAGTATTTAACTAACATGTGAAATAGCGTGTGAAAAAGTGGTAGTTTTAAGCTTTTCTGCTAATATAATATGGAATTGCGTATCTAAAGAAATTAATAACGATATGATTATATCCGTGTACTGCGACAGGGCTGTGTAGGGCTGTTTCGCCTCTCTCTTCATGTGACTTCCCTTGTAGCCCACTGGTCTACGTGCCCGATTACCAAGTCACGGGTTGTGTGTTCAAATCCAGCTGGTGCTGGACTTTTCTTTTAACAAACATTTCTTCGAAAAAATAGAATATCAATATTATGGACAATCAATTGACTTTTATATTTCTAAATATCACAACATGATCGATTGTAAGTCATTTTTGATAACAATGAATAGTCACCTTCTTCCCTTCTGACAAAGGTCCCTGCTTCTGCTTCCTGCTTCTATTGTGTGTGTGTGTGTGGGGGGGATCCCTTCAGATCTCCCATCAGATTTAAAAGGTTATTAATCATATCTTCGGTATCGCATCTTACCAGTGCAGCTGATCTTTTGCTGCCTGGGTGGGTCAACTATCACAAAGCTTTAGAGAACCTAACATTTCTATTATCAACAAATTGTAAATTTGTAATAGAATACATTTTTATAGAGAAATGGAGGCTGGACAGTATGCGTTATGTAAGAAAAACGGCTCAGGGACGCCAAATATGTAATCATAGTGGCTCTCTGAAGGCACCAGTTCTGTAGGGTTTGGGCATTTACTGAGACAATTATTAATTGTAGCAGTAAATCACAAAGTTGATTCTTTTGATGGCTTTAGAGTCCAACCATGCGACATAACTCAAACAACGCGCACACACAGGTACTAATACACGAGGATACATTTATTAATACATAGAATATGTATGTAAACCTAACAGATCTTATCCAGAGGGTTATCAGAATACAAAAGGTATATATTCAATCAGTTACAAAGTGTTACATATATCAAGAGGACATACGTTCAGTATATCATTCATTAAGACCGTTTCGTAAATGAACTTGGTTACAACTTCTACATTAGATACTCAAAACAAGTACATAACTCTTAGGAATTAAATTGATATCAACTGGTTGGGATAACAATTGAATTCTCGAGCTGTAATGGATTGAAGTTGAATACTCATCCAATCTCTGGGGATTCAGATCTCCTGCGGGCACAAAGAAACAGTTGCAGGCTTGTTGCTGTCCAATCCGCGCTCTCTGGCTCCGTGCCAGGCTGTGCTGTGCGGCTTGCGACGGTGCGCTGCTGATGCTCACTGTTGGCTTTAACTAGCAAAGTTTGTGCACAGGAGAAAAGATGACTGTGGGTCCCAGCAAGTCAGGAAGAGGACCGGTTCGTTCCTGGTGAAGAGCTAGTTCTGAATAATAATTCAGCTGTCCACAGTTCCGACCTGTTCACTCTAGACTCTTAGAACAAAGGAAAGTTCTGGCACTCGGACACACTGGCCGTTCCGTGGTTGTCCGGGCTGAGTCTCAGGATGGTCAGGAGGCGCGCTGCGAGAATGTCCTGCCCTTGGGAGCCTTCTGCTCCTGGGCCATCCTGCCCTGGAATTCTCCTTTGAATTCCCTTTAGAACAGTCCACAGAATCCTCTCCAGAATCTTACTGAATCTTCCTGAATCTCTGTGTTGCCTGTTTTTACCTGGAGGAACTTCAGCTCGTTGATTGGCTGAAAGTTCCATGGGCATCAGAGTCCCACGTGGGTTACTCGGCCCTACCAGTCCCTGATTGGTTGATCAAGGTGAGATATGAGTCACTTAATCCTGACACTTAGGAATGCAGTCCAGATGTCCATCTGGCACTCCCTAGACAGATAGGCGCCAATGGATGACCATTGATCATGATAGCCAGGCTTAGCTAAGTGCATCCCCCTTTGGGAGCTGTCCTAGGACCTTAAATCACCCTGCAGAATAGTTTCTCTGTGGCTGCACCACAGAGATGAACAGAGAAATGGGGCCTCATTTGGGAAGGCTCAGAACACTTAATTCTTTCTTATTAATAAGCCTCGCCGCTACAGTTACAATATAAACATTTATATTGATTTAAATCGTGTTTTGATTTAAATCGCAAACGCGTGTTTAATTATATGTTTTTTTTAATCATAATCAGACTAATGCAACATAAATTGATACAGTATCTTTGTCTTCTAAGTATCTTAATAAACTTTCAGCATAGCTTTCTACCCGTTTAGATTTATTTTTCTTGGGATTTTGGGATCAAACGTGGAAGGATTAGATTGTAATAGTTTTTATTTTTCAAATACGTTTTAGAAAAGTGTAATCTATACCAGCCCAGACTGTACGCCCAGTTCACTGTGGGACAGCCGCACTGGTCGGCGGCCTTCCTAAACCCCGCCCTGACCACGTTCACTCCTGTCCTGCTCTTCCCCGCGCACCCCAGCCTGGCACTCTTCGGCCTCTGCCCGGGACGATTGTATATTTAGAAATTTACACCTGGCGCGGCACCGAGGGAGCGTCTGCATTTATAACTTAGTTTTTAAAATTAGTCAAGCAATATGAAGCATCTCCTTTTACTTTTAAGTCCCTTAAATACATCGAGCACAGCTTTCTCACCACTTAGATTACTTTTTGATACCATCCTTACACAAAGAAGAAACTTCTTGTATTTTCCGATGACATACAGTACAAGTGGAAAGATTACGGATTTTAATTGTCTTTAATTTTGTTACGTTATACGTTTTAGGAACATTTCATCTATACAAACACCACAAAACTATTCTCGATTGTATTTCTGAATGTTATGTTACACCTACAGTAGTTCACTGCTTTAAATACATCGAATTAAGAAAGTTAGGTAAAGCACTTTAGATCTTTTTTTCTGAACCAGGGAAAATCTGATCATGTTTCTCTATAACAATAATAAAAAACTTTATTTTACATATCACCTTTAAAAGTGGCATCTCAAAGCAATACAGTAGATGGAAAAACAGTTAAAAGGGACCAAAGTAAATACCAGACAAACGCAAACGCGTTTTTAATAAAATGCTTTTATTCATTCAGCAGAGAGAGAGAGACATCCAGCAGAGAGAGACACATACACAGGTTTTCATTGACAAAAAGTAATTGTATTTTTTACATTCCTCTTGTCTAACAGGAATGTTTTGTTTGTGGACAGACTGTCCACAAACGTGAGACTGTCTTTATCAGACTCACATTCCCGAATGTCCCCCACCCTGGTCAACAATCCTAGGAAGAACACGAAACAGCCTGTTAATAAAATTGTTACAATTTTGTTCGGTCAGTTCTTCCTCCCAGAATTTATAGATCGCATCGAACAGTTCCTGCTTTGTGACGGGCTTAGCAGTTTTCCGAACATAGTCTTTCAACAAATGCCAAACCATCTCTATCGGATTTAGATCTGGGGATTCGGCTGGAGTTTTCACCCAGTTCACTCCTTCTGCTACAAGCCTCGCCCTTGCTGCTGTGTGTTTCGGATCGTTGTCTTGAAAGAGACGGTGCCTTGATCCAAACTGCTCCCTGATATATGGGGCAGAATGCTGTGTGACCACGACTTCCTCGAAGAATTTACGGTCCATAATTCCTTCAAAAATAAGAAGTGGTCCCGGGCCTCTTCTAGATATACCCCCCCCAGACGTGAACCTTCAGTGGATGTTTGGGCTTTGGCTTGTCCACATATCTCCCCTTTTTGCAAAATGCCATTGTTGAAAACTGTTCCAGATCCACTGTTGTTTCGTCGGTGAAAAGTACATCCCGAAATGCCTCCCCCTGTTCAATCCACTGGAGCGCTTGTTTGAGTCTTTCCTCTTTGTTTTTTAGCCTTATCATGGGGCATGTGTTGGTTTTTCTGCATCTCCATCCAAGCCTCCTGCGCACTCTTCTTATCGATGTCGGACTAACGGTCGCACCGAGGTCAGCCCATAGCCGTCTTTGGACTTGCATCGCCGGTAGCTCATCATTTTCATCAGTCAGTTTGTCGATAGCTCGCACAATAGGACTTGAAAAAAAGAGATCAACAGTTAGTTTTAAAAATAATGTGCGTAGTTGTATTTACAGAAGCAGCCATTCAAAGTGAGCGGTACAGACACGTACCGCAGGTAAGATGACACGGGGTACCGCGGTGCGTGATTGGTTGACCGACAGGGGCACTCGTGGTCCGTTGGTCTGTCGTAGAAAGACTTACTGTAAACGTCTTTACTGTGCCCGTTGTAGATATTGAATTTTACCACTGAAGGGAAATCTTAGTAGCTGAGCATAAAAAGAATAGGAGCATACTGTAACGCGTGTGAAGGCCATAAACTATATTAATTTTGGAACGTAAACATACAGTATATAGCTGGTCTTGGTACTTTAAAGAAAAAAATACACACCAGTATTCCATTTCTCCCTAAACATTGTAAGCTTCGAAGTCTTTAACTAACGTGATACCGGAGTCAACAAGCATACTTTTAGAATTTGATTAAAAGGGAATATAATATGGAATCGCGTATCTAAAGAATTTAATAACGGTATGATTATATCCGTGTACTGCGACAGGGCTGTATAGGGCTGTTTCGCCTGCCTGTTCATGCGAGCTGTCTTGTAGCCTACTGGTCTAGGTGCGTGACTACCAACTGGCAGGTTGTGTGTTCGAATCCAGCTGGTGCTGGACTTTTATTTTAACAAACATTTCTTCGAAAAAATAGGTAAGCGATATTATGGACAATCATGTTGACTTTTATATTTCAAAATATCGCAACATGATCGATATTTGCGATATTTTGAACATATCTTCCCTTCTGACAGCGGTTCCTGCTTCTATTGTGTGTGTGTGTGCAACAGTAAATTTTTATAGAGAAATGGAAGCTGGACAGTATGCGTTACAATATAAACATTTATATTGATTTAAATCGTGTTCTGATTTAAATCGCAAACGCGTGTTTAATTATGTGTTTTTTAATCATAATCAGGCTAATGCATTTCTACATTTTCTGTATGAACCAGCTTAGAGGTTCATACAGAAAGAAAGCTTGTGTTTAAATTGAGTGTAAGGTAATTTATGCTTCTAAAGTCATGGTCAGTATTATTGTACTGTGCTGTACTGTGTCACATTATTTTATAGCGTTTTTATTGCGTTATTAAATCCGGTGGCGCTGTGTTAGTTTCCTGACTCACATTATTTAAACTGTGACACTGATCATTCATCTCTAAATAAACTTTATTTTATATAGCGTTTTAAGCGAATAGGTAATTAGATTGCTCATAAACCTAATCACTTTTTCTACATAAACACAGCGTGATTGCTCTCTGAAAATGCTTTTCCTTTATTTTTAAAGTAGGCTCAGATTTCAACTATAGATCGTATTATTATAAACTTTCTTGGAAAAATGTATTTTATGTAAACCATGTTTGCTATTAATTCATTTAGGGCTAAAATACGTTCATTGTCTTCCAATCGAGTCGAGTTGACATTGGAAGCCTGCCACACCCAGACTGTTAAACCAACGCATTAGCACGTCAAAGCCCATTGAGCCAGTATTGGCTTTAGTATTTAGTATTTAGTATATTGTAATGCTTACGGCAGACAGGCACTGTGTAGGAGCCGACGCACCAGAGCAGCGCATCGAGGGAGCGTCTGCATTTATAACTTAGTTTTTAAAATTAGCCAAGCAATACGAAGCATCTCCTTTTACTTAGTGCCTGAGCATACTGCAACGCGTGTGAAGCCCATAAACGATATTAATTTTGGAACTTAAACATACAGTATATGGCTGGTCTCGGTACTTTAAAGAAAACATACACACCAGTATTCCATTTCTCCCTAAACATTTTAAGCATCGAAGTCTTTAACTAACGCGATACCGGAGTCAACAAGCATACTTTTAGAATTTGATTAAAAGGGAATATAATATGGAATCACGTATCTCAAGAATTTAAAGACCAGACAATCGCAAACTCGTTTTCAATAAAATTATTTATTGCAAGGCAAGGCACTTTTGCCTCTGGACCCATCGAAATTTACAGACGTGGTCCACCCCCAGTCAAAAGTCACAAGATTTCGAAACACGAGGGCGGCGTAGCGGTCGGCTCTTGCTTTCCCGTCTATGCTGATGCACTGCAAGTACAACCCCCCCTCCATCTCCTGGGTGATGGGTAGCAGTTGGACATCTGGGAGAATTATTCGTCCCACTGGCATCTGTGAATTCCACTGTGCTTCCTGGGGGGAGATAGCCGGCGGGGACAGCATCAACAGATTCCTGCGCGGTGGTGAACTGAGAGGCCGGGATGGAGTGTCCTGAGGCGGTGTGTGCTCTGCGGGGGGCAGAGCTTCCGCCAGGCATTGCAGCCTGCGCGGCGGGGAGAGGCACTTTTCGGGAGACAGCTGCTCAACTGTTTGACTGCTGGAACTCTAGCCTCCCAATCCTCCCCAGTAATGCATCGTAATGCTCCCGCTGCTGCCGAAATGTCTCCATACAGGTGCTGCTTCTACAGGTTGGCACCCTGGCCAGTGGCCGAGAGCAGAGACCCACGGCCTGTGGCAAAATAACATAATTCATGTAAGAAATAAAGTCACACAGTAGTATTCATCAGTCGCGGAACAGAAGTCAAAATAAACTTTTCTTTTTTTCCGTCTTACCGCTTTCTTTTTTACTGTCTTGGTGGTAGATCGTTTCGCCCGTGCGGTGTTTTCTTGAAGAACAGGCTACGAAGAAATAATTAGAATTGAATTTAAAATTCAAAACGGCAATAATACCTTGTAATATGCGCTGTAATCGCGTATTTCAGATGAAGTCTGCTGTATTTGCTTACCCTTCGCTCTTTGGAAGCTGGGGCGGCAGAAGCACCCCGTCTCTTCCCGTAAAACGCCTTGGTCTCCATACTGTACTATGGTCGCTGTAGTGCAGGTTCGCAGTTTTTTTTTTTGTAATGGGAGCTCACCCAATCCCTTGGTGTCTTTTATGCGTCACACATACTGTATTTCAGCGCCATATATTTCATGGATATTATGGAATATAATGGATGGATATCTTAGTTATCTTTCTAGTTCACAGGTTTGCATGCATAATTTAATTTTGAAAGCCACTGAGACATCAGGTACTACTGTTGTATTTATGAAAAAGAAACAAAACAAAAAACATACTAACAACTGTGCCATCCTACTCCTTAGTTAATACATTTTATTATTCATAAACAGTTAACATTGTTAGCAAAATATTTTGAATTATATTTAACCCTATTTTTTCTTTAGTTTTGTATTTAACTTATTATATGATAGTCAGACTTAATGTATATTTGAACAATGAAAATATATTTTTACAAGATTTTACATTAAGCACTTAAAATTAATATGGTTAATAATAGTAAACTGTAACATGCTGTAACAAGATCGGTTAAACTGCGAAGAAAATGCTTTCAGAGAAAATGTTTCAGGTGTGAAGAACATAGAGCTCCAATGCAATTTCAACCAAACCTGTTCCCACACACCCTACCCCCACTACCGTTAGAATATACACAAACATTTTAGCGTTTCATTCTGAGCAGAAGACCCTCACACCTGAAGAGTGCTGGCTGTGACAAATTAAACCGGTTTTACAGGTTTCAATCACAGACCATGTGACATGGGACTCAGTAAACTACAGTAACACCGTATTTGATAACGCTATAAAAACGCTATAAATTAATGTGACTTGGCACAGAACAAGTTTACAGCACAGTACAAAAATAAATGCTGACCATGACTTTAGAAGCATAAATTGCCTTACACTCAATTTAAACACAAGCTGTCTTTAGCCCTCTAAGCTGGTTCATACAGAAATGTAGAGATCCAGGCTCAGAACACACAGCTTCATTAGCGAATACATATGCAGGACAACTAGAGAAGACGTTTTACAGAGGATGGATTTTTAGAAACATCCCATCAGACATCCCATCATATTCACAACGTGAAATCTAGAAAATAATATTACGTAACCAAAATCCGCAATATGGAAACAGAACCTGTGTAATTGTTGATAGATGATGTACTCGTAACATTTTTTCAAGACGAACTACAACATTTAAAAAATGACTTGTATGTACTTGATATCTCTAATCAATCCACGGGTCCCAGCACAAAACGAAAGTAAAACGCATACCGTTTCGCGCTTCTTATTAGTTGCTCAAAAGTAATTTGACCATATGAAATGCATAATATAAACCTAGAAACATATACGTGAGCAGTACTTAAGCACTGTAGTATCGGTGTTAAGACATACCTCTCAAATACTGTAAATCAAGTTAAAAATATCTCAAGACCGATTCTGGTCGTAATGAAACCATGCAAGGGAGTTTTTATGTCCGTTGTAGTTCTTTTGCAACATGAATATAATTATATCGTTATTAATTTCTTGAGATACGCGATTCCATATTATATTCCCTTTTAATCAAATTCTAAAAGTATGCTTGTTGACTCCGGTATCACGTTAGTTAAAGACTTCGAAGCTTACAATGTTTAGGGAGAAATGGAATACCGGTGTGTATTTTTTTCTTTAAAGTACCAAGACCAGCCATATACTGTATGTTTATGTTAAGATTTCCCTTCAGTGGTAAAATTAGATATGAATATTCAATACTTAAACGGGCACAGTTAAGACATTAAATATACATATACATATTGTATACAGTACAGTTTGCATACGGTAATATGTTTATGTTACGCGATTAAAAAATAAATAAATAAAACTGGAAGGTCCAGCACCACCATTATGTTTATATGGTTGTTTTTGTTGGTTGGTTGTTATTATGGTTATTAATAATATGATATATAGTTGAAATCTGAGCCTAAATAAAAAGAAAAAGCAAGTGATTAGGTTTATGAGCAATCTAATTACTTATTCATTTAAAACGCTATATAAAATAAAGTTTATTATTAATTTGCTGGACAGAGCGGTGAACATTATTATGCATAAGACAAAGATAACGATCCTGATCAGTTTAGAAATCTGTGTACACTGTAAGGTTTTTACTTCTTAAACTTTTAAAATACACGTTTTGAATAGAAAGAAATCCTCTTCCTTGTACAGTATGTATAGCAAACCAGCACGTCTTTTTTCTCCAATCAGAGGGGTGTCAGATAGTGTCAGCCAATCACCATTCTGCATTGGGTAGCAACGGGTGACTGTTCTCAGGCGGAAGATGTAAACAGCTTAATGTTCGTGTTAAATAATTTTTTTAAATTCAATTAAACGGGCACAGTTAAGACATTAAATATACATATACATACTGTATACAGTACAGTTTGCATACGGTAATATGTTTATGTTACGCGATTAAAAAATAAATAAATAAAAATGAAAAGTCCAGCACCAGCTGGATTCGAACACACAACCTGCCAGCTGGTAGTCACGCACCTAGACCAGTAGGCTACAAGACAGCTCGCATGATCAGGCAGGCGAAACAGCCCTACACAGCCCTGTCGCAGTACACGGATATAATCATACCGTTATTAAATTCTTTAGATACGCGATTCCATATCATATTCCCTTTTAATCAAATTCTAAAAGTATGCTTGTTGACTCCGGTATCACGTTAGTTAAAGACTTCGAAGCTTACAATGTTTAGGGAGAAATGGAATACCGGTGTGTATTTTTCCTTGTGATATTTTAAGCTCTAGTTGAATGATAGGTGTCGCATTTTAAATCATTTTCGTAGCTAGAAATTATGAAACGCCCTGTTAAAAGCAAGGAAGTTTTTATGCCCGTTGAAGTAAAACAAAATGCCTGACAAAGTATGGCTTGGACAGATTCCAAGTGCTTGTACAAATGTGCTAAAGAAATTATACTTTGAGTATACAGCTTGTCCAAAGTCATCCATTATTAATACTATTAGTAATATCTTCAGTAAAGGCTTTGATGCATAAATATTTCTGATAAAGGTAGGTTGTGTACTTTTGTCCAACTGAGCAATCTTGCTTTCATAAAATATACCAACATTTTAATGACTGATGATTAACATGCTGTAATACACAGTTCAAAATTAAAGGCTCAAATGCTGTACATGAGAGGTTAAGCTCCCCCTGGCGGTTTTACAAGGCGACGCCGGATAGTTAGTCACGTGACACACGTGAAATGCGTGATACCGCGTGATACCGCGACACGCCCACCGGGGTATGGCGCGAAATACCTCACCCATTTTGAATGGCTGCATCTGTACATGCAAGAAAGGTATTTTGAGAAATGTATTTACCTTTGAATCGTCCTCGGTTTAGATTCTCTTTGCCTCCTCTCCCCTTTATAATGTCGTCTCACTGTGCTTTCAGAAACGAAGATGTCCATCGAAGCCAAATGCTGTACAATGTCCCGTGTTGACTTCCCGTTTCTTTTCATCTTCATTATTTGGTGTGAGAGAGTCTTCGTGATTTTGGCCATTGTCCGTCTCCTTACCAAAGCAATACAGTGGTGCAGCTTGAATTCTGTACCTATATACTGTATGGTATGGTACAGATAAAACTTACACCATACCGATGAGCTAATACCAGGGAAAGACACTCCTATTTTATTTAAAACACAATACGCCAGGAAATGTGTCTGATGCATTAGCAAGTTAAAACAAATGGGTCGAAAACCTGGGCGTAACACCATTTCCTTTTTCTGATCACTCGCTTTCTGGATACACGTCTCACCTGTCCTGTTCTCTGTTTTCCTGGTTTGCTGATTATGCCTGCTGCGATCCACTCCTGCCCTCACACCTAAAGAAGACTATTTTAAATTTCTTGGCGCGGTTCATTGTGCAATTAACCCTTGTATGTGCTGTCCTTAAGGTGATATCACATAAAGGTGATATGTAAAATAATGTTTTTTTTTTATTATTGTTATAGAGAAACATGATCAGATTTTCCCCGGTTCAGAAAAAAAAGATCTAAAGTATACTAGTTTGTCATTAGTATACTTTTAATACAGTCTTTGCTGTGCTCTTGGGGATCCTTGTGATATTTCGAGCTCTGGTTGGATGATAAGTGTCGCAGTTTAAATAATTTTCGGTGTTGGAAATTATGAAACGCTCTGTTAAAAGCAAGGGAGTTTTTGTGTCCGTTACAGTAAAAGAAAATGCCTGACAGAGTAGGGCTTGGACAGATTCCAAGTGCATTTTTGCAATCGGCCTTATTTATGGGTTGCAATTTAAAAAAAGTCAAAAACCGCACTCAAAATGCAATTTAGAGCTTTCTGGCAAGAGGAGACACCCAAATTAATAATGTAACATGCCACTGTTTGTGCATGAACAGGGTTATACTGCTATTCCCTTAGATACCCGATTAAAAAAAATATAAAAAATGTTTTGAATCCCTGGCGGAACCGGGCATCCATATGAATCAAGTAACAGGTTTATTCCATGCTGAAAAAAAGAAGAAAGAAAACACATTCCATAAGAATTGACTGAGCTCCGCTCTGTACCACGCAATGTTCCCCCCAGAGTCTCTGCCCCGGGTTATTTGGGTTTTTTGACAGAGGGTAAAAAACTCTCTCTCTCGCTTGACCTCCCCCTCCCTGTGTATTGTCTGTTTTTTTGTTAACAAGGCTCGCCAGCTAATGTGAATCGAAACCTGTCTTTCTAGCTTTTAAAGTCGTGCGATGTGTAAGCCACAATTCAAATAGAGAAAAAAGAGCTGACTGACAAGATTTAAGATGTGGCTGTCAATGTTGGATTAAAAAAAACACATTGCCCGACGTTTGTTGCATTGCTTGAAAAATAACTTTTTTTCGAGAGACTGGATAAGTAATTCAAGTGTTTTTTTAACTTCCTGAAAAACAACTAATAATTTAACTATATGTGCAAACGTTTTATGATATGTCGCTGTTGTGAATGTCTGTGGACATGTGATGGCTGGACAGGAGGGTCTACTGTACACAGAGAGGGGCGGGAGGAGGGGACAAGCCGATGCATACTCTTAGAGTTTGATTAATAGGGAATATAATACAAAAATATATTACTAAAAATAAGATACACTCTACAGACATTCACAACGGCGACTGTCAGAAGATAGGACACAGCGGCTCAGGCACCCGCTGAATGGAAAAGGGGCACTTTAATGTTCTGTATGGCTAATACTAAAGCCAATATTTCAATACTTTAATATTCTTTTCTGTATGTTTAACAATAGTGGGTACTGGCCTAATTCGTCCCTGCTCCCGTTGTTAGGTGTTAATGTGTTGTTAAGTGTGAATTTGTACCTGTTTCCCTGAGGTCTGGCTTTTTTTCTGGAAAATCATAACTGGTCTTGTCCAGATTGACTGTCAGCGCTCAGGTCTGACAGTGCTGCTCCAGCAGTGCCAGGTTCTGGCGCAGCCTCTGTTCTGTGGGCAACAGCAGGACCAGGTCGTCTGCAAAGAGCAGGAACTCGATTTCCATAATTAATGCAGATCAGTAAATCAAGGGATAAAACAATTATTGCGCCCGGGTCCTCAATGGGCTTTGACGTGCTAATGCGTTGGTTTAACAGTCCGGGTGTGGCAAGCCTCTAATGTCTCCCGACTTCGGCAAAAGGCACCCACCTTTCATTGGAAGACAATGAACACACTCTAGCCGTACATGTGAATATAGCATAAATACACCAAGGGATTGGATGAGCTCCCATCACAAAAAAAACTGCGAACCTGCACTACAGCGACCACAGTACAGTATGGAGACCAAGACCTTTTACGGGAAGAGCCGGGGTGCTTCTGCCACCCCAGCTTCCAAAGAGCGAAGGGCAAGCAAATACAGCAGACTTCATCTGAAATGCGCGATTACAGGGCATTTTACAAGGTATTATTGCCATTTTAAATTTTAAATTCAATTATAATTATTTCTTCTTAGCCTGTTCTTCAAGAAAACACCACACGGGCGTAACGATCTTCGAAATCTACCAGCAGGACAGTAAAAAAGAAAGCGGTAAGACGGAAAAAAAGAAAAGTTTATTTTGACGTCTGTTCCGCGACTGATGAATACTACTGTGTGACTTTATTTCTTACATGAATTATGTTATTTTGCCACAGGCCGTGGGTCTCTGCTCTCGGCCACTGGCCAGGGTGCCAACCTGTAGAAGCAGCACCTGTGTGGAGACTTTTCGGCAGCAGCGGGAGCAGTACGACGCATTACTGGGGAGGATTGGGAGGCTAGAGACACTCCTGAAAATGCAGAGGAAGGAGACAGTATGTTCCAGCAGTCAAACAGTTGAGCAGCTGTCTCCCGATAAGTGCCTCTCCCCGCCGCGCAGGTTGCAATGCCTGGCGGAAGCTCTGCCCCCCACAGAGCACACACCGCCTCAGGACACTCCATCCCGGCCTCTCCGCTCACCACCGTGCAGGAACATTATTTTACATATCACTTTTATGTGATATCACCTTAAGGACGGCAAAAACAAGGGTTAATTGCACAATGGACCGCACAAAGAAATTTAAAATAGTCTTCTTTAGGTGTGAGGGTAGGAGTGGATCGCAGCAGGCATAATTGGCAAATTAGCAAAACAAAGAACAGGACAGGCGAGACGTTTATCCAGAGAGCGAGTGATCAGAAAAAGGAACAGCTGTTTCACCCAGGTTTTACGCTCTCTCTGCTGAATGAATGAAAGCATTTTATTAAAAACGCGTTTGCATTTGTCTGGGTATTTACTTTGTAATCTGTGGTTTACATCTACTGTATTGTTTTGAGATGCCACTTTTAAAGGTGATATGTAAAATAAAGTTTTTTATTATTGTTATAGAGAAACATGATCAGATTTTCCCTGGTTCAGAAAAAAAGACGATTAAAATCTGTAATCTTTCCACTTGTATGTCATCGGAAAATACAAGAAGTTTCTGCTTTGCGTAAGGATGGTATCAAAAAGTAATCTAAGTGGTGAGAAAGCTGTGCTCCTCAAAGCGCTTTACAGGATAAAAACAATAACAACAATAGTGGCTGGGCAAACTATTTTTTTTATAGAAATACAAAATGAGATATAATGATGTATTCCGGCTAAGACATTAACGAGTACAACCCCCCTCTCTGCGGGAGTGCTGGCTGTGACGAATTAAACCGGTTTCACAGGTATTTTCACAGTAGAAGGGGGCGAGATTTCCAGCTTAATTTTCGTGTTAAATATTTTTTTAAAACTAAAATTCATTCTATACAGCAATCGCATATTTGGGTACCGTTTCATAAAACCTTCATGCTTAAAATGTTTAGGGAGAAATGGAAGACTGATAATGGAATGGAATGGAATGAATGATAAGTGCCGCAGTTTAAATAGTTTTCGTAGTTAGAAATTATGAAACGCTCTGTTAAAAGCAAGGGAGTTTTTATGTCCGTTGCAGTAAAAGAAAATGCCTGACAAAGTAGGGCTTGGACAGATTCCAGGTGCATTTTTGCAATTTACATTGCATTGTCCGTTGTGCTGCTGTAATACAGCTTAAGTCTAAACTGTATCAGCTTTATTTATGGGTTGCACTTTAGAAAAAGTCAAAAACCGCACTCAAAATGCAATTTAGAGCTTTCTGGCAAGAGGAGACACCCAAATTAATAATGTAACATGCCACTGTTTTTGCATGAACAAAGTTATACTGCTATTTTCCTTAGATACGCGATTAAAAAATATATTTTTTTTGAATCCCCAGCGGAACACATTCCATAAGAATCAGCGCTTTTATATATCACCTTTAAACACATATATTTAAACACGCGTTTACGATTTAAATCAAAACGCGATTCAAATCAATATAAATGTTTATTTTGTAACGCATAGGTGACTATTCATTGTTATTAAATAGACTTAAATTCGATCATGTTGTGATATTTAGAAATATAAATTTGTTTGGTGCGAGTGAGGTTTTATTTAATCTCTGACCAAGGGAAACGTTTCATTTTTTCAAAGAAATGTTTGTTAAAAAAGGCATAGTTCCAGTGGGATTCGATCACAGACTGTGTGACATTAGAGTCAAGAACCTAACCCACAGCGCCCCCGGCAAGGTCGCAGGCAGAGTGCTGAAAAAGCACTACAGAAACATTATCGACAGACAATGTACAGCGTGTACTATTCTTGTGTTGCGGTACATGAATATAATTATATCGTTATTAATTTCTTTAGATACGCGATTCCATATTATATTCCCTTTTAATCAAATTCTAAAAGTATGCTTGTTGACTCCGGTATCTCGTTAGTTAAAGACTTCGATGCTTAAAATGTTTATGGAGAAATGGAATACTGGTGTGTATTTTTTCTTTAAAGTACCAAGACCAGCCATATACTGTATGTTTATGTTCCAAAATTAATATCGTTTATGGCCTTCACACACGTTACAGTATGCTCCTATTCTTTTTATGCTCAGCTACTAAGATTTCCCTTCAGTGGTAAAATTCCATATGAATATTCAATACTACAACGGGCACAGTAAAGACGTTTACTGTAAATCTTTCTACGACAGACCAACGGACCACGAGTGCCCCTGTCGGTCAACCAATCACGTACCGCGGCACCACGCGTCATCTTGCGTCACAATGCGCGACGCCGTAGCCAATTACCTCCGGTACGTGTCTGTACCGCGCACTTTGAATGGCTGCATCTGTACGTATAATATATTTTAAGAATCAAAATAAAAAAATATCTGTTTCCTAATCACTATTTATACACACCAATAATTCTGTATACAGTATATCATTAAAACATGCGAACACTGTTAGTGTTACTGACTTACAGTATCTTATTTGGAGTTGTGCGTAATTATTGTATTTATTGAAATTGTCACTAGTACAGTATGCATACATTGTGATTAGCACAAGAGAGCACAAATGGGTTAAACATTTAATTCTGTACTGATTTGTCTGCCAACCACACACAGATGCATTACGTTAACGATTCACTGTTCCACATGGCAGTTTTACAGAGAGTAGTCCTGCTTTTGATTATTGAAAAAAAAGCATGCTGTGGTGCTGTGTAAGACACTATAGTGTGGGCCTTGATATGGATCTCGTATATTTTAGATGGCTATAGATGAATATGGTAAGATTGATTGTAACATTGCAAATGTATTAGAAATATAATATAATTGAAATTGCGACATGGTAGCAGGTAAACACTCCAGGTGGAACTGTGGACATACTATTATTATCCTCCAGACACCAGAGTTATCATTGTGTGGTGCAAACCATATTTTTTGCCACATTAGTCGTAACTATTACAGAACATCTGTTATACTCAAAGCTAAATTAACAAATTGTAGTCCAAGAATGTCAGTCTAGAAATCAGATTTTTTTAAAGATGATTCATATGAATGTAATTAGCTAAGTAAATTTTTTGTCACAAACGAAAAGAGTAAGCATTAGTTATGCAAAGCTATAATCAAATTAATAGTACCTTGACATCATCTTGGTTGCTAGTAGTGTTGTTGCTTGGGGGTGGAGGGCAGATAGCTGGTTCAGCAAGATTAGAAATGTTTTTAATTCTCAGCAAAGTCACCAAGATTGAGACAATGGGTATTGTGGTGTTGTATTTAGGTAGCTGACCTTGGTTCATAAGAACAGTAAATGTAGAGATGGATACACCAGAGCACCAGACTCTAATCTTTATTGTAAAGGGGTTGGAGTTTTATCATTAATCGTTAATACTGTATTTCATTACATTGGAACTGTTTAGGTTTTTCACCTGATCAATAGTCTATTAAATGTCCTCTATAAAATTACAGGAAGTAGTATAAATATATTTGGGTAGTTTTGAGTTTTGTAATCATAAACATTTACAAGATACAAAAACATGAACATTAAATGCTTTTTGCAGGCAAAACAATTGGATTATGATGCAGTCTTAATTATTGATGTTTTAAACAAATACCTTAACTCCACATAACCAAAGCACTTACAAAAGCAAAGGTGCTCATTGTGAAATTTTATTTTTTCAATCATATGAAAAGTCCAGGGTGGCATGGTAGCACAGTGCTTAGAATTGCTGCCACACAGGTCCTGGCTACAATTCTGGACCTGGAGTGTAATCTGCAAGGAGTTTTTATGTTCTCCTCTTGTTTGCGTGGGTGTCCTCTGGGTGCTCCAGTTTCCTCCCACAGTCCAAAAACACACTAATAGGTTAACTGGCTTCTGGGTAGAACATCCATGGTGCAAGTGTGTGTGTCTGTGACTTTATGTGCCCTGCATGGACCTGCATACTTTCCAGGGTGTATCCTGCCTTGCGTCCATTGCTTGCCAAGATAGGCTGTAGCACCTCCATGATCCTAAAATGGTTAGAAGGTGGATGGATGAAAAAGCCAGTTAGCTTACATATGCATGTCACTGCAAACAAAAGAAAATTGTGGTAAAACTGGTCATGATTTAGGTTATTTTGTGATCAGTATTAATAACTGATGAAAATTAAGACATGAATATTAATATGAATATGTTGTTAAAGAAAAATGCACCAAAGAGTTACAATTTTGGTCACACCACTTCATAAAAGCTGCTGTTCTTCAAAAAGCACTTCCAAAAAGATGTCTGTTCTTTGTAATCAATCCAATGAAGAGAAAACAGGTGCATTACTGGATTCAAATAAATATTCTACCCTGAGAAACTAAAATAACTCAATCTTTTTATTAATTCTCATTGGATTATGCAATAACGTCAAAGATATTAACAGTGTTTACCCCTGTGTTACAGAACCTCCTCTGGTAGTGTATCATGGGAGTACTGCACATAAAAATCCCTTTTTCGAGAATTAGGGAGAGGTCAAATGCACATGTAAATAAACCTACCAACCCAACTTTGGTCCATCTTCCATGCACACCTATCAACCTCATGATAAAGTAAGAGGAATTGTCTGCATCTCCATCTTGGGGACTCCTGTTATTGAGAAGAAGAAGAAGGGAATTGCTTACACTTATATAGCACTTTTCTGGACACCAAACTCAAAGCACTTTACAAGTAATGGGGACTTTCCTCCACCACCATCAATGAGCAGCATCCACCTGGATGATGCGACGGCAGCCATAGTGCACTAGAACCCTCACCACATAACAGCTATCAGTGGGGAGAACAGAGTTAGAAGCCAATTCAAAGATAGGGATTATTAGGCCATGATTGGTAAAGATCAATAGGAAATTTGGGTTATACCCCTACTCTTTTAGAGAAACACCCTGGAATTTTTTATGACCACAGAGAGTCAGGACCTTGGTTTTATGTCTCATCCGAAGGACGGTGCCTTTTTAAAGTAGAGTGTCCCCGTCACTATACTAGGGCATTAGGACCCACATAGACCACAGGGTGAGCACCCCTGCTGGCCCCACTAACACCTCTTCCAGCAGCAACCTTAGTTTTTGTCAAGAGGTCTCACATCCAGGTACTGACCAGGCTCACACCTGCTTAGCTTCAGTGGGTTGCCAGATGTGAGTTGCAGGGTGACTTGGCTGCTGGATTATCTTTGCCTATCACTGATGCAGCAGAACATGTTTTATATACTTAGAAATGTATTACATTCTAACCACATTTCTATATTGTGTGACATTTCTATATCTAGTGATAAGTGCTTACCACTAGATTCTTCAATAGCTTCTATCCACAAGCAGTGAGATTGGCGAACACATTTAGCCATCCCCCTCGGACCACACCTACACCATCACCATCTACCCCTTTATGATTTCTTATCTATTGCACATCTCCAGTCATTGTTTACACGTCTGTATGGTTTACATTCAAACTGTCTACATGTTTACTTGCACATTGTCTATTGTTTGTTTGTACATTGTCTTGATGCACTGTTTGCACTTTGTTTTGTTTTTTACACTTGTTTTACAATCGAGAGACTTTCTGTAAGTAAGAATTCCATTGTACAAGTACCGGTTACATATGGCAATAAAGTTCAAGTTCAAGTTCAAGTTCATATTAATCTTAATTCAAACATCTTTGTTGAAATTCAAACTTCTTTGAAAAGCATCTTAATAGAGACAATGCAAAAGGCATAATAACACTGTGACATAACTGTGAACATAATGTAGACACTTGTATAGACAGACAGACCTGCTTGGGAGATAACAGTTGGTGCAAACTCAAACCTTGTGTCAATAATTAGGAAACTAGGCACAGTGTTATAATCCTGTAGCATAATCTCAGCAGATCTCAGAAGCTACTGGTCAGTACTGGAATGGGAGACCTCCAAGAAAATCCAGTGGATTTTTCAAACATGTAGGAGTGTTAATCCTAGAGTCCAGGCTAAACACTTCTCTTGAATTTTACAATCTGGCCTACATAAAGTTACCACTTAATTCAATTGGTGAAGCAATTTTGTATTTCTGTGCCAGAAATGGTAAGCAAGTTGGGTTGCTGGCACTTAATGGATGCCACCTTTCACACAGATGAGTACTGTACTTCACAGGTGGAAATGGTTTCTTACTTTATTTTTAAAAGGTTTTACAAATTCTATTGTTTAGTATGAAAAACACTTGTAGTGAATAATAATAATAATAATAATAATAATAATAATAATAATAATAATAATAATAATAATAATAATAATGATTATTATTATTATTATTATTATTATTATTATTATTATTATTATTATTATTATCATCATCATCATCATACTTTTTTGCCATGTAGAAATCTACATTCATTCATCCATTTTTCAGAAACACACTACCAAATATTTGTAATATGCTAAGATATATATATATATGTCACAGGGTAACATGAAATGTAAATATTTTACTATTAATTCTAGAGCATAATTGATATGTATAAGTATAATAAATAATGTGGTGATCTATTTTGTAAAAGAGTTCAGCTGCAGGAATTTAGCAAATAGTACATAAATAACATAAACAGTTATTGTACACATTTAATGAAAAAATAAAGCTGTTCAAACAGAAGATAAGGCAATAATAAGAGGGTATTTGTACCATCATCCACATTCAATTAATTGTATTTTATTTTTTCAAACCCTCATTAAGTCATGTTTCAAGGTCTCTGAAGAATCTATAGCTGGGACATTTTTTAAACACATTCAAAAACTTTCTGTAGAGAACTTTTGATTGTCTTGATCCTGGATGTATACAGACCTATTGTTTTATTTTTATTTCAGCTTGCCTTATGCATTTATGCATAACTCCTTCTTGGGTTTCATATTTATTTCCAAATTACTTTAAATTTTTAACTCTTAGTTGATTTGAAAAGATTTGTTACTTGCTTTTTTGTAAATAAAATAGTAAATTGTAAGTAAACATTTTGGAAAACCTAACAAAAAAAAAACCAAAATAAATTGTGCATATGATAAATATGTGGGAGTCTATTATCAAGACTGTATAATAGTATATCTATTGTAGAAGTTGGATTTATTTGGAACTCCAGCATATTCTTGAAAACAAGCTCCATGTGCCATCAGCTGTCTCCACATCAGCTTCAGCAGAATGGGTATGAAAGATTTAATAAATCAAATGTTATTTCTTGTGAGTACATGCCTGGTGCTAGGATCTTTAACAGAATAAAAGTAGTCACACCACAGGAGATGCTCAACCTCAGAGTAGGTTAAGGGATGAACAGGAGCAGGGATTTTAGCAACCATTAACAACAAAATGCACTTATTTGAGTAAAATTATTATATATGGATAACAACGATTATATTAAGCAGGAAAATATTTTATAAAAATAAATTTTCTTCTGATTATTATAATATAAAGTAAGGGACTTTTAATCTACTGTTATGCTACAAAATGGCAGAGGAGTGACCATTAACTACTGTTAAAGTCATGGTATTGCTGTTTTTAGAGAATTTAATAATTTTTAAATAACTCAGAAACACCATTCCTCTTTTAATGTGAAGTAATAATTATTATTAAGTCATATACTAAAAATATTAGTACCTACAATACAGTAAAAACATTAAGCTGACAAAATAAGGTGATTTTGCACTACAATTTCTGCTTTCTCCTTTCATAATAATTTACAATTGAATAGGATTTTGAAAAGACAGATTTGCTTATTCGGACATCCAGCTTTCATGTTATTTCACTTGGCTGATAACATGAACCTGTTTGTGTAGGTATAATGTCCTTCATACAGTTAAAATTCAGCTATCTTTTTTGTAATTGTTGCTTTTGGGCATCGAAACAGAGAATCCACCTACTGTATGATTGCATACAACTTTGCCTATTAATGCTACTCCAGTAGTTTAGCATTGTTTTTAAAAATATTTCTGTCAATTTTATAAATAAATTAAGTACATTCATCTTTACAGTATATCAACAAAGACATCTGTTCATGCCAAGTACAATTAGAGCTTTTTAGCCATTTTTATAGCTAATTGCAGTTTTATACCTGGGTCATATCAGTAGCTGATTTTGATCAGACGTTTCATAACAGTCATAACATAACATAACATAACATAACATAACATAACATAACATAACATAACATAACATAACATAACATAACATAACATAACAAGTTTCATAACATATCATTTTATTGTCAGAGCACCACTGCTCTACCAACAGGGTAGAGGAGGAATAGGGTTTGGAATTAATTGACAAGGGTTCTCAGGAAAGCAGTAAATCCTATAATTTCCAAGGCACTATCAAGCATGCCATGATGTCATGCTCTTTCAGTTGGCATTAATGATCCACTGAGACACTGTAGTACTTGCAGTTTGTCAAAAGATGAATAGTTCAATAAGTTGGCAGATCAGAGGAGCACGTATGCCATTATCATTCTCTCTGTGCAGTGAAGCGGTAAACAATGACAATTCCACATAGTCTAGGCATATACAATTTAGTCAATACATCTGAATTAATGAAACAAAAAATAACCATGATTCAATCAAATGCAGATTTCAAATAATTAATTTTTCTGAAGTGCTTTCTTTCTCCTTTTTTAATTGATCTATTTAATTATTTCCAACACTGTTATCTATGCTTTGACTTACTTACCTTTGGGTTAGAGTTAGTTGAATAAAATTGCTTTCATGGCCAAAAGTTTTCTCTGTCACCATCCAATGTTATTGATTTTGTATTACCTTCAATTATGCCTAGAATAATAATAATAATAATAATAATAATAATAATAATAATAATAATAATAATAATAATAATAAAACACTATATTTTATGTAGGGCCTTTAAAGGTGGCTTCTCAAAGCGCTTTAAGGTACGACAACAATAAAATACTCAAGATATGCACAATGAAAATACACAACAGAAGATAGTAGATGGGGGTACTGGAGTTTGTTTAATGTGGATGTAGAAACCCATCGAGTAGAGCATTATAGTAGTCAATTCGGGGGAAGACAAATGTGTTGTTCAGCTTTTCAACAACAGGTAGTGATAACATAGGATGTAGTCTGGTGATATTTCTGAGGTAAAAGAGGTGAAATAGTGATGTTTTGACAATATGTTGCATATGTAGGTTGAATGTCAAGCCTGAATTAAATATCACCCCCCACGTTTTTCAATTTAGACTGAAGCTCAAGTACTATCCCCAGATAGGGTTACAACAGTTGCTAATATAGTTAGGTAATTCCATTTGAGCCACACACTAAGGCTTATAAGGTCAGTATTTGTCCTGGTGTGAAGGCATGACATAATCAGAGAGCACATGCCTCCCCACTGGATGGAACCTGGTGGATGGGACAAGGCCTATCCCCACCACCGCCCAAGGTGTAATGGTAGGGATATAACTATAAAAATTTCATGGTGACTCATAGGATCATTATTGTGTCATATTTAGCAAGTTTCTTTCCTTTACCTTTTGTTTTCTTTCTGTCCCTCTGTTCCTCATCTAAATCACACTCCCCATGTCATGACTATATGGTAATTCAGCAACAAGGTAAACAGGGTGCAAGAGGAAATGAAGAAGAAGTGGCTGCAGAGTAAGCAGACATTTTTTTTTCTTGTGCTCCCTATGCATATTTGAAAGTGGTCACATTTCATTTTGGGTTTGGTTTTCTTTTCCTGGGTTAAGCTTAAGTTCAGTAATGCTTGGATCCAAGAAGAAGATTTTTGTGGGTGATTTGGGTTTTATTGAATAAGCCTTTGTAAATATTAAAAATGACATCTTGCACAGTCTCTACTTCTCAAAGTACTCTTTGTGGAAACAGTAGGTGTTTATTGTCAGTTCACATTGTAACTGTTGAAATGTATCTATGATATTGAATAACTGTATATCAGTCTAATACTTTGTATGCCTGTAAGTTTCTTTATAGATTTCTCTGTAAACATTTTTACTGTTAACAATAAAACATTTTAAGTTTAGATTCTGTGACTTTCTCTCTTATAAACATCAGGGTTACTCACCCAAATAAAGAATTTCATACAACTCCACATTACAGAATTGAGAGTTCTTAATCCTATGTGATTCTAAGTGGTATAGTTGGAATAATCTCTCTCTTTAATTATTTATAGCTGTAGCATAATTGCAACAGAGCTACAACTGTGGTGTCTGCACCAGGGACTTGAACCCATAATCTACCTATCATGAGTCTACCCACTCTGTAAGTGTGACCACTCTAGACTTACTCACTATACTAAATGCTCCCAATTGTTACTACTGATTTTTTAAAAGCCCCTTTCCTGTGGTAGATAATGTTGTTTATCCTGACAGCTTTTTCTTTTGTTCATTCCTTTCCATATTTCATTTTACATATTCTCCAATTGTTGCACCTACATAATTCTTTTGAAAACACTAGGTCAATATTTTATCTATCTCTTCTATTAAAGTTGCCTGTTTCAATA
Organism: Lepisosteus platostomus; assembly: GCF_059453375.1. Lineage (NCBI taxonomy): Eukaryota > Metazoa > Chordata > Actinopteri > Semionotiformes > Lepisosteidae > Lepisosteus > Lepisosteus platostomus. The sequence continues at coordinate 24,220,961 of NC_142612.1, forward strand.
CAAAAAGTCATCCTTATATTTCTCAGATTTAGAATTCTGAACTAATTGTGTAACAGAAGGAAGTAATTAGTGATTTGATAGTGATTTATTATAACCCACCCATATTATCTAAAATTGGGAAGGCTGTGTTTAATTAACTTAGCAAATTGAATCTCACTTCATGGTACAGATGGTAATTTTTGATGGTAGTTTTCCCTTCTTCACAGAATATGATACTTTGCTGTAGTAAGACCTCCATTGTCTGGGTATTTTTAATATAAAAAAATGAATTATGTAATAGATGGAATAGACAGTTTAAATTGTCTCTAAGCAAGTTCCATTGTCATGAAATACAACAGATACAATAGTAAAGCAATATAGTCAGAAAACTGTAGAATGGGTGTCATCTGAAAAAAATAAGAATAGATAAATATTTTGTATCTTCACTATGAAAACTATGATATGCAAAAAGTGATGGTTATAAAATACTGTTTAAAAGCAATCCTAAGTATAAGTATAATGTAAAGTGTTTAATAGAAATTATATTAGCTTAAATGAATTATATATTTTTTAACATAATCACTGTTCTTAGATTAATTTGTGCTTGCAATCATATTGATTTTGACACAAAAACTGAAATGATTTGCAAGATTCTGGTGAAGAAGTTTGCTTACAGTGGAGGAAAATAAAAGAGCCTTTGCAGAAATAAAATGTAATATAGTACTGATATATTCATTACATTATTACTACAATTAAAACAAATCTGTTCCTGTCTCTGCAAGACATTGGTCTCCTTTAGGCATGGAACAGATGTCAAAATGTCAGCAAGCAAAGAAATATCTTATTGAAAGACAGTTTTTTTATTTAATAACTACAGGATAAAAGCAAAGGATCATGGAAATATAACACTTGTAGTAATTGGTATCATACAGTTATCTACAGGAATGAGGTTTAACAGGCAGATGAAAAATGAAAAAGTTTCCATAGAATTACCTGTCCATATTGAATTGGATTGTCACAAGTTTTGTGCCTATCACACTTACCATTAATTAGTGTTGATCAGCTTGACTGAGGAGTGTTAATATTCAGTCTTTTAATACTTAGATGAAATAAAATGGTTTAGTTTCACTTTGCTGTAAAAACTGATAAGGCAATATTTGCATAGTCAGATATTATTTCTACACAGGTGCTATGCAAGCTGTGTGTTTATAGTCTCATATTCATCAATAAAGTATGTAATTATAAAAAATATGGACAGCAAATCAAAATAACAAAAGCTTTCAGACAAGTCCTATATGTCCTGTCCTAGATAGTGAATGCTCTCTTCCAACCAATGATTCTGATGATGAGATATGGATATCCTTAACGCATACTCAATTTCAGTGGTAACACTTAGACTGATATGAGTAGATTTATGAATTTCACATCAAAATATTTATGAATTTGTCATGCTTCCCTGATGCTAATTAAGAAGCCGTTTCCTAAACATTACCACATTTTCCTTTGATACAAGAGGAAAAACAAAAATGTCAGGTTTAGATGGCTGAAAATATTTTAAAAATGGCATTTAGTGTAAAAACTAAGGGTGTCCTTTGTAATACTTTTGTTTGTAAACCGCATAGTAGAAAATAGGAAGCATCAAAATATTTGAATAGAGTATCAGAACAATTGAATAAATGAGTTTGACAATAGTTTAATCTCCTCTAAGAACTATTAACATAATGCAGTACATTCAAGTAAATATAATAAAAAGCTATGCAAAGTTGAAATCCGATAAAAGAAACAGTGTTTTTTTTTTCTATGCAATGCATTGATTTGTACTGCTGGGTCTCCACGATAGCGATAAACTCTCTAATAAAGACAGAGCAAATAAAAAAAGCTGACAGCAACCTCATGTGACAAGTGTGTAAACAATTCAGGTTTTCTTGGCCATTCTTGCAGGTGCTGTACCCACTTACTGTTGAAGAATTGTCTATTATACTCTATAGATAATCTATTGATTTGTTGAAAACAATAAGATTTAAGAATACTTTCCTTTTGAAGAAGTAACACATTGAATTAGAGAGGGAATTGGTAAAATTACAGAAATCTTGAAGCAATATGGTCTTATTCTTGAGTAGGTGTGTGGGGAAAAAAATATCATGTGCAAATACAGCCATTTAGAATGTGTACATAGATATACGAGGTGAAAAGAGTATTTATTCAGGCACAAAGGGTTAAAATATTTATTAACAATGACTATACACACTAAACAACTCACAACATGAATAAACAACACACAGGTTACACTATTTAACACAGCGTTCAGGAGGCCTATTTCTTGAGCACCTAGAAAAACCCCAGACTGCTACCAAGTATTCAACTCTTATGTAATGCTTGCAAAGGCCAAAAGAAAAGAAAGCTTCCTTCAAAACAGAATAACACTTACAGTTAATCTCTTTTTTGAAAAAAAAAAAACCTGCCACATTACATTTTATAACAATAGCTGGCCTTTGCATTTTACATGTTAACATGACATAAAAATGTTATATTTTGAAGAAATATTATTTTTACATTAAGAAAAATGGATTAAATGAAGCTACCTTTTCATTAATATCTAACACAACCCAAGTGCCAACTGAAATGCTTTGAGCAGTGAAGGGCTAAAATTAGCATGCTGAATAGAACTGTAGTATACCGCAGTGTGCTTTCTGCTGGTGCAAATTTTGGCATGCATTACAGACGGTTGTATCTGTATGTGCAGCAATGTCATGTGACAGTGTGTGCAAACTGTAGTAACAAATACTTACTCGTTGTGTTGAAGTTGTGTTGTGCCCTACTCAACCTTTGTAACCTTAAGAGTCTTCAATCTGGGCATTCAGTTTTTTTAATAAAAAAAATATGTCTGTGTAAGTTTCTAATTTCTCAAACAGGGACACCATAGGAAGTGTCTAAATACTTCTGCAAGGAATAGCAACAGTGAAGCAACATAAACTAAGGTATGCTTGTAAAGCATTATGTTTTATCATTGTGTAGCTTTTTTCTGTAAAAGACTTGGGAGGGGGGCAGGGGGAGTGAAAACTGAAAACTAACAGGAGAAAAAGGATGCCATGACACATGGAAAAGCTGAGGGAGAGAAAGACTCGAATGACACATTAACAATGACTTATTCAGTTGGTGCATCACATATTTCTAAGACAGAATGAACAGATGCCCTTTTCCTGTGGTAGATGATGTTGTTTATCCTGACAGCTTTTTCTTTTGTTCATTTTCTGAAGACTGCAGGTGAACACTTCTTACTTTTTTGAATTTTGGCAAAACCAAAAAAAGTCCCATACAAGGATGGTGTATTCTTTATTTAAACTTTTGTTTAAATAATTACCTTTCTTCTAAAACAGAATGGTCAAATCGGTAATATGCGTTGAAACCTACATTTTTTGCAAATGAATGCCTGTGGTTGCATGTCCTGGTACTTAACCACAACATCAGTACTGAAACCAAACTACCCAGCTTTTGTTTTCCTGTCTTCCTCTTCTTTTGTTTCTATCTGCCGGTTGATCTCTAACTGTTCTGTAGCTAAACCTAGGATTTTTTTTAAAAAAATACTTTGGTAATATACCTCTGTATAAAGTGGTGAATTATGAATGTATACTGATTACTACTTATAGAATGTTTTAACATGACTGGAGATTTTGAAATATTGTGTACATAAAACAAACAGAAGCAAAAAAAAATAGATTTGTAGTTCTAGCAAAACTGTATTTTTACCCATTTCATCTAGAAGACCATTTGTCAAAGAAATGTCAAAAACATATGTAAGGTCATTGAAGAATTACTGCTCCAAAATAATTTTGGTTGCCTAAAAACCTTAAACAGAAGTGTGAAAAATCATTAGAACAGTGTCTTGACATCCTGTAGCCAAACACAATACGGAGAAGAATATCACGTGAATCCCAAATGTTCCAATCCTTGTTTGCAACTTTCCTAAGGGCACTGAAAAAACTAAAGGTGTAGAACATAAACAGTTCTTAGCCTAGAACAATTACAAAAAATAATAAAGATTACAACCAACAGGAGTCCATTCGGCCCATCTAGCTCATTTGCTTGCTTAGTAAACTAGCTATGATATCAGGGCCAGGAAGCCTTTTCCAGACCCCCATAACTCTTTTTGTACAAAACGCCTCTTATTTTCTTCTTTAGGGTAGGGCATTTCTTTAAGCATGGGAATGTTTCTGGTTACAATTTGAAGATAACATGCCTAAGCATCCCTTCAGTCTATACATTAACCTATTGTATGTATATAGATACTTTTTTTTTGCTTTTTTATTATTGTTTTTCCACATAATTTAGATGAAAATGGCAAATGTATAAACCTTTCCTTTCCAGGATTTGAAGCTTAGTACTTCCAATATTTGTTCTACAGCATGTAACCTTGTGTCCTTGTCTTTACCAGAAGGTTAAGTTCTTAAAGTTACATTTGCTGACATTGATTGCAAAATAAATTCATTGCTCTGTTTGATTTCCTTGTCGGGGTAAATTCTTACGGATTGGTGAGCTAGCCAGATATCCAGAAGTCATGAAGCTTGTTGACATTCACACAAGATATTCCTACTTATTCTTTTTTTCAGATTGTTAAACTATTGAGTACTTAAAGACTCCTTAAACATGCTAATTTTCTACAGTATAGTGCAATTTTTGTTGTCAAGCATAAAGCTCATGTTAAGAGGGATTAAAGAGATGAACATCATTTTAGTAATTATATGGTTGACAAATGTGCAAGATATGAAGTTACACATGGTGTCCTCCAATAACCCTATCATAGTGTTCTACTCTCTCTATCTTGGTGAAATCATCATCCTTATTTGAAATGTATAAATCTGTTTCTGAGAAAAAAAACAATATTCGTTGACATTTAAAGATAAAATCTCTGCCACTGCAGAGATGGGGCTTAGAAACTTACCCTTGTCAGAGAGGATTGTTATGATAAAATGTTAATGCTTAAAATTAATTAAGTTCCTTATCCTGTAGAATGTGTTCCAACACACTTAACTCTTTTTTATGTCTTTCATAACTCTGTTATTGGAGGTAAAAGATTAAATACTTGAGAAAACATTTCAGTACAGCTGGAGGCCTGATATCAAGAAGACTAATATGACAAATCAAAATTGTCAGCATACAAGTTAACACACTTAAAGTTTAACTCTGCCTGTAGTCCTGTAAGAAAACCGTCTCAGGGACGCCAAATATGTAATCATAGTGGCTCTCTGAAGGCACCAGTTCTGTAGGGTTTGGGCATTTACTGAGACAATTATTAATTGTAGCAGTAAATCACAAAGTTGATTCTTTTGATGGCTTTAGAGTCCAACCATGCGACATAACTCAAACAACGCGCACACACAGGTACTAATACAGGAGGATACATTTATTAATACATAGAATATGCATGTAAACCTAACAGATCTTATCGAGAGGGTTATCAGAATACAAAAGGTATATATTCAGTCAGTTACAAAGAGTTACATATATCAAGAGGACATACGTTCAGTATATCATTCATTAAGACCGTTTCGTAAATGAACTTGGTTATAACTTCTACATTAGATACTCAAACAAGTACATAACTCTTAGGAATTAAATTGATATCAACTGGTTGGGATAACAATTGAATTCTCGAGCTGTAATGCATTGAAGTTGAATACTCATCCAATCTTTGGGGATTCAGATCTTCCTGCGGGCACAAAGAAACAGTTGCAGGCTGTTGCTGTCCAATCCGCGCTCTCTGGCTCCGTGCCAGGCTGTGCTGTGCGGCTTGCGACGGTGCGCTGCTGATGCTCACTGTTGGCTTTAACTAGCAAAGTTTGTGCACAGGAGAAAAGATGACTGTGGGTCCCAGCAAGTCAGGAAGAGGACCGGTTCGTTCCTGATGAAGAGCTAGTTCTGAATAGTGATTCAGCTGTCCACAGTTCCGACCTGTTCACGAGGCCTGCTGCTGGTTACTCTCTGGCAACCTCCACTCTAGACTCTTAGAACAAAGGAAAGTTCTGGCACTCGGACACACTGGCCGTTCCGTGGTTGTCCGGGCTGAGTCTCAGGATGGTCAGGAGGCGCGCTGTGAGAATGTCCTGCCCTTGGGAGCCTTCTGCTCCTGGGCCGTCCTGCCCTGGAATTCTCCTTTGAATTCCCTTTAGGAAACGTCCAAGAATTCTCTCCTGAATCTTACTGAATCTCATTGAATCTCTGTGTTGCCTGTTTTTACCTGGAGGAACTTCAGCTCGCTGATTGGCTGAAAGTTCCATGGGCATCAGAGTCCCACGTGGGTTACTCGGCCCTACCAGTCCATGATTGGTTGATCAAGGTGAGATATGAGTCACTTACTCCTGACACTTAGTAATGCAGTCCAGATGTCCAACTGGCACTCCCTAGACAGATAGGCGCCAATGGATGACCATTGATCATGATAGCCAGGCTTAGCTAAGTGCATCCCCCTTTGGGAGCTGTCCTTATCAGGAGAAAACATCTTAAATCACCCTGCATGAATAGTCTCTCTGTGGCTGCACCACAGAGATGAACAGAGAAATGGGGCCTCATTTGGGAAGGCTCAGAACACTTAATTCTTTCTTATTAATAAGCCTCGCCGCTACAGTCCTTTGACTCAATTCAAGTCATTTTATTGGACTCTTAGCAAGAACAAGCCAAGGTTATTGATATGTCATTGTGGTCATTGCTTATTTTAAAATTGGTAATGTGCAGATGTTTTCTTTTTCAGATTATTTTATTTAGCTCATTTTGTCTAATATTATTTTGTGCTGCAGTATTACACAGTGAAGTATTTTCCATTCAAATACAACAATGCTTCAGAACCTAGTTATGTTATTTTCCCTGTTTTTTCTGTTAGTTTTCCAACATGTTCATGAAGATTGCATGCACATTTTGATTAGTTAGGTCTTTTTGGAAAGGAATATTTAAGATCATGTAGAGACATCAGAAAGAAAGAAACACCTGACAGGGTTCGATGGATATGTTAAGCAAAACACTCAAAAGAATGTGAAATTTCCATATAAAAACTGATACCTAGGAGAGCATGAGAGCAAGGAGATTATATTTACTGATGTGATGATGACAATGAAAACCTCTAAAAACACCAACCTATTGTTCCCTATCTGTTGCTATGCCAGCACCAATTTGAGACTTGACATTTAATTCAAATTGTACATCATATTACTAATTAATAGAAGATAAATGACAATAACATGTAATCTGAAAATACACAAATATGATCCAATATTCCAATATCGTAAAATTTGGTAAATGAGCAGAGAGACCGCAGGTATGTACATTAGACTTGCTATGAGAAAATTATTGTAATATATGAATGTATCTATTAAAACAAATACTCAGTATGATATACAGATGCAGTCATTCAAAACGTGTGGGGTACTTCACTGTACAATGCGGTGGGCGTGTCGCATCAAAACGCAGTATCACGCAGTATCACACAGTATCACACGATGTAACGCGTCATTTTACGTCATACTGGAAAGTATCCGGAATCGCCTTGTAAAACCATCAGGAGGAACCAATAAAGCTTAACCTCTCATGTACAGCATTTGAGCTTTTAAATTTAAACTGTGTATTACAGCATGTTAATCATCAGTCATTAAAAAGTTGGTATATTTTATGAAAGCAAGATTGCTCAGTTGGGCAAAAGTACACAACCTACCTTTATCTTAAATATTTTGATTATGCAGAAATATTTTATGCATCAAAGCCTTTACCAAAGATATTACTAATAGTATTAATAATGAATGACTTTGGACAAACTCAAAGTATTACACTGGCCCACATTCTTTCTAACCGTCATTTTAAACGAAAATATTTTTATTTTTTTCTTTGACAAACACCACAGCATTTCGTTGATCTAACTAACGAGGACAGGACATTAGCTAGCCAATACGATAATGGAATAAATTACTTTTTTTGTTCATTTCTTTAGCACATTTGTGCAAGCACTTGGAAACTGTCCGAGCCCTACTTTGCCAGGCATTTTCTTTTACTATAACGGACATAAAAACTCCTTTGCTTCTAACAGAGCGTTTAATAATTTCTAACAACGAAAATTATTTAAACTGCGACACTTATCATTCGACCAGGGCTCAAAATATCACAAGGATCCTCAAGAGCACAACAAAGACTGTATTAAAAGATACTTGAGAATGAGAATCCAAGCTTTTTTATCTACGCTTTCTTATCTACGCTAAGAAGTAGTCTTTAAAATTAATCACACAGTAAAAAGTCAAATTTCTGGGGTGTCCGTATACCAGAGATTATGGTACCGCTTCAGAAGGGTGTCAGCCACTCAGATTCCAGGACCGGACTTATCTGTTTTATAATCGAGAATATGTAATCATGTATCTTAATAAATTAATCATGATATTAATTTAAGGATCTAAATATCTTAATCTATGAATCTATAAAGCTGGTAGTATTAGTGTATTTCACTTTCTTTGTAAACATGTTTTGTTAACACCTGAATTGTGGTGTTAACAGGTGGATTCTGTTTTTTGGTCTGTTATGGTCTGTAGCTCAAATCCTGCTTAACTAAAAATTAGACACAAGAGGAGTATTATTGGACAATGTTGTGAGGCTCTGGCAGAATTTCTCTGTAAACTGAGGAGTTATAGAGGAGACAGGTTGTGTATCGCTTCTTTTGACACTTCTTTTGAAAGTTTAGTAGCTAAGCATAAAACGCAGAGGAGCATAACGAAGGTCATAAAGGTCATAAACGATATTAATTTAGGAACATAAACATATTATGTAAACTTTATGTGGCTGTTATTGGTATTTTAAAGAAAAAATACACACCAATACTCCATTTCTCCCTAAACATTGCGGGTTTTCATCACTCTCTGCGGGAGTGCTGGCTGTGATGAAGTAAACCAGACGAACTACGGATTGGACAGTTTCCAAGTGCTTGTACAATCAATGGAAATGTTCAAATAAATGTGCAAAAGAAATAAACAAAAAAATAATTTATTCCTTTATCATATTGGTTAGCTAATGTCCTCTCTTTGCTAGTTAGTGGCTGTGTTTCTGCATTGCGTAGCAACGAGTGACTATATTCTCAGGCGGAGGAACATAAGCAGCTTAATTTTCATGTTAAATATTTTTTTTTTAAATAAAATTCATTCTATACAGCAATCGCATATTTGGGGACAGTTTCATAAAACTTTGATGCTTAAAATGTTTAGGAAGAAATGGAAGACTGGGTTGTATTTTTTCTTTAAACTACCAAGACCAGCCATATACAGTACAGTTTACATACAGTAATATGTTTATGTTCCTAAATTAATGTTGTTTATGACCTTCAGATGCATTATGCTCCTCTTCTTTTTATGCTCAGCTACTAAAATTTCCCTTAAGTGGTAAAATTCCATATAAATATTCAATACTAAGTGGATTAAAATGTGCACAGTAAAGAGATTAAATGATTAAATCTTTTCACTACTGACCAATGCACCACGAGTGCCCCTGTCGGTCATTTTGGGCAGCCAATCACATACCGCGGTACACTGCGGTGGCTTGTGGGTAGTTGCGTGCGGTACAGGTTTGTACCGTGCATTTAAAATGGCTGCATCTGTAGACTGCTGATGTATTAACATGATTGCAAGGACCTGTGCCACTCAATTAGTTACCCCATACTGTATATACTACAAATGCAACACCATCAAGTATTATATATTCACTGTTTCCTATGTATCCATCCATTTACTTTCTAGCTACTTTGTGCAATACAGGGTCTGTGGGAAAAAATGGAGCACCCAGAGCAAAACCACATGAACACGGGGAGAACATAAAAACTACACACAAATAGCACCCTAGGAATTCAGGGCCCCAAGGTATGGAAATACATTGCATTTATGTATACTTTTCCATAATGTTTGAGAACATAATACATACAGATATTACAGGTATTTGGTTATTTATGCAAAACATGAAAATATGCAAAAGAACAAATAAATATTTATTCCATGCTGAAAAGAGAACAAAATAAACACAACGTTTCAGCTGTGGAGTCTTCTTCGGGTGAAAGTCAGTGTTGGATGAAAAGGCACTGCTTACATTATTTTTTTTCACAGAACAAAAGTTTTATCCTCAACTTCAGAAACAAATATCCGACTACTGTTCTTTTCAAATACAGAAGACAGTTACATAGATTTAATAATGCCTTTGTTTTTGTTGTGCAGCCCAAGCCTATATCTGTGTGTCCAATTAGATTCTCTCTCATCTCTCATCCTTTCTCATCTGATTTTATTTCAGTTTTAAATTAACATTGTATTTGTTCTCCTTTTGCTGTCAAACAGGTGGATGTGGATTCTTCCAGCTCACTGCAGCTCATGTCCTGGTGAGAGAAGCAAAAGGGAACCCAATTAGCTTTATCCTCAAACATGTTTTTACACTTGACCTGTGACAGCTTTTCAAAGAGCCTTTTACATTCTGAATTCAAAAATCAGTGAAGCATATACTATTCTCAGCTTTCTGTATATCTAGAACTTGACTGCTGGTCAGAAATTGTTACCTTTCTTGCACTCTAAAGATATGGTTCAATCAAACTGTGGCTGGAAAGGTCAAGGTTAATTTCTTCATAACTACAGAACAACCGAAAATATCCTGATAATGGCTTCAGTGCTTTTTTATGTTTATTCTCTCAGTACTGCTTTAATTATAAGATCTTCAGAATGATGTTAATAAGGAAATGCTGATTCTATATATATATAAAACTAAAGGCATTTGATGAAAAATGGGTATGTAGATTGAAATAAAATAGTAAATATATAAGATTTTAATTCTTAATTCTAATTCAATCATAAGAAAAAGCATAATAAATCATTAAAATCTTTATTTTCCAAAGTATTATCTTTAAAGATAATTAACAATTAGCAGAAAATCATGAACAGTTTGCACATAAACATAAGAAGGACAGAGTTTTTAAAATAAATTTATAAATGCAGATACAGATCCAACCATTCAATATGCACAGGGGATAATGCAGTACTTTGTGCTCAGTTATGGGACTGCACTACATTTTAAAACCGCCAGGTGGAGCACTCAAAGCTTAACTTCCAAGTAATCACAAGTGAATGAGTCAAAGAAATTGATACTGATATTTACAAAGAAAGTGGAATACAGTCATACTACCAGCTATATAAATATATTATATTTAGATCGTTAAATTAATATTGTTATTAATTTCTTAAGTTATGCGATTCCATATTATATTCCCTATTAAACAGATTCTAAAAACTACTCATCTTTTTTCTGAAATAATGGCAGCAAGTATTCATATAAAAGGTTAAAACATTACAGCTTTTTATAAAGTATGTCAATTTAATATAGTTAATAAGTGAATTGAATTTAATAAAAGTTGTACTGATTTAATACCTCTTTATAGTAATATTAATATGGAGTCTTGTAACTAAGCAGCCAAAATATTTTGGAAACATATTTTGGACATTTTGGAAACATTTTGACATTTGTTTTTTTTAAAGCTTGTATTGTTCTTATAGTGGTAATGGAGAACATACAGTACTGTACAGCTGTAAAGTTGTAAAGTGCGTGTTGGTGTAATAGCTTAGGCATGTGCGTTGAACCTTTTCCATGAGTACTTGCGCTCGTTATCGCAGTAAAAGAAATGCATACTTTTTAGAATTTAAGTTGTAATTTAAGGATCTAAATATATGTATTTATATAGCTGGTAGTATTACTGTAATCCACTTTCTTTGTAAACACGTTTTATTTTTAATTTGACTCATTCACGCATGAGGAATTTTGAGAGATTGATAGATGAAGACAAGATGAAGGTTCTTGTCAAAACTACATTCCCTAGAATGCAGTGGGAAATAATGTGCCACCCTCACTCAGCTGACCAGCTGATGCACTGCATCAGAGAGAATGACTGAAGGATTAGCCCATTAAGAGTGAGCTCATAAAGCCAGAATTACGTACTATCCCTACATCTGCAAAACACCTGACCATCTACTGTAAAGGTTTCAGTGCTTTGAGTATATTCCAATCGAAGCGGGAAAGAAGGATCCACAGCCGAAACGTTGTTTTCTCTCTTCTCTTTTCAGCATGGAATAAACCTTTTACTTGTTCCTTAACAATGAACACCAGTGCATGCTACTGAAAATTCCTTCCCATCCCCCAGAGCCGTTCTGTTCTATTCTATTCTTCATAACATTAGACAGCAGGGTGTTGACAATCATAGCCTTTGTGAGAAGTACAGGGCTGCTTTACATAATGTAGCTGCAATGGAATATACAGTACTAAAAGGTAAAAGTTAATTCCAAGCTGGAAAGAAAAGACATAATGTGTGTCTCCTCTATACATTTTAGTTTACAGACCATCCAAGGTAATTAATTATAATTAATATCTTCCATGTCACAATAAAATTGGAACAGTTTTCACAAACATAAATCCTCCTATTTCCTAACTACTTTATCCAGGACAGGTAACAGTTTCACCTCTCCACCTTCCCTCTGCCTGTCTGACTTGTTACCATTTTTAAGCATTCTGTGCCCGAATCACAGCAGGTGAAAGAGAGTAGGAAGAGACAGAAAAAAAATGAACCCTGTTTTTTTATAGTCAGAAGGCTTCAACTGATGCATAAAAAATATAGCGTATACCTGGGATCTGCTTTATTCAAACTAAGGTTTCTAAAAATGCAAACCATATAATTCATATTGTTTAAATAAAAGCTGTGAAATGTTTAATAAGTTGCAATCTTAAAATCTGTAGGTTGCAGGCTCTGTCATTCACGTTTTTATTTCATTAATAATATTACTTAACATTGAGTATGAAAAACACCAAAACATGTTAATATAGTAATATAGTGTACATAATATTTACTATCTTATTTTTTAAAAAGTCTTTTGTAGAAGAAAAACTTGTGTCCAAACCAGGTATTGAACTTGAATTGCCTGCATAGAACGAACAGCTTAAAAGTGTTTCTAAAGTAATCATGCGTGAGTCAAAATTAAAAATAAAACATGTTTACAAAGAAAGTGGATAACAGTAGTACTACCAGCTATATAAATACCTATATGTAGATCCTTAAATTAATATTGTTATTAATTTCTTTAGATAAGCAATTCCATATTATATTCCCTATTTAGCAGAGTCTAAAAAGTATTAAGTTTTTTACCGTGTATTCATGGAAAAGGTTAATCACTTTAGCCATTACACCAACTTACCACTGTAAGATGTATCTGAAAAGGGCAGGCAAAATGTCTTCACGTAATCACGGGTGAACAAGTTAAACTGATGCAGACGATTACAAAGAAAGTGGACCGCAGTAATACTTTGAGCTTACAGCCTGTCCAAGGCCATTCATTATTAATACTATTAATAATATCTTCCGTAAAGACTTTGATGCATAAAATATTTATGCATAATTAAAATATTTAGGATGAAGGTGGAAGGTTGTGTACTTCTGTCCAATTGAGTGATCTTGCTTTTATAAAAAATACAGAATTTTTAATGTTTAATGATTAACATGCTGTAATACACAATTTAAAATTATTGAAAGTCTAAAGAGTATACAACTTAAATTTTTAATTGGAAAAAGATTGTCCCTCGGCAGTGACAGGGATTTGAAACCGGGCTTTTTATGGCAACAGCCCAAATGAGACGTTAAGCTTTATTAGCTCCATTTTGAATGGCTGGATCTGTACAAAGGTTTAGTCAATCAGTGAAATAATTATTCATAACCCCCGACTTGCAATGGATTTTCTAGCCATATACCCGAGCCGCTGGTATAACTAGAGGCATGCAAATTATTTGATCTCTGGCAGAACTTTGTTGAGAGGAGTAACAATCCAGACAGATTGTTATATGATTGTAATTAAGAAATGTTTATTAAGGTGACAAAACACACAAACTACAGCATACAGCATACAACACACAACACACAACACACAATACACAACACACAAGTTACTTTATACACAGTATTTACAGACTAGGCATTTCAGAGGCCTAACATTCTGGTCACCCAGAAAACCCCAGACTGCTACTAAGCACTAAACTCTTACCGAGCCTACCGAGTCCTCACAAGAGATGAGCTGTCTTCTAACTAAATACAAAGCAACCTGCAGTTAAATCTCTCTCTCTGCACCCTGGGTGCCACAAAATAATTGGGAGCCTATATCCCTATCCATAAAATGCATCCTAATCAGGAACGATTGTTATAACTGAGGTATCTTTTACCCAGGAAAGCCAAGTTCCCTAAAAACACAGAAAAGCACACTTTCTCTGATAAGGTTTGAATAGGTAGCTCCAGTCAGATTTGGTTTGGATGATCAAGTAGGGGCTCTCGCCTGGCACAACCTTCTCCTTCTCAAGTCCTAACTCCTCTAGACTCCTCTCTCTTCTCCCTGCTGTCCTTGATTCTCCTCTTCCTCCTTCTCTTCTCTCCTGCCTCTTAATGTGAACTTATACTGTGTCTTTCTATTCTGCACCTTTGCAATTATCAACCCACAACTTGCCTAGGCATACTAAGATAAACTTTACTATTGTTTCTGCTCAAGGGAACATCCTCTCTGCTTTGAACTTAGAAGTGTTTACTGTTCCCAGTGTACCAAAGTCTGTCAGGCCTCAGTCAACCAAAACTGTAACAATTTTTATCAGATGTATTTTGTTAATTAATTCTGATACCAAGCCTGCTTCACTAATGATAATATTAGGATACATAATTTCTTAAGCACTGGTTAAAGCTAATTTTCTAATTTCAACTCAGAGCATGAAAGGTATTCCATGGACAGCAAATGGGGGTTCTATGTAAGTCTATGAACACTGCATAATAACTTAAAACTGAGAATTAAATTATTTGAAACTGTATTTGCCTTGGGTTCACCTAAATGTTAAGTCATCTGAGATTGAACACAAAGGAATTGCACATTTCCATTTCCTAAAGTACTTTTTACTTAAAACAATTGAGACCACTTGGTTTGTCACAGAAACCTCAAATGCAGAGCAACACATTCAACACACACTCTTAAGAAATACATATAAAACATTTTTTACAACTTTAATCTGAAAAAAAGTTGTGAAGATCTGGAAATGCATTTACCAATCAGATAGTTGTGTCATCCACCTCTCAATTTTTATAGAATTGTCCATAATTTTAATAAGGTTCAATGTGGATACCTAAGCCCTTTTATCTGTAATTTTCAGTTTGCAAGTGTTAATTTCATGGGATGTTAAACATTTAGTCTTGGTGGAATGAAAAATAATAATAAAAGTAACAATATGCATACCAGGCATTCTGGCTTGAAGCCATATAAAATCAAAACACTGACCTATCAATATATATATATATGTATATCTTCATGTGAATATGTGTGGGGAACCCACCAATACTAAGGATGCATATGTCATTAGACAAAAATTCTAGTTTTACTAACTTTTTACCAAATATTGTTGCCTTTCGGAAGATACAGTAGCACTGGAACAACAGCATTCAAAAACAGGTACTGTCTATAGAAAGTTCTAATTATTTTATGCATTAAGAAACTGCAGTACTGATGTAAAGTTACTCACATACAGATGCAGCCATTCAAAACAAGTGGGCGATACTGCATTATTTTGTGGTGCGCTTTACGCAGTCTCCTGTGAGTTACAGTAAATTCTCCTATAGTACCACAAGTAAAATAATAGTATCCGGAATTTCTGCAAGGTGGAGCTAATAAAGCTCAACCTCTCATGTTTGAGCTGTCACCATCAAAGTCTTTAACAAAGATATTACTATTAGTATTAATAATGAATGACCATGGACAAGCTGTAAACTCAAAGTATTACCCTGGTCCACATTCTTTTTTTCATTGACCGTCTTTGTAAAAGTAACACCACAGCATTTCACAATCACGCATTTGTTTCCAATCATGCAAAGTACAGTAATTTTTGAGAATCTCCAATTCACCATGCCTTTCACGTGCTCATAAAAGAGATTGATTTAGGAACATAAACATATTACTGTATGCAAAATTTACTGTATACAGTATGTATATGTATATTTAATGTCTTTACTGTGCCCATTTAAGTATTGAATATTTATATGGAATTTTACCACTGAAAAGAAATCTTAGTAGCTGAGCATAAAAAGAATAGGAGCATACTGTAATGCGTGTGAAGGCCATAAACGATATTAATTTTGGAACTTAAACATACAGTACATGGCTGGTCTCGGTACTTTAAAGAAAAAATACACACCACTATTCCATTGCTCCCTAAACATTTTAAGCATCGAAGTCTTTAACTAACGTGATACCGGAGTCAACAATCATACTTTTAGAATTTGATTAAAAGGAAATATAATATGGAATCGCGTATCTAAAGAAATTAATAACGATATAATTATATTCATGTCCTGCAACACAAGAATTGTACACGCTGTACGATGTCTGTTGATAATGTTTTGTAGGGCTTTTTCACCACTCCTCATGTGACCTCGCCGGTGGTGCTGTGGGTTAGGTTCCTGACTCCCATGTTACACGCTGTGTGTTTGAATCCCGCTGGAGCCATGACTTTTTTTTTTAACAAACATTTCTTTGAAAAAATAAAACGTTTCCCTGGCTCAGAGATTAAATAAAACTTCACTCGCACCAAACAAATTTATATTTCTAAATATCACAACATGATCAAATTTTAGTCCTTTTAATAACAATAAATAGTCACCTATGCATTACATAAATCGCCTTTATTTCAAACCCATAAATAAAGCTGATACTGTTTAGACTTTTAATTATTTAAAACTGTATTACAGCAGCACAATGCAACGTAAATCTGTCTTCTGCGTAATAATGTTCACCTCTCTGTCCAGCAAATTAACAATAGTAATAATAATGAACTTTATTGTATATGGCGCCTTTAAAGGTGGCTCCTCAAAGAGCTTTACAGGATAAAAACAATAACAACAATACTGTTAGGCTGGGGAAACAATTTTTTTAAAAGAAATACAAAATGAGATATGATGATGTGTTCCGGCTTAGACATTAATGAAGAGCATAACACTTGGGCGGCGTAGCGGTCGGTTCTTGCTTTCCCATCTATACCTGCAAGTATAGATGCACTGCAAGTACAACCCCTCTCTCTGCGGGAGTGCTGGCTGTGACGAATATAACCGGTTTCACAGGTATTTTCAAAGTAGAAGGGGGCGAGAAAGACACCTCCCCACCTCCAAAACCCAGTAAGTACAGTACTTACTACTTAAGAAAGCTAGACTCCTCAATGAAATCGCTTTAACATGCTGATGCGTTGGTGTAACAGTCCGGGCGTGGCAAACTTCTAATGTCAACCCGACTATGGCGAAAGGAACCCTTCTTTCATTGGAAGACAATGAACATATTTTAGCCCTAAATGAATTAATAGCAAACATGGTTTACATAAAAGACATTTTTCCAAGAAAGTTTAGCCTTTGTCACTAATGAAACCACTAAATAAAGACATAAATATAGAAATCTTAAGATTTTTCAAATACATGACTTTGCTAAAATTTATTTAAAAATAAAAACGATTACAAAAGCCAGCGGAGAGAGAGAACAGGGGAGGGATGTTGGTTTTTCATAAGGGGTGGGGCTATGGAAATAAGGTCTATTTGGGAATGTGGAGTTACATGTTCTGGCTGTTTGTAAATTATCGTTGTTGAGTATGGAGTGTTGAGGTATTGATTTTGTGTAATGCTTTATGTTGAAAATTGAGGTTGATTTTGTTTATGATAAAGAGGATAAACTGGGATGGGAGGAGGGTTTAGTTTTGCATAAGGGGTGGGATTATGATAATTGGAAGAATTTGAGAGAGTTTGCGGGCTATTTTTGGTTTGTATTACGAATAATTCGTACAAGATATTGAGATTTGTTGATAATTGGAAGACGGATTTGCTTTAATGGTTTGATATATTTGATTTTGTATTGTGGTTGTTATCTATGTTTTTGGTTGGTATTATGTTTATATGGTTGTTTTTGTTGGTTGGTCATTATTATGGTTATGTTTATTGTGTCATTTTTGATTATTGGATGTAATAATCAAAAGAGAGAGAGAGAGCGAGTACCTTCTTTTTACTTTTGTAGCCAAAGGGCCTTGCAGATCAGATTCCTTTCCCCCTACTGAAAGACAGACATGTTTTCACAGTTTCGAAGCCGCTCTTCAGATGCAGGCGAGCAGCCCCTAGATAAAACATCAACTTTATTTAAACTCCAACGAAAGTATTAATGGTTTTTAATTACCGTACTCTTATGGAACATGCCACCAGCCATCTGCATTGAACGATTAAAAATTAAAACGATTACGATTGGCACTCCTGTAGCTTTTTCACGAAACCTCCTTTTTCACTAAACTTCCAACAGAGCTGTTCAACTGGTTTTTATCGGGCACCTCTTATGTCTGGCTTAAGCAATAAATATACAGTATTTAGCTGAAAAGCAGTACAACACAAGACATTTCGTTACTCTAGGAGGTTTCGTGAAAAAGCACATTGTGCTGCTGTAATAGTTTTTAAAAAAGTATTAACAGTATCAGCTTATTTATGAGTTGTAATTAAAAAAAAAAAAGTCCAAAACCGCATTCAAAATTCAATTTAGCGCTTTCTGGCAAGAGGAGACTCCCAAATTAATAAGTTAACATGCTATTGTTTGTGCATGAACATAGTTACTGTATACTGTTATTTCTTTAGATACGTGATTCCATGTTTTTCTTTAATCCCTGGCGTGACCGGGTGTCCATAAGAATCAAGTAATAGGTTTCATTGTGCTTTGACAGATCGTCTTTAAATCAATTGTTGATTTAAAGGTTGACAGTAAATGTTTATATTGTAACGCATACTGTACAGCCTCTATTTCTCTATAAAAATCTAAAAGATCGTTTGCACAGCCTAAGAGGGGGGCGAATGCACTACAATAGATTAGCATACTGTAGAGGAACACAGTATAGGCATCGTTGATATGAGGACTTTTGAAACCAAGTTTCCCAAATTTAATATGTGCTTTTCTATATTTATTGTCAACTGATTGTCCATAATATTGCTATTCTAAGCAAGGAGCGCTTCACCCTGCCTGCTGTGGGAAGAGTTGGCTTATTCCTTCCCTGCCTCACCGAGGGCAGACCCTCACCCCTCTGCGGCCTGGTGTCCTGCCGGGCACCGAGGCAGCCGGACCCCCAGGGCGCTCACCATGTACTTTGGGGCTGCGATGGTGAAACTCCCCTTCTACCGTGCCCCAGTCTGTGTGGACTGTATCCTGGGATTGGACTTGTTGCAGCAGGTGGGTGGATAAACAGTATCAGCTTATGTATGGGTTGTAATTTAAAAAAAGTCAAAAACCGCACTCAAAATGCAATTTAGCGCTTTTTGGCAAGAGGAGACACCCAAATTAATAATGTAACATGCTACTGTTTGTGCATGGATATAGTTATACTGCTATTTCCTTAGACACGTGAGTCCATGTTTTATTTTGAATCCCAGGCGGAACCGGACATCCATAAGAATCAAGTACTGTAATAGGTTTATTCCATGCTGAAAAAAAAGAAGAAAACACATTCCATAAGAAGCAGCGCCTTTATATAGCACCTTTAAAGGTGGCTTCTTAAAACGCTTTACAGGATAAAAACAACAATAAAATCAATAACAATATTGTGTTTCATTGCACTTTGACAGATCGTCTTTAAATCAACTGTTGGTTTAAAGTTTGACAGTAAATGTTTATATTGTAACGCATACAGGCTCCATTTCTTAATAAAAATGTAAAAAATCATTTGCCCAGCCTAAGAGGGGGGGACTGCTCTCACAATCCTCCATATACTCAAGTGAAAAATTAATAACGCCAATGTAAACGTCGTATTTACGATTTGTTGATAATAAAAATGTTAAGTTCTCTAAAGCTTTGTGATAGTTTACCCAGTTTACCCATTGTAATTAAAACTTATTATGTTGTGATATTTAGAAATATAAAAGTCAATTAGTTGTCCATTTCTATATTTATGTCTTTATTTAGTGGTTTCATTAGTGACAAAGGCTAAACTTTCTTGGAAAAATGTCTTTGCTGTCTTGCTGATAGGTTAAGCTTTCGAAACTCAGCCCCAAAGTAATGTGACTGATTTTTAGCCCTGTTTCGTTGGTTGAACGCAATGATCACAAGCACCACCATGGTAACTGGGATGTTTAGTTTTTAATTCAGTTTGAATTATAACTGTACGTACTGTCTTCATATTTGGCCAGGGCTTTAAAGAGAGGGCGCACCAAAAATATTCGGTGCCGTCGTCTCCGCTTTAAAGGTACCCCCGTGCTGGATTAATTTCACCTCGGAACGTTTCCCAGTGTACATATAGGCACATCCCAGAATTTTGACTTCACTGTGTAATGATGAAAATTTAAAGACTACTTAGCTTGGATAAAAAAGCTTGGATTCCCATGGACAGTATCTTATACAGTACACATACCTTTTTCTATTGTCTTTGTTGATCTCTTGAGGATCCTTGTGATATTTTGAGCTCTCATTGAATGATAAAAGTGTCGCAGTTTAAATAATTTTCGTTGTTAGAAATTATTAAACGCTCTGTTAAAAGCAAGGGAGTTTTTATATCTGTTATAGTAAAAGAAAATGCCAGATGAACAGTTTTTCAGTGTTTTCTTTAAAATACCAATAACAGCAACATCCAGTTTACATAATAAGTTCCTATTATGTTCCATAAAGTTCCTAAATTAATATCGTTTATTACCTTTATGACCTTCGTTATGCTCCTCTGCGTATTATGCTTAGCTACTAAAATTTCCCTTTTTTGACCGGGGCGGGGGACATTCGGGAATGAGAGTCTGATTAAGAATGAATAAAAGCATTTTATTAAAAACGCGTTTGTGTTTGTCTGGGTGCTGACAAAGTAAAAAACAATTACTTTTTGACAATGAAAAACTGTGTGTGTCTCTCTCTCTCCACTGGCATTTGTAATCGTTTTTATTTTTAAATACATTTTGGCAAAGTCAAGTACTGTACCATAAAAGTATGGTAATTAAAAACCATTAATACTTTCGCTGGAGTTTAAATAAAGTCAATGTTTTCTCTTTTTGGCTAGACTTGACTATTTAGCCATGATATAAACAATACTTTGTCATTAAACAACCTTATAATAAGGCGCATTTATGAGCAATCTTATTTCTTATTTCTGAACATTATTACGCAGAAGACAAAGGTAGCGATTTACGTTGCATTGTGCATTGTGCACAATATATATACTTAGTATAATATACTTAGAAGACAATTTGTCTGATTGTGAATCAAAAAATACATTTAATTAACTGCTCTCAGTGACAGCTGACAATCCTCCATACACTCAAGTGAAAAATTAGTAATGCCAATGTAAACATTGTATTTACAATTTGTTGATAATAGAAATGTTAAGTTCTCTAAAGCTTTTTGAGGCAGCAAAAGGCAGCAAAAGATTCTAACACCCTATATTGTAATGAGCTGCTGAGCTGAGAATGGGTTATGTTCCTGCTGTCAGAGGGGGTGGAAAGTGCCCGCGGTCATTTCATTAGTATTACAATTCACACTGATTCCCATGCGAAGATATGGACATAAGAATATTCGTGCGTGGTCAAAAAATGGCATTAAGCACTTAAAATTAATATGGTTAATAAGCATAAACTGTAACATGCTGTAACAAGATCGGCTAAACTGGGATCTATCGCTAACGCCTGAAATTGGAGTCGTAGTGAATAGCGACTAATAAGTCTGTCTTTCCGTGCGGGGAAAGGAATCTGATCTGATCTGCAAACCTCCAACAGAGCTGTTCAACCTGTTTTTGTCGGGCACCTCAAGTGTCAGGTGTAAGCGATAAATATATTTAGCTGAAAAGCTGTACAACGCAAGACATTTCGTTACTCTAAGTTTCATGAAAAAGCACATTGTGCTGCTGTAATACAGTTTAAAATAATTAAAAATCTAAACAGTATCAGCTTATGTATGGGTTGTAATTTAAAAAAAGTCAAAAACCGCACTCAAAATGCAATTTAGCGCTTTTTGGCAAGAGGAGACCCCCAAATTAATAATGTAACATGCTACTGTTTGTACATGAACATAGTTACTGTATACTGTTATTTCTTTAGATACGTGATTCCATATTTTTCTTTAATCCCTGGCGTGACTGGGTGTCCATAAGAATCAAGTTATATTATATAACCAAATGATATCTTTATTAATTTCTTTAGATACGCGATTCCACATTATATTCCCTATTAATCAAATTCTAAAAGTATGCTTGTTGACTCCGGTATCGAGTGTATTCGCAGAAAAGCTTAAAACTACCACTTTTTATACACATGTTATTTCACGTTAGTTAAAGACTGCGATGCTTAAAATGTTTAGGGAGAAATGGAATACTGGTGTGTATTTTTTCTTTAAAGTACCGAGACCAGCCATATACAGTTTACATACTGTATGTTTATGTTTATGGATTTCACACACGTTATGGTAAAATTCCATATAAATATTCAATATTTAAACGGGCACAGTAAAGACATTAAATATACATATACATACTGTATACAGTAGAGTATACATGATCCTAAATCAATATCTTCTATGAGCATGTGAAAGGCATGGTGAATGTGGACCAGGGCAATACTTTGAGTTTACAGCTTGTCCAAGGTTATTCATTATACTGTAAATACTATTAGCAATATCTTCGGTAAAGACTTTGATGGCGACAGTTCAAACATGAGAGGTTGAGCTTTATTAGCTCCACCTTGCGGAAATTCAGGATACTATTATTTTATTTGCGGTATCATGCGGCGCTATGCGAGAATATACGGTATTAATACCGTAACTTGCGGTATACTGCGTCAAGCACACCGGAAAATAATGCGGTATCGCTCGCTTGTTTTGAATGGCTGCATCTGTATGACACAATGCTGCTAATACCATGCAACAACAAACTTTTAGTTTTTTCTTTGCAGATTTTGCTGATTTTATCTTATTTAACAATTGAAAGAGTTTTGTTTAAACATTCATGTACAGATTATTCACTTAAATTACATTATAATTACATACATTATTTGTAATTCAACACAACTGGACATCATCATAAAGTGTGTAGACTTTTCTATGGCAATTCCCCCAGGACTGGTGTATACAGTATACACCAATTTCTTATTTTCTTATTTTGTCATGTTTTTTCCAAATGTCATTACTTCATCCATTAGTGCATTGTACCCATTATGGTGCAGAGAAGATATTAATGTGGAAGAACCTGTCTCTTTTGTTAAAAAAATAGATACCCTGCTTGGTGAAAATATGACACATTGTGTTGTTGCAAACAAGACTTCAAAAGCATACCCTTAAGCCACAAACAGTATCTCAAGCAATCATGTCCAACTTGCATAGCAATGAATGAGTGAAAATCACTACAGTAAATTAGCACATTTAGCAAAGGGCATTATTTCTGTTCCAGATACATCTGAGCCAGTAGAAAACAGTTTTTAAACTGCAGGACCTACAATTAGGAATCTATACATGACTTTCCCCTAGTATACTGTATGTAGACATGCTTATTGTTAAAAAATATTATTTTAAGAGCTTGTGCTATCATTTTTGAAGGCATTTACAAACATGGCTGAAAGTGAGAAAAAGAAAGCTAAAACATTATCTAGATGCACATTTCAAGACCTATACAGATGTAAGTAAGTAATAGTTAAAGTATAAAGTACCATTTTCACTATAACAATAAATCCCACTTTATTCCAAAAGGTAATTCAGGAAGATCGGATTTTCTTTTCATCTCATCCACTTATAGAGAAACTTTAATAATTTTATAGTCATATTTTCAGCAAGGATAAGGTATGAATGTAGCATTGTTTTCACAAGCAGCATAATTTAAGCAGTCTGTGTTGTTTTTTAATGAAAATATTTGAATCACCATTTAACACAAAAAATATTGCATTTCTGATACCCTATATTCGAATTATGGAAGCAAAATAAATGCAACTTGCTTCCCAGGCTAATTTACAGGGCAATATTCCTTAAGTATATATTTTGTATTACCTGTTTTAATATGAGTGGCAGATACCACAACTGGGTTTCTAAAAATGCAATTAGATAATTTAGATAATTTAAAATAAAAATTGTGCAAAGATTGAGATATAGCATTTATGTAATAGGCATATAAATAATAAAGTAATGGTTGTGAACAGAAAATCACAAATCATCCTCAATAAAATCCTAGTAGGAGTGTGTTGCATCTTGATTGTTGCATTTTGTCCTCACAGTAGGAGTTACTATGGGTGAAACACATCTATTTTATAATTCTTGATCTGTGAAAAATTACTAACTCAAATATCTTTATGCTGCAAGACCAGCTGTATTGCTTTGGAGCAGTTTGCAACAATGCTTATTTTCTTAATAATGCCACTTTGAAAGAAACAAACCAAAAGCTCTTTTCAAACACCAGGTTCTTCCTAGTTTATATGTCGCATTTGGTCTCCCTCCAACTTGGTATATATACTTGTATGGTATAAATGCTTATGAACTATGCAACAAAACAGGACACTCTGCTGGCTTTTTAATTCCAGTTTAGTCCACAGAATGCACTGTACTGTAATTACCTAATATTTTTTCAGTAAATAAATATTCTTCATCGTTAAATATCTGATACATTCCCAATACAAATGGTGATAAATGCTCCTATGAACTGGGCTGCCCCTAGTCAGTTGTGGTGCATATTGTTTGGTTTTTTTGGACCAGCTAGCACCAAGAACATTTTTTTCCTTTATTTTTTAGAAATAATTATATTTCACACAGTTTCACACAGACATTT
This sequence comes from Lepisosteus platostomus, assembly GCF_059453375.1. Lineage (NCBI taxonomy): Eukaryota > Metazoa > Chordata > Actinopteri > Semionotiformes > Lepisosteidae > Lepisosteus > Lepisosteus platostomus. Next base: position 24,245,771 of record NC_142612.1, read on the forward strand.
TAATCTGCTTTTCAATCTGTCTGTCCTGTAGGACTCCCCCTCAGGCTTTATTATATATTTTTGAATACTTGCTCTGACCTGAGGAGACAAAGACAAAATATAAAGATATATACTTTTGGACTGTGTAAGTTGCATTTATTAATTTTACATTCCTAAAATAATGTTATTACTTTCTGAAGATTCTATTTAAAATGGAATGAGAACTGTCTCCTTTATAGCATATAGTTTTCAATTGCACATGAGCTGAATACATGGACAAAAAAATATATATTTTACAGATACCCATACTGGTCATCAACTATACTATTAGCATAATTTTTGTAAACTGCCTTCATATAGATGCCATTACTTACACAGCTGTTCTGCAAGTGATCATTAAAATGATATTAAAATGAATTTAAATATATTGATCTAAATATAGTGAAGACATTTATCAGCTACATAGAATCCCACAGTACTCAACAAAGTCATTCAAGCCACTACTTAAAACTTTTATTTTAATGTGGCCTCTTGTTTTTTAATGTGCTTATTTGCTTTAAAATGTGATGTGTTTTTAAAGCCACCATATATATTTTTATAATTAAAATGTAAAAATTACTTGTTTTCTATTAACTATTTATATACAATGGAACAAGTAATAGAAAATAGAAGAAAGAAAATACAATGTTTCGGCTGTCAGAGATAGGGCAGTCAGCAAAGATAATATAGCATGGGAAAACAAAAGCCAGGAGGGAGGAGGAGGCGGGAGCAGGGGAGAGGCAAAATGGCCAATCAAGTGGTGCGAGGTTGAGAGAGGTGAGGAGAGGTGTGAAAAAAAACATACAAATGAATAGAGAGAATTAGAAGAAAACAAGTCTTTCGTTAAGAGAAGGGGGAAGGTGTGAACCAAGTTTCAGGATAATTTTAGTTTCGAATGTCTTTCTGCTAAAGGAGTTAAACCCTACTTTGAGAATGCAGATGGAGAGATCAGTGTAATCATGGCTGTCATAGGTGAAATGAGAAACTATGGGCTTGGAGAAATCTTTCATCTTTACACCATGATTTCTACAAGAGTATTTTAGTCTTTTTATGCAAGCTCCTAAATGAATCAGTTATTGACTTAATTATCCTAAGTTATCACATTCTCTATGTCTGTGGTTATTAAGGATTTTAAGATTTGGTCTACTTACAAAACATGCATGACTGGTTCACTATAACTGTGAGATTTACTACACCCTTGTGCATTGCAGAAACACATCAGATTGGTTTTAAAAGTAGTTAATCGTAATAGCAACATTATTGAGTCAGGTAAAAGTATGAATTACATATAATATATGAACTGGCATTTAATATCATAGAGACACTGTTCAATGTAGATAAGGGGAAAATTATATTTCTATGTTAATTCACTCAGAACTACAAATGCATTTTTTATTTGATCACATGATTTTCTAAACTAAATATAAACCCCTGTTAGACAGCACTCAATCCTTAAATCCTTAACTTAATTATCACTATTATTTGCACATGTGGTGCTAGTCATCAGTATTTTCTTCTTTCTCATGATTTTATTAATTTAAATTTTAATTTGATACAGTAATGAGGGATATTGTATGTATTATTATTTATATTTATTATGATTAAAATTTGTGGATGGGCCTCCCAAATTGCTTAACCCAAGTACAGGATGAACTCTATCATAAGGGGTCATGCCACTTGCTTACTGTGACCGGGATCCCTAAATGAATGGCATACAATTGGCACAGTGCTGCTGAACGTAGAGAGAAATAAATTAGCCAGAGATCTGAAGCACTGTATTTTATGTTTTGTATAACATAACTGTAACCAGAGTACTGTTAACCTGTGCCTAGAAAATAAAGCTTATATCTAGGAGGTTTTAATAAAAACATGTTTTTTTGTGACATTAGTTAAGAATAAAATGCATCTTAAGTGATCACATTGAACCTGTCAATATGTTGAATTCCTTAATTTAAAGGATTGGCAACTCCCTCATGCTAAACATCTATTCCACTGTACATTCAGTTTGCATGTTTATGTTGATCCATTTTAAATTACAATATTTACAACACCAGTGGGTTTAATTAAGCCTATATACAGTTCATGGACTAAGAAGAATTCATATACTGTATAAGCCCCCCTGTTGCCTGCTACTGGTATATAACTTTCCAACAATAGAAAACATTGTGGATTGTTCTGTATTTTTTTTTCTTTCATAATAACTTTGTTCCTACCCACGTTTGGTATCCAAATAAAAGAGCAAAACAAATGTATTCTCTTCAGCACACCATTTAAAGCAGGTAGTACAGTGTAGTTTAACTGAATTAATGTTTTAAATTAATTTATCTAAAATCTATTTCATTAACAATCTTAACTAAGCAGGTGCTGCACTACACAGACTAATTAATCTTACTAAGTGTTCAGTGTTGTAATACGTTTTCTCGAGATCATATAGCAAGACATCCAAAACCGTGGAAGTTATCATCAAATTCACTTGTATTGCACTTAGATGAACATTTTACATTAATGCTGTAACATCGACAAGGATGAGAAGGATGAGGTTAAAACCACAGTCCTACTTAGTTTTATTAGAAAAATGCTTTAAAACATATTTAAAACTAATGACCTAAAAGGTTAGTCATTTGATGTCACAAAAATGCTCCAGAAAAATGAAGACAAGTTAAAGAGAATGTATTAAAATGAATGTATTTTAATCATCACCGAGTCATATTTCTGTTTCCATCCAGGGTAAGGACATAGAGGGCATACAGTCCTACAAGTACTTAGGGGTACACCTGGATGATAAACTGGAGTGGTCTGGTAACACTGACGTCCTGTACAAGAAAGGTCAGAGCCAACTCTATTTTCTTAGGAGGCTCAGCCCAGTGGGCAAAAGACGTATAATATACGTCTATTAAACGCATACCTTAGACGTCTAAATGTGGTCCGCAATTCGTCTAGAATGAAATTCTAATATACGTCTATTGTTATACATCAATTATACATCTATGATTAGATGTTCATTATATGTATATGGTTAGAGGTCTATTATATGGATAACTTTAGAGGACTATTATACGTATATGGTTAGAGGGCTATTATACGGATAACTTTAGAGGACTATTATACATCAAAGATAGGTTTTACAGGTGTAGAAACTAGTAAATCAAGCCAATGATTTGGTTTAGAAATTTATTCTGAAAATACACATTCACACCTGAAAAATATGTATTTCAAATTATACATTGTATACAATCAATCAACAATCAACATATGGGCAATAATCATAAAAAACACAACTAGTCTTAAAATTCAGCAAGAGGACATACGTTCAGTATATCATTCATTTAGACCGTTTCGTAAATGAGCTTGGTTATAACTTCTACATTAGATACTCAAAACAAGTACATAACTCTTAGGAATTAAATTGATATCAACTGGTTGGGATAACAATTGAATTCTCGAGCTGTAATGCATTGAAGTTGAATACTCATCCAATCTCTGGGGATTCAGATCTCCTGCGGGCACAAAGAAACAGTTTCAGGCTGTTGCTGTTTAATCTGCTCTCTCTGGCTCGGTGCCAGGCTGTGCTGTGCGGCTTGCGACGGTGCGCTGCTGATGCTCACTGACCGGCTAGTTAGTGTTGGCTTGAACTAGCAAAGTTTGCGCACAGGAGAAAAGATGACTGTGGGTCCCAGCAAGTCAGGAAGAGGACCGGTTCATTCCTGATGAAGAGCTAGTTCTGAATAGTGATTTAGCTGTCCACAGTTCCGACCTGTTCATGAGGCTTGCTGCTGATGCTAACCTCGGGTGGATCCTCTGGTTACTCTCTGGCAACCTCCGCTCTCGACTCTTAGAACAAAGGAAAGTTCTGGCACTCGGACACACTGGCCGTTCCGTGGTTGTCCGGGCTGAGTCTCAGGATGGTCAGGAGGCACGCTGCGAGAATGTCCTGCCCTTGGGAGCCTTCTGCTCCTGGGCCATCCTGCATTGGAATTCTCCTTAGAATTCCCTTTAGAATTGTCCACAAAAGTCTCTCAGGCCCTCTGTGTTGCCTGTTTTTACCTGGAGGAACTTCAGCTCGTTCATTGGCTGAAAGTTCCATGGGCATCAGAGTCCCACGTGGGTTACTCGGCCCTACCAGTCCCTGATTGGTTGATCAAGGTGAGATATGAGTCACTTACTCCTGACACTTAGGAATGCAGTCCAGATGTCCATCTGGCACTCCCTAGACAGATAGGCGCCAATGGATGACCAGTGATCATGATAGCCAGGCTTAGCTAAGTGCATCCCCCTTTGGGAGCTGTCCCTTATCAAAAGAAAACATCTTTAAATCAGCCTGCATGAATAGCTTCTCTGTGGCTGCACCACAGAGATGAAGAGAGAGATGAGGCCTCATTTGGGAAAGCACAGCAACACTTAATTCTGTCTTATTAATAAGCCTTGCCGCTACACATGGCAATATACAGTATAGTAGTGACAAACACAAACTAATTACATTAACACACTAACTCAAAACCACATTTTGATTCAAATCTAAATTTTAAAATGTACAACTTCTATATTTCCAAGAAAAAAAATATTACAATGGAAGTTAAGACGATTTTTGACCACGATTTGGAAACCCTGTCTAATTGTCCTAACAGTTAGAACCAGAAACCTATTATTTTCAGTGTCCAGATCTCCTGTCCCCCTGCCTTGCATATGCATTCTTCAAGTAACGCATTGTGTGTTGCTTTATTTCTTTTTCTGTTGATGTAGGGTGGGACTTCAGCACCGCAGCTAGGAGAAAATTATATAATATTACTTCCCAAATAAATGATGATTAATATCTTCTTTAGTATAATCTAAAAAATGAACGGTTTACTAAGCTCAAAGCTGAAATAAACGTATAAAATTTGGCTTGCATCATAGCAGTTGAGCAATAAAGTCTGTCCTAATTAAAGAGTACCCAAAGTTTGAAAGTACAACATAGATTAAGAATAATTAGGGAAACGGCAAAACGATTTTGTGTCATCTTCCCCATTCACACTATTTTTATGTGCCATTTTTTGCTTATTCACGTACTATTTTAATCAAAATAACATTAAGAAAGATCTGTATGTATTCAGATAGTATTATTATTATTCATACTTACTCGTCAAAAGAGGATTGCTGAGATATTTGCGGATAAATACTTCAATCTTCTACGTTTGAAAAACGTGTCCAAAATGGTGACCAACAAATACAAGCAATGCATTGTGGTATATAACCGGAAAATATGCTGGGTTAGGTATTTTCTCAACGTATGCGTTTATTAATGTTGTCGATATTATGGTTGAAATTTAACATTGATAATTTATTTATTATATTTATTACTATATTTATTATACACGTGTAAATAAATTAATTACTGTGAGAATAATTTACTTCGTAAACTGTGCAGAGTGCCGTATACTCCTAGTTGCGGCACACACGATACATACAGTAAAAAGCCTCAGGCACTGTGTTAGATGTGTTTTCGACGTTACATATGCGTTTATTAATGTCGTCGATTTTACGGTTGCAATTCGACGTTGATTATACAGCCGTATTTTCGCCGTGAATATACGTATATTCGACGAATCACTGCCCACTGGGAGGTCCTTTGGTGTCTGTGGAACACTACTACACATTTTTTATGAATCAGTGGTGGCAGTGGCCATCTTCTACGCTGTTGTGTGCTTGAGCAGCAGCATCATGACAAAAGATGCAAATAGGCTCAAAAAACATATCAAGAAGGCTGGCTCTGTGTTGGGGATGAGCCTTGACCCCATGAAGGTGGTGACTGAGAGGAGGATGCTGACCAGGCTCACAGCCATCATGAACAACGCCTCTCATCCGCTTCATGGGACTGTTACTGGGCAGCGGAGCACTTTTAGCAACAGACTGCTCCAGCTACGGTGTTCAAGGGAACGTTTCCGCAGGTCTTTCCTCCCGGCGGCTGTCAGGGTGTATAATGCTGCCCTAGGCTAGGACTGTTAGCCCTTCATTTGCTCGTCTATGGACAGCATGTTTGCTCCATTGTACTTTTTGGACAGTCAGTCTGTATAAACCTATGCACATTTTGCAAATATTTTATTGTTTTTACAGTGACTATGATCATCACATTTTGCACACACCTATGTATTTATTTATTTTTTATTTATTTTGTTGTCTTTTGTTTTATAACTATTCTGATGTCTGTTTTTGCTTGTCTTGGGCTGGACTGCTTTAACACATCAATTTCCCTACGGGATTAATATAGTCATATCTAACTATCTATCTATTAATAATACTGAATGTACATTTGAAATTGCAATGATAATTTTTAGAATATATTTGTTTTACAGTAAATATCCACCACTCATTGAACAAACTTACAGAAGTGCAGTTTGAAAAATAAGAAGAAATGTGTGTGGCTGAGTATAAGGAGTCTTTTTATTAAAAACCAAGGAGCAGATAACCATTTCTTATTTCTTATTGAACCATTTTATGACACTCAAGGAAATGGTCTTGTAAGGAATCATTTTTGGACTTAGAAAGCTGATGAAGGGGCGTATAGTGTGTGATTAGCTCATGATATACATTTCCTTGAGAAGATAATCACTTTATTTTGTAATAATCTAAAAGGGGTTTAAAGTACAGTCTTTCAGAAAATTTATGACTAGTTAAGACATGACCTACAATCTACTTTTTCAGTACTACTGGCTGGAACATTCATCTCAAAGTAGTATTTCCTGCCAGAAATATAAATCTATAATTATTTTAATTTTATAAAACAATTCCTCCCCACATAATTCCTTATTTCTGAACTTCTGAAAGGTTCTGTAAATGCCAAATAAAACATGCATTGTCTCTTGTACTTTGGAATTTTCTGTTTTGTATTTTGAAAGTGCGTTGTTAAAGAATACCACAGCTTCAGTTAACTGTAAACAACTGCATTGAAGTTGTTACAAACACTAAATTTAAATGTGGGTTTTGTACCTCAATGTCTCATCAATACTCATTTTAACACATGCATTTTAATTAGATTCAATTAGATTAGATTGGACATGGTGGAGTGATCACCAACCTTCCACTTCTTGTATGTTTTGGTCACACTCAAGGCTGTCTTGATGGACTCAATGATCTCCTCTGCATGACATCCCACTGTATCTCAAGATCCTAGACTGTGTGTTATCTGTTTTATCTGGAGTGTAACAGACTCCACATAGCATTGTCACCAGTAAACCAGATAGATAACTATTCATTATAGAGCCTAGGGATGGAATCACTAAGAATTATGAGCTCTGAGAAGGTTTCCTGAATGCTTCCGCTTTGAGTTTTCTCAGCATAATAAATCATCCCAAATTTATCACACTTGAAAACATACTGTACTGACAAAGTCATATCCAACTTCATTGCCAAGCATATTGTTTTAAAAAACTCTCTTCCTTTCAAGTGATGAATATGTTTAAATGCACAGTATGCTTCATGTCACTATTAATCTTTTAATGATATATTTAAATAATAATAATTCATAATTATGTAAATCATTTTTATAAATATCTAAATACCTATTACCCTATCTGTAGATGGTTCTGTACTTGAGCTTCAATCTAAATTGAAAAACTTTGAGGTTATATTTGATTTTAGCTTAACATTCGACCCACATGTACAGCATGCTGTCAAAACATCTTTTTTTCACCTCAGAAATATCACTAGACTACGCCCTATGTTATCACTAACTGTGGCTGAAAAGCTGATCAACACATTTGTGTTCTCTCGAATTGACTATTGTAATGCTCTACTCGCTGGGGTATCTAAATCTACTCTGAACAAACTGCAGTATGTCCAAAATTTAGCAGCCAGAATCCTGACCAGATCTAGTCCAAATTATCACATTACTCCTATCCTGGAGTCCTTGCACTGGCTTCCGGTCAAGTTCCGTGTAGACTTTAAAATCCTCATGCTCACCTATAAGGCTCTGCATGGCTTGGCACCTCAGTACCTGTCTGAACTATCATCGCCCTACTCCCCACCTCGCAACCTTCGCTCTTCTAATTCTGCTCTCCTTACTGTCCTCCAAGCCCGTCTACATTGTATGGGTGACAGGGCCTTCTCCTGTTATGCCCCCAAGCTCTGGAACTCTCTCCCCAATGATATCAGAAAGTCACCTCCTCTAAACTCAAATCCAGACTCAAAACCCTCTTCTTTGGAAAAGGCTTTACTTAACTGGTTCCATTCTTCACCCCTCTGCTTTTCTTAGTACCACCATCCACGGTCTCCTCTTTATATTGTAATTGTGTTTTATCTTGTGTATTCTTTTTATTTATTGTTGTTGTCATTCTGTAAAGCGCTTTGAGAAGCCAACTTTAAAGGCGCTATAAAAAATAAAGTTTATTATTATTATTATTATTATTATTATTATAAAGTGCAAATGAAAATAATTCCTGAGCAACAATAGCCTTTTTGTTTCAAAGTGATCAAGTTTTTATTTTTGCAATATGGGCACAATATACTAAATGAGGCCTAACTAGTATATTTTACAATTTTAATGTAAAATCATGCGATTGGTGTTTTATGCTTTTGACTACATATTCTACCAATAAAAAGGTATTTTATTTGCTTTTTATTGGTTTCCGACATTCCCTTGAAGATGTAAATAATGTGTTTTAAACACACACGTCTTTTAATAAATAGTTTTATCTAGCGGAGTGAATTTATAATTTGTTTTTACTATATACATGCAAATGTCTGCACTTGGTTATATTAAACATCATCTGCCAGGTATTTGCTCAGTTTTTAATTTAACCAAAATCTTTTTTTTTATTTCATGCGGTGCTTCTATAGTCTTAGCTAACCCTGCTAATTCAATTTCATCTGCAAATGTCACTATTTCACTAACTACAGTATATCAGTACTGCATGTTGTTTCAGGTACAGGTAAAACATACCCAAAACATCATGCAGTGAGGTTCTGGAAATATTATGGTTTCTATCTTACAGGGTTTTTATGTCAGCTAGTCCAAGTGAAAGTCATTGTACTAATATAAAAAGTGAAATTAGTACAGAGCCATTAAAAAATGCAACCCATGGCAACCTGTAGATATGTGTATGAAAAATTATATCATTGTATTTTCCCCTTATAGCTCAAAAGCTGCTGTGGAAAGTACTGATAGCCAATTTATTATATATATTCAAAAACATTGCTCCACAGAAACACGCCAGTTAATCTATTTTTCTTGTTTATGGATTTTTTTTTATTTCTCTTGCAGGCCCGGAGATTATTATTATTAGTAGTAATATGAACAGTAATAAAAAATCATATCTTGTTTATGAAAAATATAAAATCATTACTTTGCTTTCACTATAGGCCTAGACTGTTTTTTCTTGGTTTTTACTGTAAGTAAAGTGTTGAAAGTCTAACATTTTAAATGTATTCTTAATTTTGTTGTTTGTTAACATAAAGATCACAAATTATTGTCTTTCTCCTGCTATTCTTCCAGTTCCTTGCTGTAAAAATAAATGTTGGTGCAGATACATTAGCAGAGACTTATTATTATCTTCAAGAAAATATAGATGGAATGTACCATTGACAATGGCAGGCAGTATCCTATGATTCCAGTTTAGCATAATCTATCTCACCTTTTCATGAATTTAGAGTTGTTCATATTTTAACATAGAGTCAAAATAAATTAAATATTATCTGTGGTAAATAAATACTGACAATGATATTCTGTGTAAATACAAAGTCCTTCAGTTGAGATCTGTTTCACTGCTTATTAGCTTGAGGGTCTGATCTGAGGAAGTCACAGTTAATTATCAAAGACTTCAGGAGAAAATACATATTGTCAGGGCTATTTTACATTTATCCACATTAACTAGACAACTGCTTGGAAATAAAGTAAGTGAAAAAAACACAAGAAGTCAACAAAAAATTTTGAGTAGAGACTCATACTCAATGTCAAGCTTATTCTCTTTTTATCTTATTGTTTTGATATAAGAAAGAACTGGAAAATTAAAGAACAAATTGCAGAATATACTATATATATTTATACAACATTTTTTATTAACTCAGTAATTGAAGAGAGTTTTCAATTCTAACCACAGTGACTCAGCATTTACCATACATTTTATTCTGTATTTCCCATAACACCCAACTCCTAATTTAACTCCTTCTTGATTTTCAAGTTATCAAGTGTGGACTCTTTAGAATTTTAGAAAACCTTAACCCTTAAATTTTAAACCAATCTCCTTGACTTATTATTTGCTTCATTCTAAAAATATATATTATTTAACTATCTAAATACTTTATAACCTACCACTCAGCTCTAGTATCATTGTGTTTATCCTCATCAGTGGTCCACATTAACGTTTCCAAGTAGTCATATTGTTCCAAAAAGGCACAAAATTCATTTTGTATGTAAACTTATGCTGTTCTTTTCCTTAGCTATGATATTACAAAATATTGTACACCTGCATACCCGAGTATAAAACTATGTATAAAACTATGTATTTATCTGATGATAAATGTACAATGACATCTCAAAACAGCTTTGTATTGTTAGAATGTTTTTTATTTCAATTGTTAGTTAACTTTCTGTTTCTGTTTGATATGTTTGATATCCATCTAGATGTCAATTTTTTCAGAGATTCAGATGCTTTATATATCATAACTCCCACCTAATTAAGTTTTACATTTGCATCTTCAAAAGTGTAATAGATGGAATTATAATCAAGTTATAATAGAAATTTGGGAGGAAGTGTAGAATCAATTCTCACACACTTCCATTAATCTACAGTATATATAAATCTTGCACCATAGCTCATCTCTCTTATATGACATACATACTTTCAGCAATGTGTGCCTTGCTCAGATACATAAAGACATGTTATGCATTCTGCATTGGCAAGACCTTACCTTCATCACATTCATCCAGAAGTGGAGTGGCTCTCATGTCTTCATCCTCAATGCTTTATTCAAAAGACAGAGGCTCTTTGCCTTTCATTTCACATCTCCTGGTGTCCACAAGCTCCAGCAGCAGTTTTTCTTCCCCCTCTCTCTTCCTATTTTATCCCACTCCATTCTCCCCCCTCTCTTCTCTCTCATGTTCTGGTAAAATATACAATTTACTAAACTTACTGCCCCAGCTGATATATTTGTTGTTTTATTTCTCCAGTCTCTCTTCTTTTCACCGTTTACCATAGCAACCTCTGGTCCCCGACTCTCATTGTGCCCAACAGGCGAAAGCACATTGAGACAGTTTGCACTGGACTCTGATTTCCTTGTTCACCTCCACATTGTCCCTTGCACTCAATCTGAGCCATCCACAGCAATGGTTCTCTAAAAAATTCAACTGTTGAATCAATTCTGAAGATAAGTGTTATTCAAAAATTTTTTGTTTGTGCCCAACTTTTCACTTACTTCCCACACATGCCTCTTGCCAAATACATTGGTAATATTTCTCCTCTCGAGGTACATATTGTTAACTTATACGTTATTAAAAATTGCTATATCACCTTGCAATTCCCAATTAGCAACTCTTTGAAGCTGAGCTGGTGTGAGCCTGGCCATTACCTGGATGGGAGTTTTCCTGGGAAAAAAAAGGTTGTTGTTGGAAGTGGTGTTAGTGGGGCTAGTGGGGGGTGCTCACCCTACAGTGTGTAGGAGTCCTAATGCATCAGTGTAGTGACAGGGACACCATACTGTAAACCGAAGGCGCCGTCCTTTGAATGAAAAGAAAAACTGAGGTCCTGACTCTCTGTGGTCATTAAAAATCCCTGGCCATTTCTTGAAAAGAGTAGGGGTGCTACCAAATTTTTCCCTGCCCTTTACCAATCATGGCCTGCTAATAATCCCCACTATAGATTGGTTTAATTACTCCCATAAAGTCCCCATTATCTGTAAAGCAGTTTGAGTGGACTGTCCAGAAATGTGCTGTATAAGTGTAAGGAAATATTATTTTAAGGGGAATCATTTTGAAATTCATTTCTATATAGCTAAATTCTGCAATAAGTTGGTCTCCACCATGTTCCACATCAGGCTACTCTTCAAGGCCAGCAGCACTTCTGATCACCCAGTGCCTTCTGTTGTTCTTCACTTCTGAGCCACCTACTTTCTCACAGGTAGCTCAAGGTTACCATGGCAATAGCTAAAAAACACAATGAGAGCAGTGTCATAACTTGCTCATATGGCATAACTGGAAATGAGAAAAACAGGAAATAGTGGTTTTGAAATCATTTACATTAAAGGGTACATGATTAGTGTCTCTTTTGTAACTTCATTATAGACATTACTCATACGTTTTTCATTAGCAAAATTAACTGTTGTTAAGTTTTATGCACTGAACATACAGTGCCTTGCGAAAGTATTCGGCCCCCTTGAACTTTTCAACCTTTTGCCACATTTCAGGCTTCAAACATAAAGATATAAATTTTTTATTTTATGTGAAGAATCACCAACAAGTGGGACACAATTGTGAAGTGGAACGAAATCTATTGGATTTTTGAAACTTTTTTAACTAATAAAAAAATGAAAAGTGGGGCGTGCAAAATTATTCGGCCCCCTTGCGTTAATACTTTGTAGAGCCACCTTTTGCTGCGATTACAGCTGCAAGTCGCTTGGGGTATGTCTCTATCAGTTTTGCACATCGAGAGACTGAAATTCTTGCCCATTCTTCCTTGCAAAACAGCTCGAGCTCAGTGAGGTTGGATGGAGAGCGTTTGTGAACAGCAGTTTTCAGCTCTTTCCACAGATTCTCGATTGGATTCAGGTCTGGACTTTGACTTGGCCATTCAAACACCTGGATACGTTTATTTGTGAACCATTCCTTTGTAGATTTTGCTGTATGTTTGGGATCATTGTCTTGTTGGAAGATAAATCTCCGTCCCAGTTTTTAGGTCTTTTGCAGACTCCAACAGGTTTTCATCCAGAATGGTCCTGTATTTGGCTGCATCCATCTTCCCCTCAATTTTAACCATCTTCCCTGTCCCTGCTGAAGAAAAGCTGGCCCAAACCATGATGCTGCCACCACCATGTTTGACAGTGGGGATGGTGTGTTGAGGGTGATGAGCTGTGTTGCTTTTACGCCAAACATATCGTTTTGCATTGTGGCCAAAAAGTTCGATTTTGGTTTCATCTGACCAGAGCACCTTCTTCCACATGTTTGGGGTGTCTCCCAGGTGGCTTGTGGCAAACTTTAGATGAGACTTTTTATGGATATCTTTGAGAAATGGCTTTCTTCTTGCCACTCTTCCATAAAGGCCAGATTTGTGCAGTGTAAGACTGATTGTTGTCCTATGGACAGACTCTCCCACCTCAGCTGTAGTTCGCTGCAGTTCATCCAGAGTGATCATGGGCCTCTTGGCTGCATCTCTGATCAGTCTTCTCCTTGTCTGAGCTGAAAGTTTAGAGGGACGGCCAGGTCTTGGTAGATTTGCAGTGGTCTGATACTCCTTCCATTTCAAGATGATCGGTTGCACAGTGCTCCTTGGGATGTTTGAAGCTTGGGAAATCTTTTTGTATCCAAATCCGGCTTTAAACTTCTCCACAACAGTATTACGGACCTGCCTGGTGTGTTCCTTGGTCTTCATGATGCTCTCTGCGCTTTCAACAGAACCTTGAGACTATCACAGAGCAGGTGCATTTATACAGAGACTTGATTACACACAGGTGGATTCTATTTATCACCATCAGTCTTTTAGGACAACATTGGATCATTCAGAGATCCTCGCTGAACTTCTGGAGTGAGTTTGCTGCACTGAAAGTAAAGGGGCCGAATAATTTTGCACGCCCCACTTTTCATTTTTTTATTAGTTAAAAAAGTTTCAAAAATCCAATAGATTTCGTTCCACTTCACAATTGTGTCCCACTTGTTGGTGATTCTTCACATAAAATAAAAAATTTATATCTTTATGTTTGAAGCCTGAAATGTGGCAAAAGGTTGAAAAGTTCAAGGGGGCCGAATACTTTTGCAAGGCACTGTATATCTAAGATAAATTATTGTTAAAAATAAGTATTTAAACTATTTTTTGCTTTTTTGTAATAATTTAGTAAAACAGTTTTCTAATTCCCAGTATAATATGAGAAACCTAAACATACTGAGAGGTTTGTGATTCCATTTAGTGCAACCAATTAATAAAATGTATGTTTCATGGAGAAAAAGAAAAATTTTTCTTAAATTTGAAATGAATGTAGAATGTAGCTTTGGCAAAGTACAGTAATAAAGCATGTTAATTATGCATGTATCCCTACTTTCTTCAGCATTGCATTTAAAAATTATCTTATAACTTTATAACAGTTTAAAGCATTGCAATTTAGAATAATGTGATTGGTGATAAGACAGGTGGTATAGTAACCTTCATCCAAAAGAGAATTCATAATTAAGATCAAACTTGACAAGAATAAAATATGCATAGCATTTCTCAAAGAAAAGGCTTGGCATGATTTTTAAAAAACTGTAAAGATAACTGGAATGAAAGAGGTACTTTGAGAATTGTCTGAAAATAAGTGTTATTCAGATGAAGATCTGTGATGCTTCTTCAGTTCAACAGATGGCTAACTCTGAAAGAGCATCAGTAGTAAAATGTCGAATCTTTTTCCCCAATTTAAATTTAGAAAGTCTTTATAGTGATATCTTTACTGCATAAAACTTCTTTCTAACATGATTTATATAGCACATTATTCTCAAAATATGAAATAAAACTATAAATCAACATACAGTGGTGATACAGTGATAGAAACAGTGGTTCCTGATTTCTTATTTTTTTGCATGTTTGTCACACTGAAATGTTTCAGATCATCAAACAAATTGAAAAATTAGACAAACATAACACAAGTAAACACAAAATGCAGTTTTTAAATGAAGGTTTTTATTATTAAGGGGAAAAAAAATCCAAACCTACATGACCCTGTGTGAAAAAGTGATTGCCCCCCCTGTTAAAACATGAATCAACTGTGGTTTATCACATCTTTGGAAAGCTGAGTTCAATTTCTCTAGACACACCCAGGCCTGATTACTGCCACACCTGTTCTCAATCAAGATATCACTTAAATAGGACCTGCCTGACAAAGTGAAGTAGACCAAAAGATCCTTAAAAGCTAGACATCATGCTGCGATCCAAAGAAATTCAGGAACAAATGAGAAATAGAGTAATTGAGATTTATCAGTCTGGAAAAGGTTATAAAGCCATTTCTAAAGCTTTGGGACTCCAGCGAACCACAGTGACAGCCATTATCCACAAATGGCGAAAACACGGAACAGTGGTGAACCTTCCCAGGAGTGGCCGGCCGACCAAAATTACCCCAAGAGCCCAGTGACGACTCATCCAAGAGGTCACAAAAAACCCCACAACAACATCCAAAGAACTGCAGGCTTCACTTGCCTCAGTTAAGGTCAGTGTTCATGATTCCACCATAAGAAAGAGACTGGGCAAAAATGGGCAAAAATGGCCTGCATGGCAGAGTTCCAAGACGAAAACCACTGCTGAGCAAAAAGAACATAAAGGCTCGTCTCAGTTTTGCCAGAAAACATCTTGATCCCCAAGACTTTTGGGAAAATACTCTGTGAACTGACAAGACAAAATAACTTTTTGGAAGGTGTGTGTCCCATTACATCTGGCGTAAAAGTAACACAGCATTTCAGAAAAGGAACATCATACCAACAGTAAAATATGGTGGTAGTAGTGTGATGGTCTGGGGCTGTTTTGCTGCTTCAGGACCTGGAAGACTTGCTGTGGTAAATGGAACCATGAATTCTGCTGTTTACCAAAAAATCCTGAAGGAGAATGTCCGGCCATCTGTTCGTGACCTCAAGCTTAAGCGCACTTGGGTTCTGCAGCAGGACAATGATCCAAAACACACCAGCAAGTCCACCTCTGAATGGCTTAAGAAAAACAAAATGAAGATTTTTGGGTAGCCTAGTCAAAGTCCTGACCTGAATCCGATTGAGATGTTGTGGCATGACCTTAAAAAAGCTGTTAAGGCTCGAAAACCCTCCAATGTGGCTGAATTACAACAATTCTGCAAAGATGAGTGGGCCAAAATTCCTCCACAGCGCTGTAAAAGACTCATTGCCAGTTATCCCAAACGCTTGATTGCAGTTGTTGCTGCTAAGGGTGGCCCAACCAGTTATTAGGTTTAGGGGGCAATCACTTTTTCACACAGGGCCATGTAGGTTTGGATTTTTTTTCCCCTTAATAATAAAAACCTTCATTTAAAAACTGCATTTTGTGTTTACTTGTGTTATGTTTGTCTAATTTTTCAATTTGTTTGATGATCTGAAACATTTCAGTGTGACAAACATGCAAAAAAATAAGAAATCAGGAAGGGGGCAAACACTTTTTCACACCACCGTATGAGCTTGTAGAAAATCCACACTGGAAACATTTTTAATCAAAGTTCAATCATTCTCAAAAAGAGAAGTGATGGCAATTAATCTCAGAAAACAAAATGTGAGATTCTCCTCCTGTAGCCAAGGTGGTGTAAGATCATCTGGGGCCGGGTCATTGATAATAGATATTTTTTCAACAACATCCTTAAAGTTTTTGAACCGGTTAAGTAACCCTCAGAAGGAATCAATGGGGTGGAAGCCAACAAGGTAGAAATGTTGTGAGAGTGAGAGCAGCAAGTGGAGTAGCTGTAGACAGGAACCCATTCTTTGGAATTAAAGAGACGGTAACAGAGTGAATATACAGCAAAGGAAACTTGGAACACATGATGGACATACAGTGTTGTGGATGGCGGACTTTGGCTGGAAAATGAAGTAACGAGGGACAGTAAACAAACAAACAGCGTCCCTAAACTGGAATGGCATGAGGGTGCTTCTTCCTACTATAAGATCATTGAGGAAATGATCACAGGAAGACGAAAGATTAAAGGTAACGCAGAAACGTTTATTAACTTCACAGAGAGTAACGCTGAATGGGACCACGGGTCTTTAAGACAGACTTCATTGTTTGAATAATTTTGGAAAGCTTGATATTAGACTTGTTACTCCCCCCATGACGTTACAGTGACTTAACAGCATCCAAAGAGCTGACAACAAAGACCAACCTGAAATCCAGCTGTTGTTGCACGTTGGGACCAATTACAGGGGTGTACACATATCTGTTTCTGTATTAAACAAATTCTGGAACTTAAGAGACTAGTGTAGCACTAATCAATGGCTTTCTCGGTTATCCTGCTTGTAGCATGCAAATGTAAATGAACATAAAAATAAGTTTCTCATCATGGCTGAGGAAATGGTGTGCAGAAGAAGTCTTCAGCTTTTTCTAACTTTCGAAATTGTTCTACGGCATATGCTATCAGTCCATATCTGATAGATTACATCTGAATGACATGGACATCTAACCAGGACTTCCAAAATTTAAATCAGAAAGGTATTCAAGATGATAAAATTACACCAGATGAATCAAGATCCAGGCTCTTCATGGGTAAGAGTTTTTACTGAGCCTCATATGATAACCAATGATTATTTTGTACCCAATTTTATCATAGATTTCTTTGTTTTCATTACTGAACTTGAGAGAATCCCTACTGAAACTGCTAAGGTACATATGGTTAACAATTACTTCCTTACTCTTTCGAAAGAAAGAGAAGCAATGTGGAACTGTGATGATAATATAGTATCATATATGTACATATCATATACAAAATACAATATGATGCTAAAATACAGTGAAGATAGAATCCACAAATGTACCAATAAGCATTCTAATAAATACTTTTATAACAGTGTTGTCTTGAGAAACCAAATAGGTTCAGGGTAGGTGCTCTTTCAGAACCTCTCAGTTCTAGATCTGTTACACCTTAGTCTTCTTCCCAATGGAAGGAGCTGAAACATGAAAAAGTGGGCGTGATCACTATAATCTTTAAACAGTACCTCTGTGACAGCTACTTCATAATTGTACAGAAATATCTGCCTATGTATAAGAAAATGATTCCAGACTCACTGGTCGGTGCTTCATCGTGTAACAATACAATAACCCAAAACACAAGAAGAAGCTACTAAGCATACTGAACAATATTTTACTTATTTTATTTACTTACTTTAAAATTATTTTACTTACTTCACTGTGAAAATAATTTCGAAAATTAAATTTATCAGTTATAAAATAGTATTCAAATAAAGTATAAATTACTTTATTAAATAGTTCTGACTTTACTGATAAGCTTACATTATTATGTAGCACTTACTGCTTTTGTTGTTATTGGCTGATCTTGTGATTCATTTTGATGAGGTGACTCATAAATTCTGGCAAATTAATGTATTCATCATGTTTTTTGAGACAAAACATAATTAAGCAATACTCAGATGTAAGTTATCTCCCTACAGAGATAAAGTCAGCAAAACCTCAGAGAACAAGAACAAGAGTAGGTAAACATTGATGGGGAGTGTCAGTGTTAGATATGGTTGCTGAAGCACAACCATATCTTTTCCACAGACACTGCTTTGAACAAGTATGAAATAAATTCATGAAATATTCACTTCCACTCATGATTGATAATCCCCAACAGATAAAATCACTAAGGGTGCTTCCTGGCCAGCCATATGATCTCTTAAAATATTCAGCTAATTTAAAATAATAATAAAATTAGGCATTCATCTATAGCATCTAATTATTGACATTTTCTATAAAATGTTTTTGTTGTCTACCGCTGCTTTTTAATAAAAGAGATATTGAGAACTGTCTCTGCTGAATGTGTAAAAACTGATATGCCTAAAACAAACTAATGTGATTCAATCTTATAGTGAATTTGTGTTTTGTTTTCAACTGTAACTAAAAAGGTGCCTGTAAGGAACTATCCAACACCATTGGAAGTAACCTCAGGTTATGTCTGGTCTCAAAACAGCAATGCCCATTAATATATTAGTCTTACACACCGAAGCAACATGATATATTATTGTGTTTGTCACTGTATTTAGTCATAATTTCTTGTCCATTTGCTTTAGAAATTAAATTGATTAAACTACTTTCAAACTACAGTATCTTTCTGTTATGTGTGTAATGTTTGTTGTTATCATTGGCTTTGCTGTGCCTTTATATAATCTATATTGTTACCAAAATGGGGAAAAGCAGGAATTGACCAAGTGCCTGGGTCAATAAGTGAACTAATTAATAATAACCCCTAACTTGTAAGTATTTTATAGAAATATACCCTAACGGCTGGTATAATTGGAGGCACATGAATTCTTTGTTCTCTGGCACAGCTTTGGTTAGAGGTGTAATAATCCAGGCACACTTGGTTAAACAAAAATTTATAATAATGACAAAACACAAACTTCACTACACACAACAAAACATACATCACACAAGTTACTTTATGTACAGTATTTACAAACAAGGCGTTTCAGAGGCCTAACTTTCTGATCACCCAGAAAATCCTAGACTGCTACTAAGCATTAATATGCCTACAGAGGCCACACAAGAGATGAGCTGCCTTCTAACTAAATACAGTGTAACCTGCAGTAAAATCTCTCTCTCTTTGCACCCCGGATGCCACAAAATAAATGGGAGCCTGCATATCTCTACCCATAAAAATGCACCCTACGTTGGAAATACATTTACGAACAATATAAGTGCAATGGTCAAACCACACTCACATATCTAAACATAAACAGCGTAACCACACAATCATGGCAACTAGTGATGCACTGGTTGACTTGGATTAAAAAAAAAGATTTTAGAATGGGTTGGGTGGGTGCGGGTTGATATACGACCAAAAGCAAAATATTGCAGAAAACCGATCATTTGTATCTTAAATTAAAGTGATTTTAAGGTTTAAAACGGATGTTTTACCATATTTAAGCCCCAGTTGGTTGTATCACAAGGCAAAGCAGGAGAAAACGTAAGCAAAAAGTCATTAGAAGAGCAAGCTCATTGGGTCTGACCCTGGAGTTAGTGGCTGAGAGGAGAATGGTGTCCAAACTAGTGGCCATCATGGACAACGTCTCCTATCCCCTCTATGACACGTCGTATGGGTGCATGTCAAAAGAAGCCGACCCATGCATCTATGAATTGGTTTCATTACTCTGCTCTCCTCCCCACTGATAGCTGGTGTGTGGTGAGCGTTCTGGCGCACTATGGCTTCCGTCACATCATCCAGGTGGATGCTGCACACTGGTGGTGGTGGAGGGGAGTCCCCATTACCTGTAAAGCGCTTTGAGTGGAGTGTCCAGAAAAGTGCTATATAAATGCAAGCAATTATTATCACTAACAACACTAGACTGCTGCAGGGCGGCAAGGACGTCACCGCCAAACTGACTGTCTCGTTTTCAATGTGTGACATCATTTCATTGATGGGTGTCAGCCAGTCAGGTTCCAGGAATCGGTACTTTAAAGGAAAAATACACACCGGTAGTCCATTTCTCCCTAACGATTTTAAGCATCGAAGTATTTAACTAGCATGTGAAATAGCGTGTGAAAAAGTGGTAGTTTTAAGCTTTTCTGCCAATATAATATGGAATCGCGTATCTAAAGAATTTAATAACGGTATGATTATATTCGTGTACTGCGACAGGGCTGTGTAGGGCTGTTTCGCCTACCTGTTCATGCGAGTTGTCTTGTAGCCTACTGGTCTACGTGCGTGACTAACAACTGGCAGGTTGTGTGTTCAAATCCAGCTGGTGCTGGACTTTTCTTTTAACAAACATTTCTTCGAAAAAATAGAATAGCGATATTATGGACAATCAATTGACTTTTATATTTCAAAATAATACAACAACATGATCGATTTTAAGTCATTTTTGATAACAATGAATAGTCACCTTCTTCCCTTCTGACAGCGGTTCCTGCTTCTAGTGTGTGTGTGTGCAATAGAGTAAATTTTTATAGAGAAATGGAGGCTGGACAGTATGCGTTACAATATAAACATTTATATTGATTTAAATCGTGTTCTGATTTAAATCGCAAACGCGTGTTTAATTATGTGTTTTTTAATCATAATCAGGCTAATGCATTTCTACATTTCTGTATGAACCAGCTTAGAGGTTCATACAGAAAGACAGCTTGTGTTTAAATTGAGTGTAAGGTAATTTATGCTTCTAAAGTCATGGTCAGCATTTATTATTGTACTGTGCTGTTAACTTGTTCTGTGCCTAGTCACATTATTTTATAGCGTTTTTATTGCGTTATCAAATCCGGTGGCACTGTGTGTTAGTTTCCTGACTCCCATGTCACATGGTCTGTGATTGAATCCCATGGAACTATGACTTTATTTTTTAACAAACATTTCTTTGAAAAAATGAAACGTTTCCCTTGGTCAGAGATTAAATAAAACCTCACTCGCACCAAACAAATTTATATTTCTAAATATCACAACATGATCGAATTTAAGTCTTTTTAATAACAATGAATAGTCACCTATGCGTTACAAAATATACATTTATATTGATTTGAATCGCGTTTTGATTTAAATCGTAAACGCATGTTTAAATATATGTCTTTAAAGGCGATATACTGTATAAAAGCGCTGATTCCTATGGAGTGTGTTCCGCCGGGGATTCAAAAAATTTATTTTAAATAAGCTGATAAAGCTTAGACTAACTGTATTCTAGCCTGTATTACAACAGAACATTGGACAATGCAACATAAATTGCAAAAATGCACTTGGAATCTGTCCAAGCCCTCCTACAAAAATTATTTAAACTGCGACACTGATCATTCATCTCTAAATAAACTTTATTTTATATAGCGTTTTAAGCGAATAGGTAATTAGATTGCTCATAAACCTAATCGCTTTTTCTACATAAACACAGCGTGATTGCTCTCTGAAAATGCTTTTCCTTTATATTTAGGCTCAGATTTCAACTATAGATCATGTTATTATAAACTTTCTTGGAAAAATGTATTTTATGTAAACCATGTTTGCTATGAATTCATTTAGGGCTGAAATACATTCATTGTCTTCCAATCGAGTCGAGTTGACATTGGAAGCTTGCCACACCCGGACTGTTAAACCAACGCATTAGCACGTCAAAGCCCATTGAGGGTATTGAGCCAGTATTGGCTTTAGTATTAGCCATACAGAACATTAAAGTGCCCCTTTTCCATTCAGCAGGTGCCTGAGCCGCTGTGTCCTATCTTCTGGCAGTCGCCATTGTGAATGTCTGTAGAGTGCATCTTATTTTTAGTACTATATTTTTGTATTATATTCCCTATTAATCAAACTCTAAGAGTACGTATTGGCTTGTCCCCTCCTCCCGCCCCTCTCTGTGTGCAGTGGAGCCTCCTGTCCAGCCAGCACATGTCCACAGACATTCACAACAGCGACATATCATAAAACGTTTGCACATATAGTTAAATTATTAGTTGTTTTTCAGGAAGTTAAAAAAAACACTTGAATTACTTATCCAGTCTCTCGAAATAAAGTTATTTTTCAAGCAATGCAACAAACGTCGGGCAATGTGTTTTTTTTAATCCAACATTGACAGCCACATCTTAAATCTTGTCAGTCAGGTCTTTTTTTCTCTAGTTGAATTGTGGTTTACACATCGCACGACTTTAAAAGCTAGAAAGATAGGTTTCGATTCACATTAGCTGGCGAGCCTTGTTAACAAAAAAACTAATAATAATATAACATGCCACTGTTTGTTCATGAACAAAGTTAAACTGAGATTTCCTTAGAAATCAAGTAACAGGTTTATTCCATGCTGAAAAAAGATCTTGGGGGATCATTGCGTGGTACAGAGCGGAGCTCAATCAATTCTTATGGAATGTGTTTTTCTTTCTTCTTTTTTTCAGCATGGAATAAACCTGTTACTTGATTTTATTGACTTTATTCCATGCTGAAAAAAAGAAGAAAGAAAACACATTCCATAAGAATTGATTGAGCTCCGCTCTGTACCACGCAATGATCCCCCAGGATCTTTTTTCAGCATGGAATAAACCTGTTACTTGATTCATATGGATGCCCGGTTCTGCCGGGGATTCAAAACATTTTTTTTAATCGGGTATCGAAGGGAATAGGCAGTATAACCCTGTTCATGCACAAACTGTGGCATGTTACATTGATTTGGGTGTCTCCTCTTGCCAGAAAGCTCTAAATTGCATTTTGAGCGCGGTTTTTGACTTTTTTTAAATTGCATTTTGGGCAAGGGTTAATGAACTGCGCCAAGAAATTTAAAATAGTATTCTTTAGGTGTGAGGGTAGGAGTGGACCGCAGCAGGCATAATCAGCAAACCAGGAAAACAAAGAACAGGACAGGTGAGATGTGTATCCAGAAAGCGAGTGATCAGAAAAAGGAAATGGTGTCTTTCCCTGGCATTAGCTCATCGGTATGGTGTAAGTTTACCCTTACTTTGTGCGACTGGAAAAGAATTCATGATCGGATCAACGAAATGCTTCGTAGAAGGAGGCGCTCTTTTCCTCTAGTCTAACAGTCTGTCCACAAACAAAACATTCCTGTTAGACAAGAGGAATTGGAAAAAAAACAATTTTGTCAATGGAAACCAGTGTGTGTCTCTCTCTCTGCTTTATGTCCCTCTCACTCTCTGCTGAATGAATAAGAGCATTTTATTAAAAACGCGTTTGCGTTTGTCTGGTATTTACTTTGGTCCCTTTTAACTGTTTTTCGATCTACTGTATTGCTTTGAGATGCCACTTTTAAAGGTGATATGTAAAATAAAGTTTTTTATTATTGTTATAGAGAAACATGATCAGATTTTCCCCGGTTCAGAAAAAAAGATCTAAAGTGCTACACATAACTTTCTTAATTCGATGTATTTAAAGCAGTGAACTACTGAGGGTGTAACATAACATTCAGAAATACAATCGAGAATAGTTTGGTGGTGTTTGTTTAGATGAAACGTTCCTAAAACGTATAACGTAACAAAATTAAAGACGATTAAAATCTGTAATCTTTCCCACAAGTCATCGGAAAGTTTCTGCTTTGTGTAAGGATGGTATCAAAAAGCAATCTTAAGTGGTGAGAAAGCTGTGCTCAATGTATTTAAGGGACTTAAAAGTAAAAGGAGATGCTTCATATTGCTTGACTAATTTTAAAAACTAAGTTATAAATGCAGATGCTCCCTCAGTGCCGCGCCGGGTGTAAATATCAAAATATACATACCCAACACTGCTTGTACCCATCTGTCATGCAAATAAAACACCTTGAATTGAATTGAATTGAGGGAGAGAGGGAGGAGGGGAAGAGAGATAACCAGGACTCAAGGCAAATAAGACACACTCCACAGGCATTCACAACAGCAACATATGAAACGTTTGCACGTATAGTTAAGTTATTACTTGGTTTTCAAAGTGCAATGAAATACAATATTGCTGTTGTTGCTGTTCTTGTTGTTTTTATCCTGTAAAACGTTTTGAGAAGCCACCTTTAAAGGCGATATATACTGTAAAAGCGCTGATTCTTATGGAATGTGTTCCGCCGGGGATTCACATTTTTTTTTAATCGCATATCTAAGGAAATCTCAGTTTAACTTTGTTCATGAACAAACAGTGGCATGTTACATTATTATTAGTTTTTTTGTTAACAAGGCTCGCCAGCTAATGTGAATCGAAACCTATCTTTCTAACTTTTAAAGTTGTCCGATGTGTAAACCACAATTCAACTAGAGAAAAAAAGACCTGACTGACAAGATTTAAGATGTGGCTGTCAATGTTGGATTAAAAAAAACACATTGCCCGACGTTTGTTGCATTGCTTGAAAAATAACTTTATTTCGAGAGACTGGATAAGTAATTCAAGTGTTTTTTTTAACTTCCTGAAAAACAACTAATAATTTAACTATATGTGCAAACGTTTTATGATATGTCGCTGTTGTGAATGTCTGTGGACATGTGCTGGCTGGACAGGAGGCTCCACTGCACACAGAGAGGGGCGGGAGGAGGGGACACGCCAATACGTACTCTTAGAGTTTGATTAATAGGGAATATAATACAAAAATATAGTACTAAAAATAAGATGCACTCTACAGACATTCACAATGGCGACTGCCAGAAGATAGGACACAGCGGCTCAGGCACCTGCTGAATGGAAAAGGGGCACTTTAATGTTCTGTATGGCTAATACTAAAGCCAATACTGGCTCAATACCCTCAATGGGCTTTGACGTGCTAATGCATTGGTTTAACAGTCCGGGTGTGGCAAGCTTCCAATGTCAACTCGACTCGATTGGAAGACAATGAACGTATTTTAGCCCTAAATGAATTAATAGCAAACATGGTTTACATAAAATACATTTTTCCAAGAAAGTTTATAATAATATGATCTATAGTTGAAATCTGAGCCTAAATATAAAGGAAAAGCATTTTCAGAGAGCAATCACGCTGTGTTTATGTAGAAAAAGCGATTAGGTTTATGAGCAATCTAATTACCTATTCGCTTAAAACGCTATATAAAATAAAGTTTATTTAGAGATGAATGATCAGTGTCGCAGTTTAAATAATTTTTGTAGGAGGGCTTGGACAGATTCCAAGTGCATTTTTGCAATTTATGTTGCATTGTCCAATGTTCTGTTGTAATACAGGCTAGAATACAGTTAGTCTAAGCTTTATCAGCTTATTTAAAATAAATGTTTTGAATCCCCGGCGGAACACACTCCATAGGAATCAGCGCTTTTATACAGTATATCGCCTTTAAACACATATATTTAAACATGCGTTTACGATTTAAATCAAAACGCGATTCAAATCAATATAAATGTTTATTTTGTAACGCATAGGTGACTATTCATTGTTATTAAAAAGACTAAAATTCGATCATGTTGTGATATTTGGAAATATAAATTTGTTTGGTGCGAGTGAGGTTTTATTTAATCTCTGACCAAGGGAAACGTTTCATTTTTTCAAAGAAATGTTTGTTAAAAAATAAAGTCATAGTTCCATGGGATTCAATCACAGACTATGTGACATGGGAGTCAGGAAACTAACACACAGCGCCACCAGATTTAATAATGCAATAAAAACGCTATAAAATAATGTGACTAGGCACAGAACAAGTTTACAGCACAGTACAATAATAAATGCTGACCATGACTTTAGAAGCATAAATTACCTTACACTCAATTCAAACACAAGCTGTCTTTCTGTATGAACCTCTAAGCTGGTTCATACAGAAATGTAGAAATGCATTAGCCTGATTATGATTAAAAAACACATAATTAAACACGCGTTTGCGATTTAAATCAGAACATTATTTAAATCAATATAAATGTTTATATTGTAACGCATACTGTCCAGCCTCCATTTCTCTATAAAAATTTACTCTATTGCACACACACACACAATAGAAGCAGGAACCGTTGTCAGAAGGGAAGAAGGTGACTATTCATTGTTATCAAAAATGACTTAAAATCGATCATGTTGTGATATTTTGAAATATAAAAGTCAATTGATTGTCCAAAATATCGCTATTCTATTTTTTCGAAGAAATGTTTGTTAAAAGAAAAGTCCAGCACCAGCTGGATTTGAACACACAACCTGTGCGTTGTTAGTCAGGCACGTAGACCAGTAGGCTACAAGACAACTCACATGAACAGGGAGGCGAAACAGCCCTACACAGCTCTGTCGCAGTACACGAATATAATCATATCGTCATTTAATTCTTTAGATAAGCGATTCCATATTATATTCCCTATTAATCAAATTCTAAAAGTATGCTTGTTGACTCCGGTATCTCTTTAGTTAAAGACTTCGATGCTTAAAATGTTTATGGAGAAATGGAATACTGGTGTGTATTTTTTTCTTTAAAGTACCAAGACCAGCTATATACAGTACTGTATGTTTATGTTCCAAAATTAATATTGTTTATGGCCTTCACACGCGTTACAGTATGCTCCTATTCTTTTTATGCTCAGCTACTAAGATTTCCCTTCAGTGGTAAAATTCAATATCTTCAATTAATATTGTTTTTGACCATCAGACATGTTATGCTCCTCTTCTCAACTAATTTCCTTTTAGTTGTAAAATTCCATATAAATATTCAATACTAAGCAGATTAAAACATGCTCAGTAAAGAGATTAAATGATTAAATCTTTTCACAAATGACCACTGCACCACGAGTGTCCCTGTCGGTCATTTTGGCCACCCAATCGCGGTACAACCTGTGGGTAATTGTGTGCGGTACGGGTTTGTACCACGCATTTTGAACAGCTCTATCTGTATACTAAGGTAAACGTGACAATTGTTTCCACTCAAGGGACCCCCCAGACCTCAGTAAACATCCTCTCTGCTTTGAAGTTATAAGTGTTTACTCTGCCAAGTGTCACAAACTTTATCTAAAATCTAAGAGACACTTCCCAGTCACCTAAAGCTGTAACAATATAAATATATCATATATATTATATATAAAAATCAGACATTTTTATGCCAGAATGGAAGATCAAGTTTGTGTTGAAATTACCTACATACATTAGGATGGGATGGGAAAAAAAAACATTTTCTGAAATGAGAATACTATAGCTATAGCTTATATACTTTCACAAAAAGTGCCAAAGCTCGTTAGGTGCACTTTTACCCAACAAGGTCCGGGTGGAACAATGCTTGATCGGGTCACCTTTAAAAAGATCTTAATTCAAAACTTAGGTGACTGCAAGAAAAAGGCCACACAGTCAGTTTTCTGTGCATTCCATAATGCCTTGAAAGTTACCAGAAGCAAGATTGAGGGCCATTGGCATGCTGCAGGCAGGCATATCACGTGCCAGCGTTGCCAGACACTATGGAAAGAAGGTTGTACACAGATGGGAGGGCCAGAGTGTAGAGGAGGAGGAGTTGCATTTCTTTTTTCCCCATCAGTATATTTTGTTTTATATTTATTTCTTCATTTAGAAGCCCAAATTGAAAATGGTGTTTAATGTTTCCACAAATTAGCACAACATTTTACTTTATAAAAAGGTGGTAGAATATTTAATATTCAGAAAAGATTACTGGAGTTCATTATTCTATACTGCAAAATTCAGTATTCTGATTATCCTTTTTAAAAAGAGGGTTTGTGAGAGAGGAGTCCATCATGAGGTACAGGTAGCATTGAAAATACACTATTCATACACCTTCCGTTGAGCGGTTGCTAGATAATTTCCTGAGGGTGCACACTTAGGGCTTGACTAGTAACTGCTATTACTTAATTTCATATACATACTTAAACACAGGTGTGAGTGAGTGAGTATTGTGGTGTGAATGGAGAGCGCTCTCAAAATTTGGTGTTTGTACTTCGTGGGTGGGTCAGTCTATGGTGGCCTCAGAAGGCCAAACATCACCCAAGTTCTCAAGGTTTATTTATGGAGATGGGACAAACCACATGCATGTGAAGAGAGGGAAATGTTGTTGTTCGTATTGTTTATTTGAAACGGAATCAAAAGAACTGTGTTATTAAGATATGTGATGTTCTTTGGTTAGAAAGGAATTAATTATGAATGTATAATTTCTGAAATTATGATGAATTGGAGAAATGGTTTGTTCCAGAGGGGGAGGAGTTTACATGCTATTTAAGCTGGCTCCTCAGCCTAAGAGGGAGTGTTGTTGTTGTTGTTGATGATGATGATGATGAGGAGGAGGAGGAGTCAGAAAGTAATAAGAAAAGGATGATTAAAGAATATTTTTTGTTCCTTTTTGGATTTTTGTTTTTCTGGTGTTGGGGACTGGGAGTACTGTAAATAAACTGCACTTATTTTAAGCCATTCTTTTATAATACAGACCTACTTTGGCCTTCCTCAGGCCATTGTGTGACAAGGTTTTATGAGGGAATTGATAGAGGCATTAAATGCTGTCTTGTTTGTATTGAGTTAATGAAGTGTATGTATGCAGAGCAAAGTATTAAACGCCAGTAATGACCCATTGGATATGTAGTTCCTATAGCAAGTAAAAAAACAATGAGTGTTCAGTGTTTAATACTGAGCTTCAGTGTTAGAGTACATTGTAGATTGCAAAGGTATTTGACTTATAGGAGCATGTTGCATATTGTATATTACCATTGTCAACAATACATTACCAAGAAACCTCTATCTTTTCCTGAGGTATGGACAGATGCGGCCATTTAAAATGTATGAGGTGTCAGGCAGCAACTGCTGGGTCATGACAAAAAGTACTGTTTCTTGCCATCTTTATTTTCTTAACAATTTTATCCAGGACTGCACTAATTTGCCAGGTGGTACAATTAATTGTTAAAGTACTGCAGCTTCCTACTGTATTGTTGTCAGTAATATCTTATTTTAATAATAAATGTTTAATGTTTATTAGTCCTCTTAAACTATTAATGTTATTTCCTGTGTTAATAATACAGTACAGTATACATACTGTAGTAGAGAGAAAACCATTTAATTAAAAACTGTTTTACACACATTTCCAAATAAGATATAGTATGTCACAATACTGTGTAATACTAACAATTATTTTTTAAATTACATACAGTATACAAAATTATTAGTATTTGTGTATAAACGGTCATTAGAAAACATTTTTACAGATAAAATAAATAATAATGTTATTATACAGTACATAGTGACTTTAAAAGCATATCTTATTTAAAAGCACTGTGTAAGAAAATAAGACTTTGGCCACAAATATCTTCCAATTATTACAATAAAATGTTTCCGATTTATAAAATGCTGTTTTTTGAGTGTGTTTCTTAGTAATTTCAGACATCTAGTGGAGTGGTCCCCCAGGGGTGTACTGGGGTCCCCCAGGGGTGTGTGCTTAGTCCATTGCTCTACTCCCTCTATACCCACGACTGTGGCCAAACACAACACCAACTCCATCATCAAGTTTGCCGATGACACCACAGTTGTAGGTCTGATCACAGACAATGATGAGAGGGCCTACAGGGAGGAGGCCAATCTCCTTACAGCATGGTGTGATGACAACAACCTCACCCTCAACGTCAGCAAAACCAAGGAGCTGATAGTTGATTTCAGGAAACTGCAAACCGGACATGCCCCTATCCACATCAACGGGACTGAAGTGGAAAGGGTCAGTAACTTTATATTCCTTGGTGTCCATATCACCGAGGACCTCACATGGTCTCTCAACACCACCTGTCTGATCAAGAAAGCGCAACAGCGCCTGTACTTCCTAAGACTGTTGAAGAAAGCCAAGATATGTCCCCAGATCCTCACTACCTTTTACAGATGCACTACAGAAAGCACACTGACAGGCTGCATCACAGTGTGGTATGGCAACTGCAGTGCTGCTGACCGCAAAGCCCTACAGCGGGTGGTGAAAACTGCCCAGTCCATCACTGGGGTTACCCTCCCATCTATCCAGGACATTTATGACAGACAGTGCTTGAGGAAAGCTCTAAGCATAATCAAAGACCCCACACACCCCAGCTACAGACTTTATGATCTGCTACCATCTGGAAAACGGTACCGGAGCATTCGGGCCCGGACTACCAGACTCAGAGACAGTTTTTACCCCTGCACTATCAAACTGTTAAATTCCCAGCCTCTCTCACTCTCACTCTCACCTCACCTCTCACCTATGATCTGAACCTCACAGTGCCTTCTTCCTTTCTTTCTTTCTTACCAAAAACCCAAACACACATTGAAAATCTACCTCTACCATACATGTCAAAAGCTCACTCCCCATAATTTCTATCCCTTTATTTTATTCTGTTGATGCATATTTTTGCACATAACCTGTTACTTTTTTTTGTTGTTTTGCACATTGCCTGTTGTTGTTTTTTGCACATTGCCTGTTGTTTTTTTTGCACATCGTCTGTTGTTGTTTTTTGCACACTGCCTGTTGTCTCTGTCTTTCTTTTGCTACAGAATTGTATTGTTGTTGTTGTTGTGTTTTTTTTCTCTTTGTACTACTTATGTCCGAGAGCTAGCTAAATAGCATTTCGTTATACCATATACCATGTATATGAGTGTAATGACAATAAACTTGAACTTGAACTTGAACTTGAGTTTGGGTCCTATTGATTTCACTTCCTCTGCAAGCAATTATAACATCGGTAATTCTAATTATTTGTTGTTCTATATTAATAATAATAATAATAATAATAATAATAATTATTATTATTATTATTATATATTAATTTATTTTGCATAAATACTTCTTTTAAGTGTAATGAAAAAAGAAAATCTTGTAGTTTTTAGTTTAGCTTGTTCAAGCATAATGACACTTTAGTGATTAATCAGTAGAGTACTTGCCATGCCAGGGGCCAAGGTTCAATTCCAAGCCAATGCACAATTTATACCTTTAATTACAGATAATAAAGATTATTTATCTAATAAAAGATAAAATAAATAACATTGATATTTTAAAATTATTTTTATATATCACAGTATATTAAATGTTAAATTGATATTCAAAATAAAAGGAGCAACAGCATGGATGAACCTGTGTAGTGTACAGTATAGCAAATGTGATGCAGAGGGGATGTTTCACAAAGCAAGATTACTATGTTAGCTGCATATACACATTATAAGTTTGTTGTGTAGTTTGTTATGAATGCAGTGTTTTTTTTTCAGGTTAAATACACATTAAAATATATATTATTCATATTATTCTTAATGTTAATTATATAATCTAAATGATTATATAATCTAAATAGGAAACTGATATAATCATGAAAATACTTATTTTTTCATGAAAGAATGTTTACATGATGGAAATCTTCTTTATATTTATCAATTATAAAACTTCTGTGACAACTTTTCAGACATGGAATTTGGATTTGAATTTCTGCTCTTGGAAGCATGAAGACATGTACACCTATCTCCACTTTTGCTGCTAACAATTGGTCACTTTTCACACGGCAGAGGTGAACACATCTCACACTTCGGTTTCATAACATCATTAATCTTAAATGTTTGTTGTTTATTGTATTTCTCGTGTCATTTTGTTCTTTTAAATTATAATTATAAAAATATATTCTATGTAGTCAATTTAATTATTAATATTTAAAAGCAAATACACATGTAAAAAAACTAAATTGTGATTTCAGGGCATCTTTTAATTCGCTTACTCTTTGTAAGCATCCTGGAGATCGTTCTGAACCTTTGGTACTATTTGCACATTTGCTAACTAAACACTGCAAAGGTTAATTAGTGTTAATTATCTATTATTATTTTTTAAAATATGTAACATAATGTTATATATTGAAATAAGAAAAAACTCAATATAGTATATACATTATTTCTGTATTATGCAAGAAAGAGTTTTTTTTCCCCCCATGGAGGAATATATAAAAATAAATTGGCCGGGGATTGAGCCTGGAGCTTATGCGTGGCAGATGGGAACATGTGTCAGTATGCTTGCCTGTGCACAATTAAAAAAAGTGTTTAATTTTCTATTACAGCAATAACAAAAGCAAGTGTTCATGGAAAATATAGTTAAAAATAAGCATTTGAAAAAGTAACCAAGTTAAAGAATTAGATAGGAAAAATTACAGTTACCATCAGGACAAAAAAAGTTTATTTTGTAATTATTTGTGGCTGCTGCAGTGGCTTGCAATGGCTGGATAGTTAACACTTCCCAATTGCTTTGTCAGTTTGTCCGTGTGGAGAAAGGGGGAAATTGAGGGGGGTGGTGCTCTCGTTGACAGCTGATGCTCATCCATACGCTTAGGTGAAAAATTAATAAGAACTTTGTCAGTGAAAAAAATGACCGCGGGCAATTTTTCTTCCCCCCAGATTGTTTTAAAAAAACTAGCCCTTAATGGGCTAATCCTTCAGGATTCTCTCTGAGGCAGTGCATCAGCTGGTCAAGTTACTGAGGGTGACTGACATTATGCCCCACTGCATTCTGGGGAATGTAGTTTTGACAAGAACCTCCATCTTGTCTCCATCTATCACTCTCTCACAATTCATTATGCGTGAATGAGTCAAATTAAAAATTAAACATGTTTACAAAGGAAGTGGATAGTACAATTGGGTAGGCATGATTAGCAACAAGGGCTCATTGTTATGATTTCTCTATTATATTAAAATTTTAAATTATTATTTTGGAAACATTTTGACATGTTCCTTTTAACTACATGCTGTAGATAGTATAACAATAGACAAAATGAAATGCTTGGAGTTTGTAATGTAGGGCGCTCTAAACGAGTTAAACTTTGATGCAGGACAAATGTATTTCCCAAAAGCTATATTGTAGTGGCAGTGCAGTAGCAGTTTGAAATTATTCATTGTTATTAATAAATCACTTAGCTTCGAATATGTTTGATATTTACAAATATCCAAAATGTCAATAAAGTGTCCATAAAATTTGCTATTTTAGTTTTTTTAAATGTTTTGTTAAAAGAAATCTCATCGTGACAGCTGGGTTTGAACCCCCAACTTCCAGCATGCAAGGCACACGCCTAAGCCATTACACCACACACATAAGTGAGTTAAACTGCAGACATTTACAAAGAAAGTGTACTACTGTGATAATTTGAACTATATGAATATAATTATATTGTTATTAATTTCTTTAGATACGCGATTCCATTTTATATTCCCCATGAATCAAATTCTAAAAAGTATGCATTTTTTACTGCGATAACGAGCGCAAACATTCATAGGAAAGGTTAAAACATTAAAACTTTTTATGAAGTATATAAACTTAATATAGTCAGAAGGAGCACGTGAAAACTTTTCCCAAATAACCACAGTATGTAACCTAATGAAAGACTTTGATGCTTAAAATGTTTAGGAAGAAAGTGGAATACTGGTGTGTATTTTTTATTTAAACTACCAATACCAGCCATATACAATTTACATAATATGTTTCTGTTTCTAAATTAATATTGTTTATGATCATCAGACGCATTATGCTCCTCTTCTTTTTATCCTCAGCTACTAACATTTCCCTTTAGTTGTAAAATCCCATATAAATATTCAATATTAAGTGGATTAAAACATGCACAGTAAAGAGATTAAATGATTAAATCATTTCACTAACATTCAATGTACCACGAGTGCGCCTGTCGGTCATTTTGGCCAGCCAATCACATACTGCAGTACAACACAGTGAACTGTAGGAAATTTCGCGCAGTACAGGGTTGTACTGTGCATTTTAAATGGCTGCATCTGCAAGTGCCACCTGGCACTATCTTCTTTGGCCAGTTAAAAACTAAATTCGACATTTTCCCCTTCAAATTCGACATGCTGAATAACAACCATCTTGCCATAGACAAAAGTTTGGTTTCACATTTTGAATGGCTGCATTTATATACCACAGAAAAATACATCAATTTTATTTGTCAGAGTGAATATCAAAAACCTAAACTGAGACATATCTAAACAATCTTAGCTCAATATCAATCTTTTTTTTTGGACTATGTAAATCCCATATCTGGCAGGGGGAAGAGCGAGTTCTAAATAAAGAGGTATCCAGGTAACAGTGAAGGTAACAGTGCAGGCGTGGCCTACTTAGCCCGCCAGGGTTACCCTACTCTCCCGGAAGAGGGCCCGCCGGAAGATAGCGCTCCAGGCGTTCCTCTGGGCCCTGGCACAGACTCGGTTGCAGTGCCACGTGATGCTGGCCGTGCCGGTCCTCTTGGAGCAGGCCCTGGCTCTGGCTAAGCAGGCTGATGCCGTATTCAAGGAGACCGGTGGGCTCCAACGGAGGGGCGCATGGGGAATCAGATGGCGATGCTGGGGGAGCGACGACGGCTGGTCATCTGCCACCGCTGTGGGGAGAGGGGACACATCGCACGGGAGTACCGGGCGCTGTAGCCCTGGGGACTCCTGAGGCCGTCAGGAAACGGGAGCGGGGTGGCCTAAAAAGGGGAAGGCGACTCTACCCCAACTCCGGAAAGCCAGAAGGAGCGCTTCACCCCACCTGCTGCCGTGGGAAGGGATGGCCACAGCCGGGGCTTATTCCTTCCCTGCCTCACCGAGGGCAGACCCTGCTAGGTCCTCGTCGACACCATCACCCTGCTGCGGCCTGGTATCCTGCCGGGCACCAAGGCAGCCGGACCCCCAGGGCGCTCATCGTGCACTTTGGGGCTGCGAGGGTGAAACACCCCTTCTACAGTACCTTGCCCCAGTCCGTGAGGACTGTATCCTGGGGTTGGACTGGTTGCAGCAGGTGGGTGGTTGCCTTGACTTGAGAGTTGGTGGGGCAGGGGGAACGAATCAGTTTCGTGGTGGGTGGGGCGGGAGGTGTCTGGGGTGTTTGGGATGACCGGAGCGGGAAGCGGAGGTGGCAGCGGCGTGCGTCGCCTGGGCCTGCCGGAGCCGCAGGTGTCTGGGTGAGCGTGCCACAGCTGACTCCCAGTACGGTGAGATAAGCTTGCCCCTACCCAGTCTGTAAGGCACTCTGTGCACTGTGGGAGGCCTTGGAGGTGAGGGACGGGGTGCTGCGCCGGGGGTTGGCAGGTGCCCTCCAGCGGCGAGGTCACTGCTTGGCAGCCTCCGGCTGGCCGTGCACCGCTTGGAGAACTGCCCCACAGAGCGACCGCAACACCACAAACTGCCACCTGACCTCGCCGCTGGAGGGTACCCGCCACCCCCGGCGCAGCATCCCGTCCCTCACGCCCAAGTCAAGGCAACCACCCACCTGCTGCAACCAGTCCAGGATACAGTCCACACGGACTGGGGCAAGGTAGAAGGGGTGTTTCACCCTCGCAGCCCCAAAGTGCACGGTGAGCGCCCTGGGGGTCCGGCTGCCTCGGTGCCCGGCAGGACACGAGGCCGCAGCAGGGTGATGGTCAAACCGGTGTCGATAAGGGTCTGCCCTCGGTGAGGCAGGGAAGGAATAAGCCAACTCCCCCCACAGCAGGCAGGGTGAAGCGCTCCTTAATTAATTAATAATAATTGCTTACACTTACATAGTGCTTTTCTGGACACTCCACTCAAAGCGCTTTACAGGTAATGGGGTCTCCCCTCCACCACCAATGTGCAGCATCCACCTGGATGATGCGACGGCAGCCATAGTTCGCCAGAACGCTCACCACACATCAGCTATTAGTGGGGAGGATAGCAGAGAGTAATGAAGCCAATTCATAGATGGGGATTATTAGGAGGTAAGGGCCAATTTGGCCAGGACAGCGGGGTTACACCCCTACTCTTTTCGAGAAACGCCCTGGGATTTTTAATGACCACAGAGAGTCAGGACCTCGGTTTTACGTCTCAGCCAAAGGACGGCACCTGTTTACAGTATAGTGTCCCCATCACTATACTGGGGCATTAGGACCCACGTGGACCACAGGGTGAGCGCCCCCTACTGGCCCCACTAATACCTCTTCCAGCAGCAACCTTAGTTTTTCCCAGGAGGTCTCTCATCCAGGTACTGACCAGGCTCACACCTGCTTAGCTTCAGTGGGTTGCCAGTTGTGAGTTGCAGGGTGATATGGCTCCTTGCTTAGAATAGCAATATTATGGACAATCAATTGACAATAAATATAGAAAAGCACATATTAAATTTGGGAAATTTGGTTTCAAAAGTCCTCATATCAACGATGCCTATACTGTGCATTCGCCCCCCTCTTAGGCTGCGCAAACGATCTCTTAGATTTTTATAGAGAAATAGAGGCTGTACAGTATGCGTTACAATATAAACATTTCCTGTCAACCTTTAAATCAACAATTGATTTAAAGACGATCTGTCAAAGCGCAATGAAACCTATTACTCGATTCTTATGGACTCCCGGTCCCGCCAGGGATTAAAAAATAACATGGAAGCGCGTATCTAAAAAAATAACAGTATACATTAACTATGTTCATGCACAAACAATAGCATGTTACATTATTAATTTGGGGGTCTCCTCTTGCCAGAAAGCGCTAAATTGCATTTTGAGTGCGGTTTTGGACTTTTTTTTTTAAATTACAACTCATAAATAAGCTGATACTGTTTAGACTTTTTTTAAAACTATTACAGCAGCACAATGTGCTTTTTCACGAAACCTCCTAGAGTAACGAAGTGTCTTGCGTTGTACAGCGTTTCAGCTAAATACTGTATATTTATCGCTTACGCCTGACATATGAGGTGCCCGATAAAAACCGGTTGAACAGCTCTCTTGGAAGTTTCGTGAAAAAGGAGGTTTCATGAAAAAGCTACAGGAGTGCCAATCGTAATCGTTTTTATTTTTAATCTTTCAATGCAGATGGCTGGTGGCATGTTCCATAAGAGTACGGTAATTAAAAACCATTAATACTTTTGTTGGAGTTTAAATAAAGTTGATGTTTTATCTAGGGGCTGCTCGCCTGCATCTGAATAGCGGCTTCTAAACTGTGAAAACATGTGTCTGTCTTTCCGTAGGGGGAAGGGAATCTGATCTGCAAGGCCCTTTGGCTACAAAAGTAAAAAGAAGGCGCTCGCTCTCTCTCTTTTGATTATTACATCCAATCATCAAAAATGACACAATAAACATAATAACCATAATAACGACCAACCAACAAAAACAACCATATAAACATAATACCAACCAAAAACATAGATAACAACCACAATACAAAATCAAATATATCAAACCATTAAAGCAAAACCGTCCTCCAATTATCAACAAATCTCAATATCTTGTACGAATTATTCGTAATACAAACCAAAAATAGCCCGCAAACTCTCTCAAATTCCTTCAATTATCATAATACTGCCCCTTATGCAAAACCAAATCCTCCTTCCATCCCAGATTATCCTCTTTATCATAAACAAAATCCACCTCAAATTTCAAGATAAAGCATTACACAAAATCAATACCTCAACACTCCATACTCAACAACGATAATTCACAAACAGCCAGAACATATAATTCCACATTCCCAAATAGCCCCGCCCCTTATGCAAAACCAACATCCCTCCCCTGTTCTCTCTCTCCGCTGGCGTTTGTAATCGTTTTTATTTTTAAATAAATTTTAACAAAGTCATGTATTTCAAAAATCTTAAGATTTCTATATGTATGTCTTTATTTAGTGGTTCCATTAGTGACAAAGGCTAAACTTTCTTGGAAAAATGTATTTTATGTAAACCATGTTTGCTATTAATTCATTTAGGGCTAGAATATGTTCATCGTCTTCCAATGAAAGAAGGGTTCCTTTCGCCGTAGTCAGGAGACATTAGAAGCTTGCCACGCCCGGACTGTTACACCAACGCATTAGCATGTTAAAGCGATTTCATTGAGGAGCCTAGCTTTCTTAACTAGTAAGTACTGTACTTCCTTGGTTTTTGATGGGGGGAGGTGTCTTTTGCTGGAAATCTCGCCCCCTTCTACTTTGAAAATACCTGTGAAACCGGTTTAATTAGTCACAGCCAGCACTCCCGCAGAGAGGGGGGTTGTACTTGCAGTGCATTGGTATAGATGGGAAAGCCAGAGCCGACCGCTACCCTGCCCACGTGTTATGCTCTCCGTTAATGTCTAAGCCGGAACACATCATTATATCTTATTTTGTATTTCTTTAAAAAAAAATTGTTTGCCCAGCCTAACAGTATTTTTGTTATTGTTTTTATCCTGTAAAGCGCTTTGAGGAGCCATATACAATAAAGTTAATTATTATTACTATTGTTAATTTGCTGGACAGAGAGGTGAACATTATTACGCAGAAGACAAAGATGGGGATTTACGTTGCATTGTGCATTGTGCTGCTGTAATACAGTTTTAAATAATTAAAAGTCTAAACAGTATCAGCTTTATTTATGGGTTTTAAATAAAGGCGATTTAAACGCGATTTAAATCAATATAAATGTTTATATTGTAACTCATAGGTGACTATTCATTGTTATTAAAATTTCTTAAATTCGATCATGTTGTGATATTTAGAAATATACATTTGTTTGGTGCGAGTGATCAATCTAATCTTTCCACATTTGATCCCAAGATCCCAAGAAAAATAAATTGAAATGGGGAGAAAGCTATGCTGAAAGTTTATTAAGATACTTAGAAGACAAAGATATCAGTTTATGTTGCATTTGTCTGATTATGAATCAAAAAACATATATATTTAAACTCGTGTTTGCGATTTAAATCAAAACGCGATTTAAATCAATATAAATGTTTATATTGTAACACATAGGTGACTATTCATTGTTATTAAAATGACTTAAATTCGATCATGTTGTGATATTTAGAAATATAAATTAGTTTGGTGCGAGTGAAGTTTTATTTAATCTCTGACCCAGGGAAATGTTTTATTTTTTCAAAGAAATGTTTGTTAAAAAATAAGTCATAGGTCCAGTGGGATTTGATCACAGAGCGTGTGATGTGGGAGTCAGGAACCTAACCCACAGCGCCCCATGAGGACTGTTGAAAAAGCCCTACAAAAATTATCAACAGATTTTGTACAGCGTGTACTATTCTTTTGTAGCGGTAAATTAATATAATTATATCGTTATTAATTTCTTTAGATACGTGATTCCATATTATATTCCCTTTTAATCCAATTCTAAAAGTAAGCTTGTTGACTCCAGTATCACGTTAGTTAAAGACTTCGATGCTTAAAATGCTTAGGGAGAAATGGAATACTGGTTTGTATTTTTTCTTTAAAGTACCGAGACCAGCCATATACTGTATGTTTATGTTCCAAAATTAATATTGTTTATGGCCTTCACACGCTTTACAGTGTGCTCCTATTCTTTTTATGCTCAGCTACTAAGATTTCCCTTCACTGGTAAAATTCCATATAAATATTCAATACTAAAATGGGCACAGTAAAGACATTTAAATCTTTCTATGACCGACCAACGCACCACGAGTGCCCCTGTCGGTCAACCAATCACGTACCGCGGTATTTTGCATCGTGACGCGTGAGCCGTAGCCAATTACCTCTGGTATGTGTCTGTGCCACGCACTTTGAATGTCTGCATCTGTAGTTCTGTTTCTAATCAGCTTGGACCTGGACACTTGTTAACACTGATGGGAAAATAGAATAAAGTGCTGACATGTATTAGATGAACACTTTTTTTTACCTAAAACTCTGACAACTGGCTTCACTCGGCCATGTAAATGTAATATTTAACATTCTTACTATTCAGGTGCTTGTACTCAAAAGTTATCTTGAATCTGTAGACATACACCACCTGTTCAGCACCAGAATAGCACACTATTGCTTTAAGTACATTGTTTTGTTTCATGCAATGGATTGTAATACTTAAAATACCTTTTAAAGGGTTTATGCATACGTTCAAAAAGGTCAATTTTCCTAGAAGCTAAATGACCTACAAATATGTCTCTGGACTGTGGGAGGAAACTGGAGCACCCAGAGAAAACCCACACGAACAGGGGAATAACACAAACTCCATGCAAAAAGAACCCCAGATCCAGAGTTGAACCCAAGGCACCAGTACTAATGATGTTTTAAAGCAGCCAGAGCAATGGAAATGGGGACAAAAAAGAAAAAAAAAGTTAATATACATCCAAAGTAGTTTGGATGATAGTAGGTGGTCTGTATAAGATCAAAACCAAGTGAATACACAGGGTTAGTCAAAATGTTGTTGACAAGTATAAATGGCAATTATTTTACTAAAGTTTTGTTTTCTCCTCCACAGATGGTGCTGCAGTTGCATAATATCCTCAATGGCGTCACCTGTGGAGAAATCATTTTGTGTTCTCTGTTATCATGAAAAAAAATCAAGCATTTTCGTGCAAGAGAGTTGTCAACAGCATTTTGACAAACCCTGTTTGTGTAGACTGATTTTAGTGCCCTATGAGAACCTTTGTATCCATTGTTGTATTGTTGTATACTAAAACTGACTATAATTATGCTTCAGTGGAAGTAATTTCATCTATTTGTAATTAATTGTATAACTGAACATTCACCAATTACCATGCATGCATGAATGAAAAGTGCTAATTAAAACACAACTAATAGTATTGCAATGGTACTTAAAATAGCAGAATATAATATTTGTGTTCACTGTGGAAATGGGGTACTTTACTGTTGTCTTCATAATGCATTAAAAGTTTATTTTGATGTCTTTTTTTCCAGTTGTAATTCATTCTAGACATTTTCAGTCATATGGAGGCTTAACACATAAAATGCTCTATTCCTGAATAAATTCAGGTACATATTCCTTTCAACTGTCAGGAAAAAGTCAGTGGTCTTCCTTCTCATTTCAAACCAGATTCTTCATTTGACCTCAAGGATCATTTAAAACACACCAAAACATTACAGATAGTCTTTAAGTGTTGTATTTCCTTATTTAGCTTGTCATCAACATTGCCCTCAGCAGTACTAGTCAATGTGCTAAGAGGTTATGCACATTACAAATACAGTATTAAGGGAGTAGTTCCAAATTATTTTTGAATATCATTAATTGTATTCCTTTTACCATAGGATGCAATTCACGGAAGGCCTACTGAATTTTATTAAATATAGGATATCAATAGTCATAACAATTGATAAAGTGGTTTGAGAGGAGGCACAGTGGTTTAAAGTGGTTTGTTGCTGGCACAGTGTTGGAAATGAGAAATACTGTTTGCATGACAAATATTAATTCAGATGGAGGTTGCGAAACAAATCTGTCAAATTTTATATTGTTTTCTAAGCATTTCTAAGACCATGCAAATGAGCACTTATCAAGACTAAAACTTCATAAAAACTTCATATTTTTCAGAATAGTGATTCACAGTATCAAACTGTGACAGAACCTACCCTTAACCAGGATGGTGCTAAGGATCTATACACACAAAACCTCACAATGATCAAGAGGAATTAAGTCCATAGGGTGTTATTGTAGTCATTTTCTAGATTTATAATATAAAGTCAGTCCAAAAAACAACCACCATGCACACCATTTAAAGAATAAACAAAGCATTATTAAACCCATGTGAGTGTAGTGGCGATGCTTATTAATAAAACAGAATTACGTGTTGCTCTTCTTTTCCCAGTGAGGTCCCATATGTCTCTCATCTCTGTGGTCCAAGCCATAAAGAGCCATTAATGCTGTGTACTGTTTCAAGAATGTTTGCCATCCTGATAAGGAACAATTCCCAGGATGGGGATGCACCCAACTAGTCATGATGGAAGGCCATTCCTGGTGTCTTGTTGTCTGAGTGAGACTCTAAACACATCTGGATTATGGTCCTAGAGTCAGAGGTCATGGTCATTCCTCAAGTTGACCAACAAATCAGGAACCTGGAGGGCGTGGAAACCCCACATGTCTGGCAAACTTTTGACCAATCCTGCACAGAGCTGAGAAGCTGCCCCCCTGTCCACTCTCACGCTCTCTCTGACTTAAACGTGACTGCCAGCACTGTTGTCTGAGTGTGAGACTTGCAACTTTGTTCCAAGCGCCATGCCAGAGGAAGCCAGTACGTAAAGCCAGAATTCTGCCTGAGGTCAAACCTGCAGCAAGACCTTTGTGAACTGCTGGCAAACCACCATGGATGCCCACCTAATCAATGGAGCATACAGTTGGGACTTTGTAGACA
Source organism: Lepisosteus platostomus (assembly GCF_059453375.1). NCBI lineage: Eukaryota > Metazoa > Chordata > Actinopteri > Semionotiformes > Lepisosteidae > Lepisosteus > Lepisosteus platostomus. The sequence goes on from NC_142612.1 coordinate 24,288,002, forward strand.
ACTGGATACTTTTATCCAGAAGTAGCTTCTACAACGGAAGCAAACCAAGTTTCTTCTCCCTAAAGAGTGACTTGCTTTGATTGACGCAGTCACCCCCTGTGCACAGAGCGTTTACTAGTTCAGCACTAGCTGGTGCCTGGAGAACAACCACTGCCGACTTGAAGCAGCAGAAATTTCTCCTTCTCCCTAGCTTCTCCTCTAAGCTGCTCCAGGACTGATTGGCCCCGAGCCAGCGGAAAACCGATTGGATCAACAGACCTAGTCAGCTGTTCTTTGCTGTTCGTGCCAGGAGATATAAATCAGTACTGGATAAGTAAATCCAATATTCTATATTGCCGATCGAGAATTCAATTGTATCTAACACAGGTTGATATAAATGTAGCGTCAATGCTTGTTAATAAGACAGAATTAAGTGTTGCTGTGCTTTCCCAAATGAGGCCCCATCTCTCTCTTCATCTCTGTGGTGCAGCCACAGAGAAGCTATTCATGCAGGCTGATTTAAAGATGTTTTCAATTTGATAAGGGACAGCTCCCAAATGGGGATGCACTTAGCTAAGCCTGGCTATCATGATCAATGGTCATCCATTGGCACCTATCTGTCTAGGGAGTGCCAGATGGACATCTGGACTGCATTCCTAAGTGTCAGGAGTAAGTGACTCATATCTCACCTTGATCAACCAATCAGGGACTGGTAGGGCCGAGTAACCCACATGGGTCTCTGATGCCCATGAAACTTTCAGCCAATGAACAAGCTGAAGTTCCTCCAGGTAAAAACAGACAACAGAGAGCCTGGAGAAGGAGAACTATTGTGGACTATTCCAGTAGGAGAATTCTAAGGAGAATTCCAGGGGTGCCAGACAATTCCAGGGCAGGACGGCCCAGGAGCAGAAAGGCTCCCAAGGGCAGGACATTCTCGCAGCGCGCCTCCTGACCATCCTGAGACTCAGCCCGAACAACCACGGAACGGCCAGTGTGTCCGAGTGCCAGAACTTTCCTCTGTTCTAAGAGCGTCTAGAGCGGAGGTTGCCAGAGAGTAACCAGAGGATCCACCCGAGGTTAGCATCAGCAGCAAGCCTCGTGAACAGGTCGGAACTGTGGACAGCTGAATCACTATTCAGAACTAGTGCATCAGGAATGAACCGGTCCTCTTCCTGACTTGCTGGGACCCACAGTCATCTTTTCTCTTGAGCACAACTTTGCTAGTTAAAGCCAACACTAACTAGCCAATCAGTGAGCATCAGCAGCGCATCGTCGCAAGCTGCACAGCACAGCTTGGCACCGAGCCAGAGAGCACGGATTGGACAGCAACAGCCTGCAACTGTTTCTTTGTGTCCGCAGGAGATCTGAATCCCCAGAGATTGGATGAGTATTCAACTTCAATGCATTACAGCTTGAGAATTCAATTGTTATCCCAACCAGTTGATATCAATTTAATTCCCAAGAGTTATGTACTTGTTTTGAGTATCCAATGTAGAAGTTATAACCAAGTTCATTTACGAAACGGTCTAAATTAATGATATACTGAACGTATGTTCTCTTGATATGTGTAATTCTTCGTAACTGACTGAATATATACCTTTTGTATTCTGATAACCCTCTCGATAAGATCTGTTAGGTTTACATGCATATTCTATGTATTAATAAATGTATCCTCATGTATTAGTACCTGTTTGTGCGTTGTTTGAGTTATATCGCATGGTTGGATTCTAAGGCCATTAAAAGAATCGATTTCGTGATTTACTGCTACAATTAATAATTGTCCCACTAAATGCCCAAACCCTACAAAACTTTGTAAGCATCTGCATTAATGTGTTTGACTCATTCACTTGTGATTATTTTGGAAACATTTTGATGTGTCCCTTTCTGCTATGTTGCTAAGCAGTGCTTTGGTACAGTGGGGTAAGCGCATACCCATCACCCAGAAAGTCATGTGCTTAATTCCCTGTCAGGGCACAAGTTTTATTTTTAAAAATGAATACTCCTCCTCTAAAAATAAAATACTAAATCATATGTAAACTATATTAACATTTTTGTTATTTTTAAATATGACAATGTTAAATGTTAAAATAATATTAATAAATTAAAAACATGAACGAGTTAGCAAACGTGAACACTGTCAATGGTAGGAGTAAAAACCAGTTAAACTGGTTTAATACAATTCAATTCAAGATACATTATTCATCCCAGGGGGGGAATTTAAACAAGCCTTTACAACAAGCCTTAAAACAAAACTATATGTATTAAAATTATAATCTAGAATAACAAAGTGGTATTAAAAAATCACTACAATCAGAGTATAATAACATCTCTCATCATTATTAACAATATTCATTTATTAATAATAATTTTAAACTGCTTATAGTTTGTTCAGGAACATAATGTTTCAGATATCTATACCTTTGCAAACAAATGACACAGAGCCTTCAAAAACAGACATTTTAAATATCACGATTTGTGAAAATTTTAACAACTTTTATTTAAACAACATTTAGTATCTGGTTCCATTTTTCAGAAACCTTAATATGAATAAAGTGGATCCCAGGTGTAAGCAAGTTCATAACATGATAATTACTATTCAAAAGCTACTGTATGTATGAGAAACACCTGACCATATAAAGCAGAAAAACAGAAACTCAGTGGGTTCAACTTCTCTTTAATTTGAGAAACTCTTACTGTATTTTCTGTTTTTACTCAGATAAGAATAAACTAATATGGAATTCTTTTGACAGGAGGAAAGATGTTCTGTGCTCAAAAGCTTTTTCTACATGGCACATATTATGTTTTATTTTTTACGCATCAGTCAAAGCATTCTGAAGTCTCTCATAAAAAAGGTATCATAAGACTGTAGGTCACACCCCTACCTGTCCTTGATAAAGCAGTTACAAAATAGACGGACTGGTGGATTTATACTGTAAAAATGTTCCAATTTAAATACAACAATAGCAGTAATGAATGAACATGAATGAGCTAGTAAATGTGGATACTATCAATAGCAGGTTTAAAAACAAGTCTTAAAATGAAATCATATGTATATTATAATTGTAATTTAGAATAACAAAGTGATGTTAAAAGGCCACTGAACATGCACTGAAACATGCGAATGGGTCTGCATTTAATTGCAGCCAAAACCCAAGTTATACTTGACAAAATATTGTCCCTTGGTGTGTTCAGTTCTTTCTTTGTGTTTAGCCTAATCACAGTGGGGAGAGGGTGTGTGGAGGAAGCCTGCAATTGAATTGGCATTCTCAGTTCTTGTCAGAGAAGATTAAAGTCTTAACTGAAAAAAGAGTGTCCCTCTGCAGTGACCTGGATTCGAAACCGGGCGTTTTCTGGCGACAGCTCAAATGCTGTACATGAGACGTTAAGCTTTATTAGCTCCACTTGGTGGTTTAACAAGAATTTACAAGGTGCTTCCATATACTATTATCATAATTCAATTTGCATGCAAAATAACGCGGTATGATGCGCCACGCCTACCGCATTTTAATGTAGTGCACTCCGCAAATTTTGAATGGCTGCATCTGTACTTGAATGTTTAGGATCGTTGTCTTGTTGAAACATTCACTTTGTACCCAGCTTGAGTTTCCAAACTGATGGCTGACATTCATCTCAAGAATTCCTTGATATTTCTCAGAATTCATGATTTCCTCAATTATGTCAAGTTACTTAGGGCCAGAGTAAGAAAAACAGCTCCATACAAGGACATTTCCAGCACCATGATTGACAGTAGGGATAAGGTTTTGTTGGTGGTAGGCTGTGTTGGCTCTTCGCCAAACATGGGACCTCTTGTTGTGCCCAAATAGTTCATTTTTGAACTCATCTCTCCAGAAAACAGACTTCCAGAGTTTGTTCAGGTGATCTCTGGCAAACTTCAGACAGGCAGCTTTGTTCTTTTTTGACAGAAGAGGCTTCTTCCTGGTGACTCTTCCATAGATGGCATTTCTGTTCAGAATTCTTGTTATTGTTACTCTATGCACCACTACTCCAGAGGCAGCTAGGGAGGCTCGTAGATCTCTATTATTTTAGGATTATCATTCTCCTTGTGACATTTTAGGAGGATGTCCACTTCTTGGCAGGGTTGCCATTGTTTTAAATACCCTCCACTTGTATACTATTTGCCTAACAGTGGATTTATGGAGTCAGAATATTTTTTAAAAGGCTTTATAACCTTGTCCAGATTGATGAGTATCCATTACTTTTTTCCTCAGTTCTGCTGATGTTTCCTTAGTTTGAGGCATGATGCTAGACTCATAGGAAGAGTAACTGACCTGCTTTCTTGCAATTATTTATGTTTGCTCCTCCGTAACACATCATTTCAGATCTTAAATTTATCTTGGTTAATTGGTTAACACTGTCATTGATCCACCTGATGCTTTACCTTGATGTAAGTCATAGAACATATTCACTTATTTCTGCACCTGTACAATTTATGTATACTGTGTATTATTTTTCTGCATGGACATTTTCTTTCAAAACACTCAAATTGGTGAATAATTATACTTTATTTCAATTGGGAAGTGACAAATTCTGATTAAATATGCATTTTGTGGTTAAAAAAACAAAAATCTAAAATTATGCAATGGGTTCATAAAAATTTTCAAGCATGACTGTACAGTAATAGAACAGATTAAAGGAAGTAATCAATTCACTAAAATTATGAGCACCACAAATGCCACCTATCTGTAATTTCTGGCCAGTGAATCACACCTTTGCACGGCAAAGCCAGTTTTGCTGTGCATTCTGAGTGGCTGTATCTGTATGCAAAGTAGACACATATAATCAGACTTAAGAAACGCAAAATGGACACAGGTCCATAGGTCGTACAGATGCAGCCATTCAAAATGGGTGAGGTATTTCGCGGCATACCCCGGTGGGCGTGTCACAGTATCACGCAGTATCACGCGGTATCACGTGTGTCACGTGTGTCACGTGACTAACTATCCGGCGTCGCCTTGTAAAACCGCCAGGGGGAGCTTAACCTCTCATGTACAGCATTTGAGCCTTTAATTTGGAACTGTGTATTACAGCATGTTAATCATCAGTCATTAAAATGTTGGTATATATTATGAAAGCAAGATTGCTCAGTTGGACAGAAGTACACAACCTACCTTTATCAGAAATATTTATGCATCAAAGCCTTTACTGAAGATATTACTAATAGTATTAATAATGGATGACTTTGGACAAGCTGTATACTCAAAGTATAATTTCTTTAGCACATTTGTACAAGCACTTGGAATCTGTCCAAGCCATACTTTGTCAGGCATTTTGTTTTACTTCAACGGGGCATAAAAACTTCCTTGCTTTTAACAGGGCGTTTCATAATTTCTAGCTACGAAAATGATTTAAAATGCGACACCTATCATTCAACTAGAGCTTAAAATATCACAAGGAAAAATACACACCGGTATTCCATTTCTCCCTAAACATTGTAAGCTTCGAAGTCTTTAACTAACGTGAAACCGGAGTCAACAAGCATACTTTTAGAATTTGATTAAAAGGGAATATAATATGGAATCGCATATCTCAATAATTTAATAACGGTATGATTATATCCGTGTACTGCGGCAGAGCTATGTAGGGCTGTTTCGCCTGCCTGATCATGTGAGCTCTCTTGTAGCCTACTGGTCTAGGTGCGTGACCACCAGCTGGTAGGTTGGGTGTTCGAATCCAGCTGGTACTGGACTTTTCATTTTTATTTATTTATTTTTTAATCGCGTAACATAAACATATTACCGTATGCAAACTGTACTGTATACAGTATGTATATGTATATTCCCACACACGATTCTGGTCGTAATGAAACCATGTTTCGTGTATGTTTTCTTTTTCATCTTGAAATAACTCATTTCTAAATACCTTTTTCACTGTTAACATCTTGTAGCAACTTTGCGACAAAATATACACTCTGACAGTTCATCCTGCTACCAACATTAAATAAAACAAATCTTAAGATTTCTATATTTATGTCTTTATTTAGTGGTTTCATTCGAAGCTTACAATGTTTAGGGAGAAATGGAATACTGGTGCGTATTTTTTTCTTTAAAGTACCGAGACCAGCCATATACTGTATGTTTATGTTAAGATTTCCCTTCAGTGGTAAAATTAGATATGAATATTCAATACTTAAACGGGCACAGTTAAGACATTAAATATACATATACATATTGTATACAGTACAGTTTGCATACGGTAATATGTTACGCGATTAAAAAATAAATAAATAAAACTGGAAGGTCCAGCACCACCATTATGTTTATATGGTTGTTTTTGTTGGTTGGTTGTTATTATGGTTATTAATAATACGATCTATAGTTGAAATCTGAGCCTAAATAAAAAGAAAAAGCAAGTGATTAGGTTTATGAGCAATCTAATTACTTATTCGTTTAAAAAGCTATATAAAATAAAGTTTATTATTAATTTGCTGGACAGAGCGGTGAACATTATTATGCATGAGACAAAGATAACGATCCTGATCAGTTTAGAAATCTGTGTACGCTGTAAGGTTTTTACTTCTTAAACTTTTAAAATACACGTTTTGAATGGAAAGAATCCTCTTCCTGGTATAGCACACCAGCACGTCTTTTTTCTCCAATCAGAGGGGTGTCAGATGGTGTCAGCCAATCACCATTCTGCGTTGGGTAGCAACGGGTGACTGTTCTCAGGCGGAACATGTAAGCAGCTTAATGTTCGTGTTAAATATTTTTTTTTAATTCAATTAAACGGGCACAGTTAAGACATTAAATATACATATACATACTGTATACAGTACAGTTTGCATACGGTAATATGTTTATGTTACGCGATTAAAAAATAAATAAATAAAAATGAAAAGTCCAGTACCAGCTGGATTCGAACACCCAACCTACCAGCTGGTGGTCACGCACCTAGACCAGTAGGCTACAAGAGAGCTCACATGATCAGGCAGGCGAAACAGCCCTACATAGCTCTGCCGCAGTACACGGATATAATCATACCGTTATTAAATTATTGAGATACGCGATTCCATATTATATTCCCTTTTAATCAAATTCTAAAAGTATGCTTGTTGACTCCGGTATCACGTTAGTTAAAGACTTCGAAGCTTACAATGTTTAGGGAGAAATGGAATACTGGTGCGTATTTTTTTCTTTAAAGTACCAAGACCAGCCATATACTGTATGTTTACGTTCCAAAATTAATATCGTTTATGGCCTTCACACGCGTTACAGTATGCTCCTATTCTTTTTATGCTCAGCTACTAAGATTTCCCTTCAGTGGTAAAATTCAATATCTACAACGGGCACAGTAAAGACGTTTACAGTACAGTAAGTCTTTCTACGACAGACCAACGGACCACGAGTGCCCCTGTCGGTCAACCAATCACGCACCGCGGTATCGCGTGTCATCTTACCTGCGGTATCTGTACTGCGGTGTCTTTACCGCGCACTTTGAATGGCTGCATCTGTAGGTCAGACCTTTAGGGTCTAACTTATCATAACCTGTGAAAAGAGCCATATCTAGTATATGAATGAACAGACTGGGATTTACATTGCTACCTGAGATGCAAGTTTTATAAAACAATGTTTAATAACATGGCCAGGGCCAATATTACTGTAAATTATACGAAGCTTGCTTTGTGTTTCTGATTCAGTAATGGGCTATATTATAAAATTGAAGAGACTCTGGAACTTGACTTGAATCTAATTCTACTCCAGTTTGTTCAAGTCAATTCACGTAGAAAGCCTGTTCATTTAAATTCTAAAAACTTCTTTTAAAAATCAGAGGGGCAGGATTCTCTTTCATGTCACTCCTGAGACATAGCATGAAACAATAATCACTAAGATCCTTACAAGATATAATTGAGTGTAAAATACATTGTATAAATGCAATAAAAAAATATAAAAAATGTCTTATGTTGGAAAACAATGTAGCCAATATAATATTATCATTAATATTGCCTTCAAAGTAGGATACAGTTTATGTAAAATATATATTGCAATAATAGATAATACCAGACAGTTATTTTTTAATGCAACAATGCTTATTCTGAAATTTTAGGATAAAAAGAACTAAGTGAAACATATTTTAATGCTGCAATTTAATGCTGGTATATTGTGAAAAGAATGTTTCCGTATGTCCTCCATAATAACAGAAGAGAAAAAGATGATAAATAGCCTGCAGATGTGTATAATATGAAGAAATACTGAGCCAAATATGTACTAGACTTTCATCCAGTAGAGATGTTAAGAGGGACATGTGATTTTCTTAATTAAAAGTCCAGAATGAATATCTGAAAAAATAAACACTCTGCAAAGTCATTGAATACACAAGACTGTAATTATCCTCACTTAGAACACAAACACACAATAACCTATTTTGAAATTGTTTTATTTAATCCCTTCCGTTATGGAATACAAATATGTTTTTTTTTTTATATCTGGTCTAAATATTTTATGAAATGCAATATATATGTTCTTAAGAAATCTTATGTATGCATTTCTACTCCTACGGCCTTGAAGTCAGCTGTATTAATTTTAACAGTGATTTTGTAACTATGGCAACACTTGCTGCAAGATTTCTTTTTCCAAAATCATTAGAATATTTAAAGAACTACAGCCAATTATCAAAACACATTCAAATCTAGTTATATGTATCACTATATTACATAAAATATATTGTTTCATAGCATCAATGACATTTTTATATAAACATATACATTAAAAATTAAATAAATATTTGCTTGAAATGTTTACAAACTTGAAACTCCAACTATTTATTAAAACTAATTTGTCATGTGATTTACTGTGATTGCTTTTCAAGATTTATGTAAATAATTCATAATATTTTAGATATTAAAATATCATGCGCAGTAGAAAAAGTCATAGAAAAATAATGTGATTTTGTCTTTCCTAGCGTTAATCCCGCATCAGCAGGGTCTGCTTGTCGGCACACCAGTCTCCATTTGGTGGTTTGAACCAAATCTTTGAGCTGACGTTGCCATTAAATACTCCAACCAGCTCCACCTGCCGTCAGAGTGGGAGGGGGAGAACAAAGTAATGCAGCCAATTCATAGAGGGGGATTATTAGGAGGCATGGGAAATTTGGCCAGGATACCAGGGTTACACCCCTACTCTTTCCGAGAAACACCCTGGGATTTTTAATGACCTCGGTTTTACATCTCATCCAAAGGACGGCGCCTGTTTACAGTATAGTGTCCCCGTCACTATACTGGGGCATTAGGACCCACACGGACTACAGGGTGAGCACCCCCTGCTGGCCCCACTAACACCTCTTTCAGGAGCAACCTTAGCGTTTCCCAGGAGGTCTCCCATCCAGGTACTGACCAGGCTCACACCTGCTTAGCTTCAGTGGGTTGCCAGTTGTGAGTTGCAGGGTGATATGGCTGCTGGCTTTTTGTTAAACTCTCAAATATTCATGCCTCATAAATTCTGCCTTGTGCATTTTCCCATTTTCTAAAGGTCAGCTTCCAAAAGATTACAGGACTGAAAATGTAGTTAGACATGCATAGTCAAATGTATTTAGTGGCATTGCCTCTTCTACTTACATTAAGTTAATAAAAAAAGAACAACTTAAGGTGGGACTTGCTCCTGTAGATTTGTAATTTGTATCTCCAGCAAAAATAGGCCTCACAACAATTACAGTGTCCCGTCATGCTAGCATGCTATCACTGTGGTCAATCAAATGCAGAGTACCTTTTAGAATGAATTTGGAATTTTAGTATGTTAGCTGTTTAAGTCATTTGTACTGCAATAATTGACCTCATTTGGTCAAACATAAGATAAAGAAATAATATGCATTTTGTACACCATTATCTGTTGCATTATACTTACGTCAAAACTTTTTTTGACATATCACTCCTACAATGCTTTCTGGTCTGAAGTTAACTAAAATCCAAAACTTAAAGTTTCTGAATATGCTAGTAAGAGTGTCAATATGTAACTTGTTGCAAGCCAGTAGAACAAGCTGGAACTCTTCTGATAATAAATTGACCATACGTGCTCAATAGAGTTCATGTCATATGATTCACCTATGGGTTTTAACAAATTGAAAGTTTCAGTTAAAATACATATGAGGCTGTGAAGCAATCAGATTCCCCAGTGCAATAGGTAATATAACCTTAAATCAATAAATGTATCATACAGGTGTGTGATGGGATATGTTGATTGTTCCCCAATAACATGGCTTTACATTTACTAGATTTCAGGTGCATGCAGCCTTAAAAGTAACCAAGAAGTTCCACATTTTTTTCTTAGGAAAGTCACTTGTCCCACACATTCCCAGGTCAGGCATTTTACTTCAAGATGATCCCTGTTTACACATTTTCACAAAATATTCATTATCTATTACACCAAATTCAAGCTCTTTAACAATATTTAATGAACTCATTAAACTTCTAGATTATTTATGCCATACAAATGCCTGGTGCCTGAGTGTTCTGTGCACTGATTTATTAGAGTAAACGTAATGAAGAGGAGCTCAGTTAAAGGTTTATGTGTTGCTACAAAAAAGAGACCTGCTTTTAACAAGGTGTGTAACCTAAGCAGTAATTAGGCAAGAAATCAATGTTTATATTTGATCAATTCTATTATATATAATTGTTCCTAAATAATTAATTATGTGATTAATACATACTGAATTAAATATTTACACACCCTATAGGTTAGGGAATACTGAGAGAGGTCACATGGCTTTTAACCCTTTCAAGTAGTTAGCATTAAAATTGACCACATGGCAAAGATTTTTCCATTCCATTTATGCTTAATAATTGTATTAATAATGCTTTTAAACCAGGTTACTATTTATTGTCAATATTATATTGTGAATGTTATAAGCAGAGGCAAAAACACAAGACAAATGTTCAAATCCAAAGTGTGACACTACTATTCTTATTCCAATTTTTTAATGTAATAAACATAGCTATATTTATTTTTTTCTACTTACAACTCTGGCAGACATTGCTGTTAGAAAGTGAAATCAAGGAGGTGGCAGAGTGAATAGGAAAAGTAGTAATTATTCAGTGTAGTACTCTCTGAAGCACAGAACTACTTGTAGAGATATTTTGCATTTAGTGCACAATATCTTTCAGTTTCAGTGGCTGTCATATGGTGGGCAGATATAAAAAATAATCAAAATAAAAAAAGTGAAAACGCACTTGACATCTGCATTGAGTACCATCATGTTTTCCGATCTATTCAGGTTATAAAATCATTAACCACTTGATAAGGTTCAGACTGTTGCTGCTGAAATCTGATGGTTTTTCTGTTGCGTTTTTGCAAAGAGTATAGCCATTCAACACAACCATTTAAATGAGTAATATTAATTTCCTGCACTGCTTTAGAGGCTTTCATTTCTCAGTATAAGTTTTTACTGAGTGTTCCTGAAGTCTGAGTTATGTTGTTAATGGACCCTATGCAGTAGTGCTTCAAGATGGAACTTAAGGGGAGCCAAAAAACCCTACTCAGAGAGGTGATCAAGCGAAGGTATCCCTGAGCCATGATCTGAAGGTCGTAGTCAAGAGGAAAACCGTGTCCTGTGTCCGGGATTAGAATCAACGGAGGTCAGTCTCAATAGATCGCCAATATAGTAGCTCTTCCTAGGAAACCCAATACTGAGCACTGAGGTCATAGTACATTGGCCTAAAATACTCTGGCTCAGAGAGGTGCGGTGGAAAACGAAGATACCGATTGGGTATGTAATTAAGGTCTACGCCTTGTCAGACTGGCAGGGCTGTGTATCTGGTTACGTGGGCCTGGTGTTGTAACAGAGAGATTCAATCTCAGTTGCTCATGGGCTCCAAGCACACAGAGTCACTGCTTAGACTGAGGATAACGCTGCCATGCCAAAGACCACATCCTGTTCCACAGCAGAGTTCTACACTGTACAATAAATATAAACTTATTAAGTTATTTTGGATATAGTTAAAATGTGTCTATCTCTCAAGTAACTGAGATAAGAGAATATTATTAATGCAGGTAATCAAGGCTTGTTGTATTTCTATATATGTGCAGTTTAAAAATTTTACAGACATTTCTACAAAACATTAAATGTACAATGTCCATACCACTCAAAAGGTTATGTTAAAAACAAGCAATTATTACACAAACAGTCGATCACCTTATACAAGGCCTTCCCTCATTGCTTGATCCCTAGTACTGACCACTCAAAAGTGGACATATATTTTTGTTACAGTAAAGGAGACTACTTTCAAAAACTAAAAATCTTACTCAAGTGCACCTGCTGTTTTAAACTGATTCTAAAAGGGAGAGAACCTTCAGTCCACATAAAATTGCCTTCAAACAAGAATGACAAAATCCACTTGGAGAATTAAAAAATAAAAATTCTATAGCACCACAGATTCTTTCTCCTATTGTGACGCTGAATTCATGATAGGTTGTAGGTTTAATATGAAGAAGAATGCAGTGCTGGATTGAAGGCTGTAACATACTTTTCTGCCTTATTGCTCATCCACAATTTTCTGCCATATTCAGTACTTATTATACCCTATATATTACTTTGTTTCTCTTTAAACGAATACCACATAATCAAATGAGCTGCTTTTAATTTCCTGGAAAATGCCAGTCTAATAAGTGAACCAGTTATCTTATCGCTAATCAAATTGAGCTGTTATCTAGACAGATATTACTACAGCAGTGTAAACATATCTATACCCATTTTATATATCTAAGCAGGTGTCCGTTTCTGAGACTTTATAATTAATGTAGACATTTTAATATTCTGTAGCACATAACAATACAGAACTATTAATATAGTCAGAAATACTAATGGTTACTTGCCAGAACACATGCATTATTTAATATGATTTAGTCATTTTCCAACATACTTGCTGCTCCTGAAAGGTCCAACTGTATCATAGGAATGTTTTGACCTTTATTGTGCAGAACACTATCACATTATACAGCCATTTAAGAAAAAAATATATACATGCTCAATGAAGAAAAGAAGGGTTAACAATAGAGTACCAGTCTGTACACATAACTAGATGGACTATAATAACAAAGGCTTTTTTACTTTGATTCTCTAATGTATGCTTATCAGAGCTGTCACATCCTATGATACATCTAGTTTCCAGACTGTACATTAATAGAAAAAAAACATCAGATTAGATCTTGGGAATTCAAATTTAATGTTATGTGAAATATTCAGAGGTGAATTTAATTCTTTTAAATATTTTTCTTTTTATATTATAGGATGGTAAATATTTTCGATTGCATTATATGGAAAAATATGTTTTATGTAACCATCAGATACTATATTCTTAGAAATCACGATTGAGGAAATTAAATACTTATGTACTTTCTTTAATTGATTCTTATCTTAATGTAATTCTTTAATTCTTTAACAGATACATGTGGGGCTAATTTAGGAGGGTAAATCTGGAGACAGTTTATTTTAGCAATAGCTGAGTCTAAGATATTGCCCAATCCAACTATACATTCAGCCTTTAAATTCTTGATACTGAGCCTAATATTTCAGTTGTATCTTTTCTTGCTTTTGAATAGAACCATAATATAATGTTAACAGAAATACTATTTAATCAGAAATTCAGTGAAGATAACAACAAAACAATGCAATTGGATATAACCATGTAGGAATCTAAACTAAAGATATAACTATAGGCAAAAAGTAAGTTTTTATTAATATTGGTGACTAATGGTTTTTTAAATTAGATTTTCAAAAACAATACAATCTCAGAAAAAAATTAAAACATCCAGCTTTAAAGAAGCTTCCTTTATTCCAGTAAGCAATACATATTTAAATGTCTTAAACATACATCAATGTAATGAAGAAGTGATATATTAACATCAATGGGTAGGTATTTTGTAACATAATTTCAATTTGTTCCAGTAGACAAACAAGCTAGGATTCTTTACATTTTAAATGGCATCATTAATCATGAACAAGATAAAATAAGACTTTTAATATAAATATATATTCAATTGAAACATTCACAAATATTATATGTTTGTCACATATTCTTCTTTAAACCTCTGACTTTGCTTATTGGAGGGCTGACTTCTTATACTTTGGGTTTGGGTCACTCTGTCATGGAGCTGGTTATTTTCGTCAATCCAATCTTGGTGTGAAATTCAAGTTTTTTTGCACTTTTTGCAGACATTAGTTATTTTTATATTAAGGTAGACAATAGAGTAAGGTCATTCAAGGTGGTATCAACATTTTTCTTCTCTTTTTGTTTGAAGCTTGAGATCTACAAACATCTTGAATTCTTCTTGAATACACTTAAATTATTCTTGTTGAATCTTTTAGTTATTTGATTATGTATTTTTGTTAACATTGTTTCTTCTACAGGATATATTTGGGAGTTGGTTAGATATACAGTATATGAATGGTTAATAAGGTGATCAGTTCAGTAGCTGTAAGCTCCAGCTTCAGTAAATGTTTTCGTAATGTGAACATCTTTGTGATTCTGGGAAGATAATTATATAGTCAATCAGGTACCAGTATTTCCAATATGGATGTTGACTCTCCACATTGTACTTTTTCAGCTGGTAAAGGTCCCCACTCTTTACTGAAATAATCTATCCATCCATTTTTTACTTGCATCTGTTACTAGCAAGTAACAGATGCAAGGTAGAATACAACCTGGACGAGACGCCAGTCTATCAAAGGGTACACACAGATAAATACACACAAACTCACACCAGGGCTAATATTTGTAATCTACGAATATTTCTTTGGATTGTGCAAGGAAGCACAGAGAAGAAGACCACACAAACATTCAAATTCCATGCAAATAGCACTCCCACTCCAGAATTGAACCCAGGGCCCCAGCACTGCAAGGCAACAATGCTAATCACTGTGCCACCAAGCCTCCCTACTAAAATAATTTACGTCTGAATTATAACAATCACATTTAAGAAAAAAAATGCTGTTCAAGAAAAGGCTTCCCCCTCTTTACACTTTATTTCTCTGATGCTCGTGGAATAATATACAATGCTTTCATCTAAGAAAAAAATGTTCCTGTCACGATCCACACAAAAACTCCTATGTTCAAGTGATATAACAGACAACACCAATAGAAAGAGTGGTGAAAATGTTTTTTTTTCTGAAAATAACATCTAGTTAAGGTAAATTGCAAAGTGTTGTAGCCTATCTCGATTCATATAATCAGCAGGAGTACAGATATAGTTTCTTTCCAATTGCTTTCGTGGTTGATGGTCCAATATTTTTTGCACAGCATGACACTGCACACATAGTGAGTTTTTCTTTTTGTTATGCTTTTCTTTCTGCCTCTGGCTATTTTAGCAAACAAAAACCTATGGCACCATTTTCTACCAACACTAGGGAAGAGAAAAAAAAAACAAAAAAGACAGAACTGTTTTTACAGTAGTAAGAAACCACACAGAGCAATTACTTTATAGCCTTGTTCTGTATCACCAATTTTTTACTATTTTTTTTATAATCATACCACACAAGTGAGTTTTGTCATTTTGTTGATAATTACAGTTAAAATCAATTTTTAAGGGTAAAATTCCATGAATCTGGTGATTATTATTACAAAAGGAAGGAAGTGAATAGTACTGTTGGTTTAGTCCAGATGATCAACCACTTTATGTTAGTAAAACAAATCATCAAGCTCAAATAACTGCTGCTCTTGTTGGCACAGGACAATGATGTTTCAAATGTTCGTGCAGTCAGAAATGTATCCAATTAGCATAAGTGTATTAAAATAAGCATTCTGTGCAAGTGCCAGAAGATTCACCCCTGCTGCAATAAACTTACTGGAAAATTGAAGTTTGTATATTTCTAAGATCTCATTTGATATTTCATAAAGTAAATGAACTGAAACACTTATATTTATTCATAATTTGTCTCGAAAAACTACCAGCAACTAAAAATAATGTATTGTGCTGCATTAAATTTCATTCATGAATACTTTGCATGTTACTGACCGTTTGGTTTTCTTAATATGAATCTTAACTTCAGATTTCAGAATTGTAATTGCATTGCTGTATATTAGAAAAAAAGGGAAAAAATCCAATTAGTATATAGGGATTAACATACTGATTTTGATATATTAGTGCATGTTTATTAAGATATATATTCTAATATTTTGTCTTTCATTCACTCTCATTCTAAAGGTGATAAACATGCCTGCTATTGAATTCCATTGTTTAGTGAAATAATCGGTTCTGTATTTGTCAAGTTTGATATACAGAATGACAACACAATTGCCAGCTGCATTATTCTCACGTCTGTACCACATATTCCTATGATAGTCAAAAAAGCCCCCCAAAATAGATTGTTTTACAAAATCAGGGATTGTTTAGTACATTGTAAATTAAAATACTATCATTATTTCAATTATTGTAGTTAATTTGTCCTGAAATTAAACATTATTTCAATTATACTATATTCCAACAATCACAAGCTATGTCAGGTTTCATACAAAATGTAGGATAGCAAAATACTGCACCATCTCTTTCTGCACCACCAGGAGGAGCCAATAAAGCTTAACCTCTCATGTACAGCATTTGAACTTTTAAATTTAAACTGTGTATTACAGCATGTTAATCATCAGTCATTAAAATGTTGGTATATTTTATGAAAGCAAGATTGCTCAGTTGGACAAAAGTACACAACTTACCTTTATCAGAAATATTTATACATCAAAGCCTTTACCGAAGATATTACTAATAGTATTAATAATGAATGACTTTGGACAAGCTGTATACTCAAAGTATCATTTCTTTAGCACATTTGTACAAGCACTTGGAATCTGTCCAAGCCCTACTTTGTCAGGCATTTTCTTTTACTTCAATGGACATAAAAACTCCCTTGCTTTTAACAGGGCAATTCATAATTTCTAACTATGAAAATTATTTAAAATGCGACACTTATCATTCAACTAGAGCTCAAAATATCACAAGGATCCTCAAGAGCACAGCAAAGACTGTATTAAAAGATACTTGTATCAGATACATGAGAATCCAGGCTTTTTTTATCAACGCTTTCTTTTCCGTATACCAGATATTATGGAACCACTTCAGAAGGGTGTCAGTCAGTCAGATTCCAGGAATCGGTACATTAAAGAAAAAATACACACCGGTATTCCATTTCTCCTTAAACATTTTAAGCATCGAAGTATTTAACTAACATGAAATAGCGTGTGAAAAAGTGGTAGTTTTAAGCTTTTCTGCTAATATAATATGGAATCGCGTATCTAAAGAAATTAATAACGATATGATTATATTCGTGTACTGCGACAGGGCTGTGTAGGGCTGTTTCGCCTCTCTATTCATGTATCTTCCCTTGTAGCCTACTGGTCTATGTGCCTGATTACCAACTCATGGGTTGTGTGTTCAAATCCAGCTGGCACTGTGACTTCTCTTTTAACAAACATTTCTTCGAAGTGTGTGTGTGTGTGTGTGTGGGGGGGGATCCCTTCAGATCTCCCTTCAGATTTAAAAGGTTATTAATCATATCTTCGGTGTCGCATCTTACCAGTGCAGCTGATCTTTTGCTGCCTGGGTGGGTCAACTATCACAAAGCTTTAGAGAACCTAACATTTCTATTATCAACAAATTGTAAATTTGTAATAGAGTAAATTTTTATAGAGCATTTCGCAATCACGCATTTGTTTCCAATCATGCAAAGTACAGTAATTTTTGAGAATCGATTCACCATGCCTTTCACATGCTCATAAAAGAGATTGATTTAGGAACATAAACATATTACCGTATGCAAACTGTACTGTATACAGTATGTATATGTATATTTAATGTCTTAACTGTGCCCGTTTAAGTATTGAATATTTATATGGAATTTTACCACTGAAGGGAAATCTTAGTACCTGAGCATAAAAATAATAGGAGCATACTGTAACGCGTGTGAAGGCCATAAACGATATTAATTTTGGAACTTAAACATACAGTATATGGCTGGTCTCGGTACTTTAAAGAAAAAATACACACCAGTATTCCATTTCTCCCTAAACATTTTAAGCATCAAAGTCTTTAACTAACGTGATACCGGAGTCAACAAGCATGTGTTTAGAATTTGATTAAAAGGGAATATAATATGGAATCGCGTATCTAAAGAAATTAATAACGATATAATTATATTAATGTACCGCAACACAAGAATAGTACACGCTGTACATTGTCTGTTGATAATGTTTCTGTAGTGCTTTTTCAGCACTCTGTATGTGACCTTGCCAGTGGCGCTGTGGGTTGGGCTCCTGACTCCCATATCACATGGTCTGTGATTGAATCCCATTGGAACCATGACTTTTTTTTTTAACTAACATTTCTTTGAAAAAATGAAACGTTTCCCTTGGTCAGAGATTAAATAAAACCTCACGCGCACCAAACAAATTTATATTTCTAAATATCACAACATGATCGAATTTAAGTCATTTTAATAACAATGAATAGTCACCTATGCGTTACAATATAAACATTTATATTGATTTGAATCGCATTTTGATTTAAATCGTAAACGCGTGTTTAAATATATGTGTTTTTTGATTCACAATCAGACAAATGCAACATAAATTGATATCTTTGTCTTCTAAGTATCTTAATAAACTTTCAGCATAGCTTTCTCCCCGTTTAGATTTATTTTTCTTAACTAGTATACTTTAGATCGTTTTTTCTGAACCGGGGAAAATCTAATCATGTTTCTCTATTACAATAATAAAAAAAACATTATTTTACATATCACCTTTATGTGATATCACCTTAAGGACAGCACATACAAGGGTTAATTGCACAATGGACCGCGCAAAGAAATTTAAAATAGTCTTCTTTAGGTGTGAGGGCAGGAGTGGATCGCAGAAGGCATAATCAGCAAATTAGGAAAACAAAGAACAGGACAGGTGAGACGTTTATCCAGAGAGCGAGTGATCAGAAAAATGAACAGCTGTTACGCCCAGGTTTTACGCTCTCTCTCTGCTGAATGAATAAAAGCATTTTATTAAAAACGTGTTTACGTTTGTCTGGGTATTTACTTTGTAATCTGTGGTTTACATCTACTGTATTGTTTTGAGATGCCACTTTTAAAGGTGATATGTAAAATAAAGTTTTTTATTATTGTTATACAGAAACATTATCAGATTTTCCCTGGTTCAGAAAAAAGACGATTAAAATCTGTAATCTTTCCACTTGTATGTCATCGGAAAATACAAGAAGTTTCTGCTTTGTGTAAGGATGGTATCAAAAAGTAATCTAAGTGGTGAGAAAGCTGTGCTCCTCAAAGCGCTTTACAGGATAAAAGCAATAACAGCAATAGTGGCTGGGCAAACGATTTTTTTATAGAAATACAAAATGAGATATAATGATGTGTTCCGGCTAAGACATTAACGAGTACAACCCCCCTCTCTGCGGGAGTGCTGGCTGTGACAAATTAAACCAGTTTCACAGGTATTTTCAAAGTAGAAGGGGGCGAGATTTCCAGCTTAATTTTCGTGTTAAATAATTTTTTAAAATTAAAATTCATTCTATACAGCAATCGCATATTTGGGTACCGTTTCATAAAACCTTCATGCTTAAAATGTTTAGGGAGAAATGGAAGACTGATAATGGAATGGAATGGAATGAATGATAAGTGTCGCAGTTTAAATAATTTTCGTAGTTAGAAATTATGAAACGCTCTGTTAAAAGCAAGGGAGTTTTTATGTCCGTTGCAGTAAAAGAAAATGCCTGACAAAGTAGGGCTTGGACAGATTCCAAGTGCATTTTTGCAATTTACGTTGCATTGTCCAATGTGCTGCTGTAATACAGTTTAAAATAAGTCTAAACTGTATCAGCTTTATTTATGGGTTGCAATTTAGAAAAAGTCAAAAACCGCACTCAAAATGCAATTTAGAGCTTTCTGGCAAGAGGAGACACCCAAATTAATAATGTAACATGCCACTGTTTGTGCATGAACAAAGTTATACTGCTATTTTCCTTAGATACGCGATTAAAAAATCAGCGCTTTTATATATCGCCTATAAAGGTGGCTTCTCAAAATGCTTTACAGGATAAAAACAACAATAACAGCAACAACAACAATATTGTATTTCATTGCACTTTGAAAACCAAGTAATAACTTAACTATATGTGCAAACGTTTTATGATATGTTGCTGTTGTGAATGCCTGTGGAGTGTATCTTATTTGCCTGTCTGTCCTGGCTCTCTCGCTCGCCCTGCCCCCCTCTCTCCCTCAATTCAATTCAATTCAATTCAAGGTGCTTTATTAGCATGACAATCAGTGTTGGGTATTTACTTTGCTTTGAGATTCCACTTTTAAAGGTGATATATAAAATCAAGGCTTTAACTTGCTTTAACTCCGCAAGTCTGAGTTCTCGTGTCTGTCCTATCCGAACCGAAAGTATTACAATATGTATCTTTATAGCAGGTGGTGTACAACTTTTTAGCATAGATTACACTTTTATAAAATGTATTTAAAAAATAAAAACGATTACAATCTAATCTTTCTGTGTTTGATCCCAAGATCCCAAGAAAAATAAATCTAAACGGGGAGAAAGCTATGCTGAAAGTTTATTAAGATACTTAGATGACAAAGATATCAATTTATGTTGCATTTGTCTGATTGTCAAAAAACACATATATTTAAACCTGCATTTGCGATTTAAATCAAAACACGATTTAAATCAATATAAATGTTTATATTGTAATGCATAGGTGACTATTCATTGTTATTAAAATGACTTAAATTCGATCATGTTGTGATATTTAGAAATATAAATTTGTTTGGTGCGAGTGAGGTTTTATTTAATCTCTGACCAAGGGAAACGTTTCATTTTTTTAAAGAAATGTTAGTTAAAAAGAAAGGTCATAGTTCCAGTGGGATTCGATCACAGACCTTGTGACATGGGAGTCAGGAACCTAACCCACAGCACCACCGGCAAGGTCGCGTGCAGAGTGCTGAAAAAGCACTACAGAAACATTATCAACAGACAATGTACAGCGTGTACTATTCTTGTGTTGCGGTACATGAATATAATTATATCGTTATTAATTTCTTTAGATATGCGATTCCATATTATATTCCCTTTTAATCAAATTCTAAAAGTATGCTTGTTGACTCCGGTATCTCGTTAGTTAAAGACTTTGATGCTTAAAATGTTCAGGGAGAAATGGAAACTGGTGTGTATTTTTTATTTAAAGTACCGAGACCAGCCATATACTGTATGTTTATGTTCCAAAATTAATATCGTTTATGGCCTTCACATGCGTTACAGTATGCTCCTATTCTTTTTAAGCTCAGCTACTAAGATTTCCCTTCAGTGGTAAAATTCCATATAAATATTCAATACTACAATGGGCACAGTAAAGACGTTTACTGTAAATCTTTCTACGACAGACTAACGGACAACGAGTGCCCCTGTCGGTCAACCAATCACGTACCGCGGTACCGCGCGTCATCGTGTATCACAATGTGCGACGCCGTAGCCAATTACCTCCGGTACGTGTCTGTACCACACACTTTGTATGGCTGCATCTGTACATAATAATAATAATAATAATAATAAATTGCTTACACTTCTATAGCGCTTTTCTGGAGACTCCTCTCAAAGTGCTTTACAGGTAATGGGGACTCCCCTCTACCACCACCAATGTGCAGTATACACCTGGATGATGTGACAGTGGCCATAGTGCACCAGAACACCCACCAAACATCAGCTATCAGTAAGGAGGAGAACAGAGTGATGAAGCCAATTCATAGATGGGGATTATTAGGAGGTCATGACAGGTAAAGGCCAATGAGGAAATCTGTCCAGGACGCCGGGGTTACACCCCTCCTCTTTTCGAGATACGACCTGGGATTTTTAATGACCTTAGTTTTTCCCAGGAGATCTTCCACCCAGGTACTGGACAAGGCTCACACCAGCTTAGCTTCAGTGCGTTTCCAGTTGCAAGTTAGTATATATAATAAAACAGAAAAATGTACGAATGACAGATAAAAATATTTTGTTTCTTATTTTAGCTGACATTTATGGAAGCCTGTTTCCGCCAGGTAGTAAAAACAAAATGCGCTATGGTATCTCAGAATAACGACTTAGTATCTCAGAATTGCGACTTAGTATCTCAGAATTCTGATATAGTAACTCAGAATTGCGACTAAGTATCTCAGAATTGCGACTTAGTATCTCAGAATTCCGACATAGTAACTCAGAATTGCGACTTAGTATCTCAGAATTGCGACTTAGTATCTCCGAATTGCGACTTACCTGTAGTATCTCAAAATTCTGACTTAGTAACTCAAAAGTCCGACTTAGTAACTCAGAATTCTGACTTAGTAACTCAGAATTCCGACATAGTATCTCAGAATTGCGACATAGTAACTCAGGATTGCGACTTAGTATCTCAGAATTGCGACTTAGAGACTCAGAATTGCGACTGAGATACTAAGTCGTAATTCTGAGTTACTAAGTTGGAATTCTGACATACCATAGCGCGTTTTGTTTTTTTACTCCCTGGCAGAAACTGGCTTCCATAGACATTTGCACTATTTTTCTGTGTTTCAATTTGTAACTAAAGTTTATTGTAATACACACTGTAAATACAAATTTACAGGGTGGGGGTATTTATTATTTATGGAAATGCAACTTTGACCCTTAAAAATAGCTTAATATATATAAAATGAAACACGTCAGTATAGCCCAAGGCTAGCTGAAGGAAGAACACTGTTCTGACTGCTTGATTTATCTTTCAACACAATAAAGGTGCAAAACATTTTACACAAACATCACTGAGGTTGCTATATTCAAATGTGTGACAAAAACACCATCTTCGCTTGAGCAAACAGCATCACAGGGACAGCAGCAAAAAAGAAAGTGAACAAAAGAAAACAGAATTTTGGATAAGTCAGTTCTTATAGTAATTCCAAATGTAAGATAATAATAAGAATTGCTTACACTTATATAGCACTTTTCTGGACACTCCACTCAAAGCACTTTACAGGTAATGGGGACTCCCCTCCACCACCACCAATGTACAGCATCCACCTGGATGATGTGACGGTAGCCATACTGCGCCAGAATGCTCACTACACATCAGCTATCAGTGGGGAGGAGAGCACAGAGAGTCAGGACCTCGGTTTTATGTCTCATCCGAAGGATGGCACCTGTTTACAGTATATTGTCCCCATCACGGTACTGGGGCATTAGGACCCACGTGGACTGCAGGGTGAGCGCCCCCCTGCTGGCCCCACTAACACCTCTTCCAGCAGAAACCTTCGTTTTTCCCATGCAAGTACTGACTAGGCTCACACCTGCTTTGCTTCAGTGGGTTGCCAGTTGTGAGTTGCTGGGTGATATGGCTGCTGTCTAGATTAAAACTTTCGGTCTCAAAAGAATAATATTCTGATAACTCACTTGTTACCTTTATTGGATTAGCCAATAATAACAACATTTTACAGCAAAATGTTGTTACATCTCAGAAAAAAAAATGGTTGATCTGTATCTGGGATGGAATAGGAGGACCTCTACACTGGTGAAGTTAGATTTTGGTGTTTCATAATTTTAGATTCATAATTAGATTTTGGTGTGCAGGCCTATTTACATGTAAAGGGGTTTGAGAACCCTCTTGATAAAAAATGTCATACAAATTCAAGTATATTATATATTATATTATTATATACTATTATATTGTATATTATATATGTTTGAGGAAGTATATACTGCCTAGTCAGTATAGCAACTAGATGAATTTTGTAACTGAAGTTTGCCCTAATTGTTTCCAAGAACTTTACAACATCTCCACTTTTATCGGATGGGGTCTTCTGTAAGTTACTGGTTTTTGTTATAGACAAAAAAGATTTCCTAAAGAGTGATTGTGGACTAATCCTTTGGAAAAAGATGTATCCCACATGAATACAATATACTGAATAATTGGTCCCATGTGAGACTTTGTTGATAGCTATATTGTTCAATATGTAGTTTGTCACATTAATGATTGTATGTTTGTGCTTTTTCCATATAATAAGATCTTTCCAGACAATCGTGACTAGCTAAAAATGCATCTTTATCAGTGCTTTACATCCTGTTTTTATTATGTACACATCATTAATTCATTGCTAATAAGACAGTAGTGGTACACACAACTGTATCAATTACCCTCAGTACACCCTGGAAAAAATCTAAATTGGACAGTAACGAACTGTACTTATTTTTCTCAGGGCATGAGGTCTGCTATCACTGTTTGGCAAATCACGTTACATATATATAAATGTTGTGATACAGCGAGAACGAATTAATTATTCATCCCCATAATTTGTAGTCACTGCATGCTCTTAAAGAGCCACTTTAACACTGGATAGTATTTCTTGTAAGATATATTTATATACATCTTCATCATTGATCAGAGTAAGCTATTTCACATTGAAGAACCCTAATAATGGTGAAACAATTGTCCCTGAGTACTTTATATACAGTACACAAAACACTGTAGAGAATGTTATAAAATGGTTCTGTCTCCCAAGTGCTGTGATACAGGCAAACACTAAAAAAATATTCATATAAATCATATATAGAGACTTTTATATTGATAAAAATGTCTGTGCAAACTAGGTTTTGAGATTGTCCAGTTTGTTCTATTTTGTGAGTATTAAGCTCTGATAAACAGTTCTTCAGAACAGTTTGTTTTTAAATATGTGTTGATGTGCTTTGGTAGGGCTGGATGTGATTGCTAAAATATTCTGTGGGAAGAAAATGTAACAAGATGTCACATAGCTTTGAATGTTTGGAAAGCCAAGCATTTATGTGTTTGTATAAAATGTGTGTGTGGTATTGCCCCCACATCTTCTGATCTTAACAGCAGAATTTTTTTAAGGATTTATTTGTGTTGTGCTTTGTAAAATTTGTAAAAGTCAAAAACAAAAACAAATGAAGAACACAAATCCTCAACTACTATAAGCCCATGTGTATGTCTATGAAAAAACTAAAAGACACTCTTACCACTTCCTCCTTTTCCTCTAAAAAAATATTCCATGTTTGTATGTTTCAAAACATTGTACTTAGTGGAAAATAAATGCATCAAAAGGATAAGGCAGGATATCAGATATTTTAAGTAGCACAGCCTTAACATATTCCTTTGTATTTTTTAAGATAAACATTGGCTTAAAACATTTTAAAGAAGATTCTTCTGAAACTCAGGTGACATATGGCATTCTAAGTATAATGGTATAGTATGAAATGAGAATGGTGTAAGGCAGCACAGTCACACAGTGGTTAGCAATGCAGTCTGACAGTGCTGGATCCCTATATTCAATTGTAGGATAGGCTCTGGCTCCCTCAACCTTGTATAGGACAAAGTGGTTAGAAAATGGATGGATAGATAGATGGATGGATGTAGGTTTAAATAAATGAATAGTTTGAAAACCTGGACCCACAGTTTTACAGATACAAGATTTCCATCTGTATTTTGCAGTGACAGGCCGATCCTAAGAAAATCCTAATTAAATTTAATCTCAGAATGAAAAAAAAAGTCATTATAAAATAAAAAGTCTCACAAAACATTAAACTACTTTCTAAACTTATGGTAAACTCTTAGTTTATCAGTGTATCAATATACAGCACAGAGAAATTTCTATTGCATAGTGGATACCAATAAATGAAAATTAGTATTTCTGCAACTGTAAAACTGTAAAAGCTCTTTTCTGATTGTAAAATCACTATTACGATTAAATAACTTTAACATTTCAAAGTCTACAGCTTTGAAAGCCTGGCCTCTAATGTTGATGTTTGCCAGATCATCATAAGAAACAAAAACAGAAATGTGGGGCTTGACAGTACTGGGATGGAGGTCCTTCAAGGAAAACCCATTCAACTCAGATTATCACATCTCAGAACAATTTACTCAAATTTCTGTATCTGTAAATATAATGTTTTTGAAAACAATATGCAAATATTCAAATTTAAAAAAATCACAAAATGCCCATTGAGTCAAATTGAAATGCAATACAGTGCTTTTAATGTTACATTTGGTAATATGGATAGTACTAAGTGCAGTTGGTAGGATACCACTGGTCTCTGTGGTTCTTTTAATACCTCAAAAACTTCTTCTATGTTATTAATATGTAATGAGGAAATCTTGAGGCATTTTGTTGACTTCCACTTTAGTCAACAACATATCTGTTGTTAAAGAATTAAAAAGGACTCTCAGAGCTTTATACACATAAATCTGTTGTTAAAGGACAATACTGCTGTGAGATTCAAGGTTACAGACATATTGTTATTGTTACATATTGTAATTGTTTTTTCATTGTGTTCTGCTATTTTGTCCTGTGCTATTTTGTGTTCTGTCTGTTTTTGTATGACAAATTATTTTAGGTTTTCCTGTTCCTTGCTATCGTGTCTATCTTCCTCAATTGTTTCTGTAGAAGACACCATATGGCAGTGGTGTCAAACTCATTTACTGTGGTGGGTTTGATTTTACACATACCACATACCACAAATGACCAAAATATTGTCCATAACCACTGCAAAATATTATTTGTTTGTAGTGTTTAGTATTTTTGGTATTTCTTATGACATGCATTTCCTTTTGTTAAATGCAATAAGCAGTCATATTATCTTCACTAGATACCAATTTAGTGAACATTTTTCATTACCCTCTGAGAATGTAATATTTTTAGCACTGTTTAGTGCAGTTTATTGTACATTACTTTAGTTCAGTTATTGTACACTATGCAAATCTTAATTTTGAAAATAATATGACACTTCATTCAGAAACTGATAAAAATAAATGTGCAACAATATACTAGAAATACGAAGTTCACAAATTATTTGTTCTTTTTCAAATTAATAATTACAGTGAATCATTTTACTTTACCTGGATGATTCATTTATTTCAATTCACTGTAATATAGCATTTGTATTTTATTTGGTTTTGAATCTCTCAGATCCATGTAACTAGTGAACGGTAGAGAAAACATTTTCAAGCTAAACACATAGACTACTTGAGGTGTTTACCTGATTCACATTTTCCGCAATTGTACACATGCCATCTGCTAAAAATCAGCACTCCCTGCCAAACAAATGCATGAAAGCAAATGTATAGTACAAAGACTGTGCAATTATATGTAATCAACATTAAAATGCATGCTTTTTGTTCTTTGCAGTAATATTTCATTAAATGGGGGTATCCTAAACCCAATCTGCAGCCCTTCAGATTGGAGCCACTCTTCCAGTGACTGCAGCAGGAACAGAAAGGAGCTTTTCAAAGCTCAAGTTGATTAAAACATTCCTGAGGTCAATCATGGCACAAGACAGTCTGTCAGGGGTTGCAGCAAAGCGACTGTTTTGGTCCTTATGCAAGGTGGTTGTCAGTCTTTCCAGAAAGGTTCCGTTTAGTACCAAAAGTATCCAAGTCCGAAAAACGTTAAGCACTTCGCTATTCCAAAGTCAAGGGATAGTTCTAGTTTTGAGAGCCAAATCAGTCGATCAGATGAAAGTGTCTTTCCAAAAAGGTTGGACGAAGGTAGAGTTTGGGAGAGGGAACCTCAATAGTGAGTGGAGTGAGAGGGTATAAATAGGGAAGATCATGTGGAATGATAATTGATTGACATTTAAATGCTTGCGTGTGGTTTTTGACACAGTATAGATAGCTCAGTAGACTGGCTATCATGATCATCAATCATGTAGTGGGTCAACAACTATCATATTAAGATGTAATTGGTGATTTTGCCTCCTGAAAATCTAGGCAAAGTGATAGAACCTTTTTTATAAAACTTTCACATCTCCTCATCCATACTAATCTCACCTCCCTTGTTATTGAGTGCACTTCTTTCTTACTTAATTACATGTTTATTTCTACAATTCCTTTCTACAAAGGTTTCACTCAGTAATTTGTGTTATGATCTGCTATATCTTTTAAGAGAGATTGATATTTATTATTAGTGGTGTATTTATTACTGTCAATGTTAAAATACATGTAATCCTTGTAAAATTTGTGCTTCTTGTTATGGTTTGTAACTTATTTATGATGTGTTCTTTAAAGCTGGTTAGTTCGTTATTTAGTTATATAATGCATTTATTTAACTGCTCTAACGAGAAAAATAAAAATTAAAAATAGTAAATGAGTAAAATAAGGTTAGGGTCTGAGCAATGTTTGTGCAAATCGTGATCTGTAGGGGCCCCTCTCCAGAACTTGCCTAGGGCCCCAAAAAGCTAGGGCTGGCCCTGGTGCTGTGTATGCAAGACTGTTACATTAACATTACCAAGTGTGTTTGCTTTGCCTGTGGGCCATCCAAGCTCAGTCAAGACATTAACCTGATTTTAACCTTGCTGGCAGGTCATATGTTTGATACCCTTGATGAATAGTCACAATGAGGTACAGTTTGTGGGAGTAATTAATTCATCCTTTTTATTTTGTTTCTTCTCCTGAAGTTAAAATGATGAGTTTATTGCATGCAAGGAACAATAAAGCCGAAGTCTTGTTTCCCGCAAGAAATGTGCCGGTACAAACTTTTAGGTTATATAGTCCTTCCTTGCTGCTTCGGACGTCATTCGGTGTTATGGTAAGGGGGGGGACATGGTATTTGGCCAGTTAAGAGACCCTGGCCAAATGGTCAGTTTAAGATTATGCCCCCAGGGGGTTCCTAGCTCGCATCTGGAATCCTTCTCAGTTAACCCCCTTTCCTGCCATAAACCCCTGTTGCTTAGAAGTCTAATTTTCAGGCAGAACTGACTTAAGTTAACCCTTTTTACATCTTGTCTCTTACTTCATCCTCAACAGAAAGACAACTGTACTTGTAATCAAAATCTCCAGTGGACCATTGTCTGTCATACAAAGAATTTACACTGAGGCATTTGACTTCAGTTTTGGAGAGTCTGGTGCTTCCTCAGCATCTTCTGTAGTCAGCAATATAAAGTTCACAAATATGAAAGACTTATATAAACACTGGTTGAAATGTGAAAGCTTCAATTTGTTGATAACCATAGTCTTTTCAACTCAAACCTAGGTTTATTGTGTCATATGATAGTTCCTTCCTATGTAGCTATAGTGTTCCTCCAATATTTACAACATGAAATATGGTCCTTGAGGAAGTGTGGCAATTAAAAAGTTTAATTGCTCTGTTCATTAAAAAGGGGCGTGCTAATCACAGATAAAGTGCAGGAATCCTCTTATCTCAGAGGAAGGAAACGTAATTTATTTTAGCTGATAAATGATATTTTAAGTTTGTAATTACTGTTGTTTCTTTTAGATGATCAATGTTATTTAAATTAAGTTAATGCTAATGCATTAGTACATAATATTTAATTAATGTATTTAAAATAAAATATTGAACATATACAGCAAAAAACAAAACAGAGTCCAGTTTAAAAT
Source organism: Lepisosteus platostomus (assembly GCF_059453375.1). Taxonomy (NCBI): domain Eukaryota; kingdom Metazoa; phylum Chordata; class Actinopteri; order Semionotiformes; family Lepisosteidae; genus Lepisosteus; species Lepisosteus platostomus. The sequence continues at coordinate 24,317,323 of NC_142612.1, forward strand.
AAGTTTTTATTTTAATGACTTTCTGTACTGTACTGTTCATTACGTTGCATTGCAGCTACACTTTATTTTGATCAGTGTATTTAAATTGTTAATATCTCAACTTACCATCAAGGTAAAGTACAGTATATGTATTTATCATACTATATCAGATTTTACTTTGAGAAGAGCATATTTTTATTTAAACTATTTTTTAAGATCTCTACAATGTGGAATGAACAGGGTTTAAAAAGCCAACAGAATGTTATGATCTGGGGCAAAACACACAGGAGATGTTTTTGTTATTGACAATTAGTTTCATTTTCAATAATAATAATAATAATTGCTTACACTTATATAGCACTTTTCTGGACACTCCACTCAAAGCACTTTACAGGTAATGGGGACTCCCCTCCACCACCACCAATGTGCAGCATCCACCTGGATGATGCGACGGCAGCCATAGTGCGCCAGAATGCTCACCACACATCAGCTTTCAATGGGGAGGAGAGCATAGTAATGTAGCCAGTTCATGGAGGGGGATTATTAGGAGGCCATGACTGGTAAGGACCAATGGAAATTTGGCCAGGATGCCAGGGTTACACCCCTACTCTTTTCGAGAAATGCCCTGGGATTTTTAATTACCACAGAGAGTCAGAACCTTGGTTTTACATCTTATCTGAAGGATGATGCCTGTTTACTGTATAGTGTCCCCATCACTATACTGGGGCATTAGGACCCCCATGGACCACAGGGTGAGCGCTCCCTGCTGGCCCCACTAATACCTCTTCCAGCAGCAACCTTTGTTTTTCCCAGGAGGTCTCCCATCCAGGTACTGACCAGGCTCACACCTGCTTAGCTTCAGTGGGTTGCCAGTTGTGAGTTGCAGGGTGGTATGGCTGCTGGCCATAATTATACCACATTGGGGCATTAAAAAGACAATAAATAAAAAATATTTAATATTAATGATGTTATATAACCCACTTGCATCTCCCTTGAATCCCCCTCTTTAACCATCCCCCTCCTTTGAGTACGAGGAGGCTAGGACCCCCTGAAGAGTGAAATGTGAATAAGGGATACCCGCAAAGGTTGAAATGGGGTGGAGGACGGGTGCAAAAAAATGTGAAAAAAGAGGTATTTAATATCGCAAGAAATTCAGTGAGAGAGGTCAAACTGTCGTATGAGTTATACTTTTCCTATCTACTATGTTCTTAAGCATGGATATACATTTGGAGATTTAATACACAGTTTAAACTTAAAGAACAGGATAAGCTACAATTTATTCAACAAATAAAACAGCGGGCTCTGGGTAATTAATTATTGCTTTTTTGGTTAGTGCTTCTTTACACAACAAGCACAGCAAATGTGTTGTGGGGAGGGTTTTTATATGTTAATGTAAACTATAGAAGTTTGTCCAAGCAAAAAGTTTGTGAACCCTACTTTTCACTGTAATAAAATAAACATACTTTATCCTAAGCAATCAACAACAAATCTTAGCTCTGTATGGCAGCGTTTTTTAGGCTATTTTAAAAAGTTTGCAATTTTGGAAATTAATCTCTTGCCACAACACCAAATGTTTATGATATTTGCCGTGTTGTAGTGAGAGGTTACTTTCCAAACGTATTCTGTATTAAAACTCAATTACTACTATTCCTAACAATTGTGAAATGTCAGTGTGATATACAGTAACAACTGTGAAATATGTCATGTACTTAACTTGATTAATCTGTAACTTGAGTAATCCGTAACCAACATGCTTTTTAAAATAAATAATAAAAAAGCTATTTACTGTGTTTAGTTGTTGGTTTTGGTTTTCAGCAACAAAACATTTTGGAACCACTGTAAAGAGGCACCAGAAATACAGTAGAAATACAGTAGGGGAATCTGTCAGAATACAATATGCCAAGTTCTTGGCAGGTGGCTGCAAAGTTCTGTGCTATCAATAAATCATATATTATTTTCATCTGCAACAACCTTTGGATCAATATTTGTTTTATGGGCTTTTATCCAGATAATGTACCTTGAAAACCCATCTATCTGCCTGTTAATACAAATGTCATACTTTTTTAGATTTACATAACTGTCCATAGGCCACTCCATTGAATTGTACAAGGTCCTATCTTAATGATTAAACAATACACAAAATGTTCTAAGTAGGAGATATGAAGTCCTAATTATAGGAGTTTATAAAGACCTAAGTAGAAGACAAAAAGTCCTAGTTGGGAGAAAACAAGGTCTATATATGAGTTTTATTTATTTTTTTATTTTCCTCATGGCAGCGGAATGTGTTCTGCCTGCCCACGTTCAAGATCGATCATTTTGCTCAGGTTTCTCTCATTTCTACTTTTGTTCCCCTCAATTTTTCCCAATTTCCTCAGATTCCTGGAGAATGGTTTATTACTTGAAAAACATACTAACATATTGTATATACAGTACTGCATTTTGAAAAAATATCCAGGAACTGACGAGATGAGCAAATTTGCAAGTAAATGCAAGGGTAAAATTAAATGTACTGGTTGATTACCTGTATATACCTGTTGATTACCTGTATATAAGATATCACATGTGCTCCTCTATACTAAGCCTTTTAGTCCTCCTGGCATTCGGGGGCCTTTCTCAAAATTTGCAGTATCTTGGGAAGTATAGACAGTAAAGGCCTGGTTCAGGGCTTAAATCTAATCTAACCCATTGGTTAAGTCTAAAATATCAGATTTTTATTCTCTTAATCAGTACACATAGCAGAAAGAAATATCCAAACAAATTACAACCAACACTCTTCATTTTCTGTCATTAAAACTCAGTTTTTCTAAAACTAGCACATTAAAAGACCCAAAATATTTTTTTCCAGTACTTCTGCAATATAAATATAACTTTGGATAAAAATAATAGAACTACAACAACAAAAAAATGCAGGAGGTTTTGCAATGACAGTCCTGACATGGTAATCTTCCAAAATAAAATTATAAAATTATAAAAAGGAGATAAAAGTTCTATTACTTCTATTATTACTGAGCTCCAGGCAATGCTAGGGTGACTATATTATGGTCTATTTTGTTAGTGTTTTAGGCCCTAAAAACAATCGTTTTTATTGTATAACGTATTGATAACAAAGAGATAAGAAAAAATAAGTTTTTCTTTGATTTTCAGGTGATTGACAGGTGATTTAACCCTTTAGCTACATATAAACCTCCCTTGAGTCTCTGAATGGTCAGAATTCACTATTACAGTTTATTTTGCCAATCAGGGCATCCAAATTAACAAATTAACAGTGAGTTATTTTGAGCACTCATAAGTGCACAACAACTATTGTTTGGATTATTCTGGCTTTTAATTGTTGAATCATTGAATGCAGCATTAAGGTAAGGCATTGAGCTTTTTTATATTTTGAGTATTATATATTTGATGTTTTTTTACTGACAATTATTTTATTATTTGTAAAATGCACTAGTGAATGCAAGAAATGTGATATTTTATACAGATGCAGCCATTCAAAATGAGCGAGGTATGCTGCGGTACAACGCGGTGGGCGTGTCGCATCAAAATGCTTCTCAACGCTTCATATCGCATCATACTACATTTTTCTGCATGTAATATGATTATGTTAATAGTATCTGGAATCACCTTATAAAACCACCAGGTGGAGCAAATAAAGCTTAACCTCTCATGTACAGAATTTGAGTTGTCACCAGAAAACACCGGGTTTCGAATCCCGATCTCTGCTGAGGGACAATCTTTATTCAGTTAAGAATTTAAGTTGTATACTCTTTAGACTTTTAACTTTAAACTGTATATTACAGCATGTTAATCATTAAAAATTTAAAAAGTTGGTATATTCTATAAAAGCAAGATTGCTCAGTTGGACAAAAGTACACAACCTACAGATGCAGCCATTCAAAGTTCGTGGTACAAACCCGTACTGCACACAACTATGCACAAGCCACCGCGCCGTACCATGGTACATGATTGGCTGGCCAAAATGACTGACAGGGGCACTCGTGGTGCATTGGTCGGTAGTGAAAAGATTGAATCTCTTTACTGTGAACGTTTTAATCCGCTTAGTATTGAATATTTATATGGAATTTTAAAACTAAAGGAAATTTTAGTAGCTGAGCATAAAAAGAAGAGGAGCATAACGCATCTGAAGGTCATAAACAATATTAATTTAGGAACATAATCATATTATGTTCAAATCCAGCTATCGCCATGAGTTTTCTTTTAACAAATAAACATTTCCTTGAAAAACTAAAATAACAAATATTATGGGCACTATATTGAATTTTTTTTATATTTCTAAATATCACAACATTTTCGAAGCTAAGTCATTTATTAATAACAACTAATAATTTCAAACTTTTGGAAATGTTTTTACGTGCTCCTGAACGTATTGTTTATATACTTTGTGAGAAAAGTGATATTTTAACCTTTTTTGCGAATATGCTCACTATCGGAGTAAACAAAAGCATACTTTTAGAATTTGATTAATATAATATGGATCCGCGTATCTAAATAAATTAATAATGATATAACTATATTTCTGTGGTGTGTTTCTGTGCCTATACTCTAGCATATAGCATATACTCTACTAATTTGGCTTGTTGTTTGCATAACTCAAATGCTTGGACACCAAACTTTTCCAATGTTCCACACAGGAACACAGAATTCTGTGTATATCCACAGATATCCATACTGTACATCAAGTACAGTACTACCACCATTCATGTACACCGCCTAGATCATCTTAGATACCTCGACAGTATAAATGGCTGTAGTAGTTCAGGTGGGTAGCTGCGTCAGCATGCGTAGGCTGCAAAGGAACAAGTAATAGGTTTATTCCATACTGAAAAAAAGAAGAAAGAAAACACAACGTTTTGGCCATGGAGCCTTCTTCAGGTGTGAGAGAGACAAGGCAGTAGGCAAAGGTAATGTAGCGGGAGAACAAAGGCTGGGAAGGAGGAGGAGTGAGAGGCGGGAGCAGGGGACAGAAAGAGAGGCCAATCAAGAGATGTGAAGTCAGAATAGGTGTAGAGAGGTGTGAAATGAAACTTCCAATAAATGGAAAAAATGTAGAAGAAGAGTAGTCTCTCGTTAAGAGAAGGGGGAAGGTGTGATCCTCGCTGCAGGATAAGTTTGGTTTCGGTAGTCTTTCTGATGTATGAGTTCAGAAAACTGTCTTTGAGAACAAAGATGGAGAGATTAGAGTGGTTGTGTCCATCAGAGGTGAAATGAGAAACACTGGGCTTGGAGAGATCTTTAATCTTCACAGCCCTGACGTGTTCTCTGAAGCGGTCTCCGAGTCTCCTTCCTGTTTCTCCAATGTAGATGGCTGGGCATTTACTGCGAGAGATACAGTAAATAAGGCTGCTGGAGGTACAAGATGCCATCTGGGTGATCCGGAATTGTCCTGATGGGTCTTGAATGAGTGTGGTGTTGGATGTATACTTGCAGGTGATACAGCGAGCTCTGTTGCAAAGGAAAGTGCCTGGTGTGGATGGTTGCTGATGGCGGTCAAGGGAGTTGTGAACAAAATGGTTCCAGGTCAATCCATGAATGTCCTTGTTTTCTGAGAATTTCTGTCAAAACAGGCACATTAAAAAATAATGAAATATACTGTAGTGTGTTTTAATACTTCATTTTAATACTTAAATTTGAATTACCCTGTAGCGCTAAAAGAAATTAACAGACAGTGTATTTTATTGTTTAAAATCCTTCATAAAAAACAATCTAGAGATAGGGCTAAAATTGGATATATCATACTTCTGGTATCATCTTGCACTTTGATATTGTTACAGCTTTAGGTGAGAGAGAGTGTCTCTTAGATTTTAAATAAAGTTTGTGACACTGGAAAAAGTAAATACTTCTAACTTTAAAGGAGAGAGGATGTTTTCTAAGCTCTGGAGGGTCCCTTGAGCAGAAACAATGGTTAAGTTTACCTTAGTATACCTAGGGAAGTGGTGGATTAATGATTGGCAAGGAGCAGCATAGAAATAGACAATATAAGATCACATGAAGAGCATAAAGGAAAAGGAAAGGAGGAAGAGGAAAAAGGAAGAAATAAGTAGAGCAGGAAGAAGAGAGAGGAATCCAGAGGAGTTGGGAATTGAAGCTTGTGCCAGGTAAGAGACCCAACTTCTTGATCATCTAATCCAAACCTGACCGGAGCTAAGTATTCTAACCTTGTTAAAGAAAGCGTGCTATTCTGTGTTTTTAGGGAACCTGGGTTTCTTTGGTAAAATATACCTCAGTTAGAAATATCTTTCCTGCTTATAGTGCATTTTATGGATAGGGATATAGGCTCCCATTTATTTTGTGGCATCCAGGGTGCAGAGAGAGAGATTTAACTGCAGGTTGCTTTGTATTTAGATAGAAGGCAGTTTATCTCATATGTTGCCTCTGTAGACATTAAGAGTTTAGTGCTTAGTGCTTAGCACTTAGTAGTCTGGGGTTTTCTGGGTGACCAGAATGTTAAACCTTGTCTGTAAATACTGTATATAATGTAATTTTGTGTTGTATGTTTTGAGTCTTGTGTAGTTTATCGTAATAAATATTTGTTTTAAGTGAGTGTGCCTGGTTTATTATTCCTCACAAGAAAGCTGTGCCGGGGAATAAAAAATTAATGTGCCTCTAGTTATGCCAGCCGCTTGGATATATCATTAGAAATCATGTATAAATTGGGGGTTATGAATAATTATTTCACTTATTGACTAAACTGCTCAGTCAATTCCTAATTTTCACCAGTTGTGTAACCCCCCATTTGTAACAATATGAATGTGGTCTTGAGCAAAGTGTATATTGAAAGTATTTAAGTACTATAGCACTCAGCAGAATATCTACACTGAAATAATTCCATCATTTAATGTTTAATTACAGTACTTTTGAGTACACATTTTTTTCAGGGTTCGTTAACTTATATTATTTTCGCTATTACTACTGAATTTGACAGAAGTTGAAGAGAGGAAATATTTAAAATATATAACAATTGCATTTCTCAAAATTAAATGTGACCCCCACATGTATGTGTGACTGTGTGTGTCCCATGTTGTGTGTCCCATGGCTGGTGTCCTTTCTACGGTGTATCCTGAACCTGTTGTCTGCTGTATTAGGTTCTTTCTCACTGTAATTATATATTGGACTAAGCAATAATTGAAAATTGGTAGATGTATAAGTATATTTATTAACGGTCAATAACTGTGGGACTGAGAAAGTGACAGAGAACTATCTGTTTCATTTGGTTCTCTTGCATTACATTATTCCACTGATAATGGGTCATCAAAGGTCAGTGGATCTTGCAGAACATTCAATTTAATGGCCTGTACATCAACACGACTAAACTTGCTTTTGAATTTCACACAGCAATTAGTAATTCTTAATATTTGGTCTTTGAGAAATATATAGATTAAAGATAGATTTAAGATAGAGGAAGGGTAATTCAACCTAAAATGTTAATATATATTGGCTTACAATATAGTCACTGATGATGTGCAGTTCCAAATTCTGTGCATCTAAGCATAACAGTCAGAAAATGAATTACAGTGATGCATGAGATGTATTGGCTTTTGTGGGTTAGTAGGATTGCCGAAAGGTTTTATTTAGTGAACTATTCATTCTATGATTTATGGACTATTAATATATATTGAATACTTTCTTGAAAAACAGAACAGTACCTAAGTATTGGAATTAATGCATACAAAAGAGTAGACTTAAAACTAATGATTACTTGAGTAGAGTGCTAAGAAATTGTTTATGTTTTAAGAAACAATGCAATTTTGTTTTTAGGACCATCTCAAATTATTCCAAAAATGAGAAATTATATAAAAAACACTTTTTACATATCAAGAAAAAGTATTTGTTCTAATAAGTACTCTGTGTAAGATACAGTTACTAAACTGTTAAAATTATTCTCAGCAAAAACACATAAAATGAATACCAATTTTTTTTCTAATGTTTAATCAATATATACTTATTTTAAATACTGAACATTTACTCTAATGCACAGTAAAATCTACTTATCTGATACATTTTAATGCTGCTTTAAACAATCACACATTTGAGCTAAGCAATTCTAGTGAACAGCATAAATACAGTAAAATGTAAAGACAGATTACTGGGTATGAAAATAATATTTTGCAAATGATTTTGAACACATTTTTAAATGGGTTACCTTTCCTACTGTGTCTTAAAATATAACAAAATGTAAAATATTTCAAAAGACTTGAACGAGTTAATTAAAAGGAGATATACACAGCTTATTCAAAGCTCTTGGTGCTGAGGTCATGGCAATGCTTAGATCAAAACTACTTAAAATGTACTGCAAATTTATTCATTCTTGATGAATCACTCCTCCAAGAGAAAAGGGATTAAAGGATTTCTCCCTATAGTATAAAATGAAGTATGATTGCCACAAGATACAGCTTAATAAGAAAGGTAGGTGGGAAATTTCACTTAAAATTCTGCTGCTCTTACAAAAACATTTTCTAGAGCTATTGCAGCTCTACAAAGGGATGTTCTGCTTTTCATGTTCTGTATATTCATACTTCAAAAAGAAATACCTATGCCAAATGCATTATACACAGCTTTGTAATTGGGCTGAGGCATCCAATTTACTAAAATGAAAGAGAAAAAAAGATGCAACACAATAAATGAAACATAGTTATATGATCACTTTAAAACACACCTCCTCTATTCCCTTACAGAGTCAGAACTGTAAACTTTTCTCCAAGATGCCAGGCTTAGAGAGTGAGGCAGTAAAGTGTAGAATTCTGGCCGAGATATTCTTTCTGAAACAGAAGAAATCTTATGTTCACAAACCCACTGTTATTTTTGCCTTATCAACAAAATAAGACACTTGGATGGTTTTTGTTTAATAATAAGAATAATAATAAGAAGCCTTAGTTTAGGAAATTAGTCAATAAATATAATAATTTCCACTATTATATCTGTTCAAGAATCATCTTGTATGATATGTAAAGGTTTGTCTTGTATGTTTCTGTGTAAAATATTGTATTGTTCAGTGGATGTTTTGGGTTTAGGGTCGATGAGACCTGTTTTGGTGTTACATTTGGTGTTACCCAGGACAGTGAAGTTATAAACTCCCATGATGGATGTCCACTGGTGGCGACTGGATGTCTAGCAGAGAGCCATAAGCCCATCTGTACCTGATCTCAAAATCACAGGGATTAGTCAATCACCCAAACGTAGATCAAACAATAGTTGACGTGGTGTCCCAGACATATACCTGATAGCATCTTAACCAATCACCAACTGGTTATGTCACCCCATATAAACTTTACCCCAACACATTCTCACCAGTTAACCACATGGCTTTTCCCACCATATGACTGCAAGCATTCCAAGTCAGGACGTCCAAGAAGCCAGGCCCAGTGAGCCAGCAAAGTACAGAATTCTGCCGAATATATTCTTCCTGAAACTGAAATAAATTTGTGTTCGTAATACCCACTGTTGTTTTCACCTGATTAATGAAACTAGTTATAGACAGACTCATTAATTGTTGACATCCAGAATATCTGACCATATTCTGAAAAGCTATAACCGGAATGAACCGAGTTCCCATTTTGTCTACCTTTTGTTTACCTTTGTCAAGAAGACACACAGTGTTTTAAAGATAGAAGTCAGCATGACACTACTTTGGCAGAGCTTCCTGAGCCCCATTGCAAGCTGCTACAGATGCAGCCATTCAAAATGAGCGGTAAAAACCCGTGGTGCAGTAACCAACCCGCAGGGCACCGTAGGGCACCGCAGGGCAAGTGATTGGCTGGCCAAAATGACTGACAGGGGCACTCGTGGTGCATTGGTTGGTAGTGAAAAGATTTAATCATTTAATGTCTTTACTGTGCACATTTCAATCCGCTTAGTTTTGAATATTTATATGGAATTTTACCACTAAAGGGAAATTTTAGTAGCTGAGCATAAAAAGAAGAGGAGCATAACGCATCTGAAGGTCATAAACGATATTAATTTTGGAACATAAACATACAGTATATAGCTGGTCTTGGTACTTTAAAGAAAAAAATACACACCAGTATTCCATTTCTCCCTAAACATTTTAAGCATCGAAGTCTTTAACTAACGTGATACCGGAGTCAACAAGCATACTTTTAGAATTTGATTAAAAGGGAATATAATATGGAATCGCGTATCTAAAGAATTTAATAACGGTATGATTATATCCGTGTACTGCGACAGGGCTGTGTAGGGCTGTTTCGCCTGCCTGTTCATGCGAGCTGTCTTGTAGCCTACTGGTCTAGGTGCGTGACTACCAACTGGCTTGTGTTTGAATCCAGCTGGTGCTGGGCTTTTCTTTTAACAAACATTTCTTCGAAAAAATAGAATAGCGATATTATGGACAATCAATTGACTCTTATATTTCAAAATATCGTAACATGCTCGATATTTGCGATATTTTGAACATATCTTCCCTTCTGACAGCGGTTCCTGCTTCTATTGTGTGTGTGTGTGCAACAGAGTAAATTTTTATAGAGAAATGGAGGCTGGACAGTATGCGTTACAATATAAACATTTATATTGATTTAAATCGTGTTCTGATTTAAATCGCAAACGCGTGTTTAATTATGTGTTTTTTAATCATAATCAGGCTAATGCATTTCTACATTTTCTGTATGAACCAGCTTAGAGGTTCATACAGAAAGACAGCTTGTGTTTAAATTGAGTGTAAGGTAATTTATGCTTCTAAAGTCATGGTCAGCATTTATTATTGTACTGTGCTGTAAACTTTTTCTGTGCCTAGTCACATTATTTTATAGCGTTTTTATTGCGTTATTAAATCCGGTGGCGCTGTGTGTTAGTTTCCTGACTCCCATGTCACATGGTCTGTGATTGAGTCCCATGGAACTATGACTTTATTTTTTAACAAACATTTCTTTGAAAAAATGAAACGTTTCCCTTGGTCAGAGATTAAATAAATCCTCACTCGCACCAAACAAATTTATATTTCTAAATATCACAAAATACGTTCCTTGTCTTCCAATCGAGTCGAGTTGACATTGGAAGCCTGCCACACCCGGACTGTTAAACCAACGCATTAGCACGTCAAAGCCCATTGAGGGTATTGAGCCAGTATTGGCTTTAGTATTCCCCCCCTATCCCCTCAATTCAATTCAATTCAAGGTGTTTTATTTGCATGACAGATGGGTACAAGCAGTGTTGGGTATGTATATTGTAACGCTTACGGCAGACAGGCACTTTGTAAGAGCCGGCGCACCAGAGCAGCGCACCGAGGGAGCGTCTGCATTTATAACTTAGTTTTTAAAATTAGTCAAGCAATATGAAGCATCTACTTTTACTTTTAAGTCCCTTAAATACATTTAGTACAGCTTTCTCACCACTTAAGATTGCTTTTGATATCATCCTTACACAAAGCAGAAGGGAGATCTTAGTGCCTGAGCATAAAAAGAATAGGAGCATACTGCAACGCGTGTGAAGTCCATAAACGATATTAATTTTGGAACTTAAACATACAGTATATGGCTGGTCTCGGTACTTTAAAGAAAACATACACACCAGTATTCCATTTCTCCCTAAACATTTTAAGCATCGAAGTCTTTAACTAACGCGATACCGGAGTCAACAAGCATACTTTTAGAATTTGATTAAAAGGGAATATAATATGGAATCGCGTATCTCAAGAAATTAATAACGATAAAATTATATTCATGTCCATACACCCTGGACATAGCGCCAGTCCATCACAGGACAGACAGACACAAACACACACACACCAGGGCCAGTTTTCCCATAAACCAATTAACTTACCAGTATGTTTTGGAGTGCGAGAGGGAGTCATATCACACATATGGAGAAAAACCATGTAACCCAGAGAGAACATGCAAACCCCACACACACAGGATGGCAGGAATTGAACCTAGGACCCCAGTGCTGCAAGATAGCAATGCTAACCACTTCGCCACCATTATAAATGGATGGATATCTTAGTTATCTTTCTAGTTCACAGGTTTGCATGCATAATTTAATTTTGAAAGCCACTGAGACATCAGGTACTACTGTTGTATTTATGAAAAAGAAACAAAACAAAAAACATACTAACAACTGTGCCATCCTACTCCTTAGTTAATACATTTTATTATTCATAAACAGTTAACATTGTTAGCAAAATATTTGGAATTATATTTAACCCTATTTTTTCTTTAGTTTTGTATTTAACTTATTATATGATAGTCAGACTTAATGTATATTTGAACAATGAAAATATACTTTTACAAGATTTTACATTAAGCACTTAAAATTAATATGGTTAATAATAGTAAACTGTAACATGCTGTAACAAGATCGGTTAAACTGCAAAGAAAATGCTTTCAGAGAAAATGTTTCAGGTGTGAAGAACATAGATCTCCAATGCAATTTCAACCAAACCTGTTCCCACACACCCTGCCCCCACTACCATTAGAATATACACAAAGCACTGAAATCTTTCAAGCTAATGATCAGGTGACCCGAGAGAGAGCGAGAGAAACACCAAGGGGTGCAGAACCAGGGAACTATTTACATGGAAAACAGGCGATCTCCCCAGACTGTACGCCTGTTTCACTGTTACCTGGATACCTCTTTATTTAGAACTCACTAACACTGATTTTTAGTTTAGAAGGATTCAAGTAGGGTTTTAGATGAAAGGCAGCGACCTTAATCAAGCCCAAATCATAATTGAACCCATTCAGAGCCTACATTACATTTTAGCGTTTCATTCTGAGCAGAAGACCCTCACACCTGAAGAAGGGGGAGGTGTCTTTCGCTGGAAATCTCGCCTGCTTCTACTTTACAACCGGAGTGCTGGCTGTGACGAATTAAACCGGTTTCACAGTTTTCAATCACAGACCATGTGACATGGGAGTCAGGAAACTAACACACAGTGCCACCGGATTTGATAACGCTATAAAAACACTATAAAATAATGTGACAAGGCACAGAACAAGTTTACAGCACAGTACAATAATAAATGCTGACCATGACTTTAGAAGCATAAATTGCCTTACACTCAATTTAAACACAAGCTGTCTTTAGCCCTCTAAGCTGGTTCATACAGAAATGTAGAGAACCAGGCTCAGAACACACAGCTTCATTAGCGAATACATATGCAGGACAACTAGAGAAGACGTTTTACAGAGGATGGATTTTTAGAAACATCCCATCAGTGACATCACTGAAGTCAACTCCTAGGTACTGTAACTGTCGTGTGGATAGTTTCACAAGAATCAGACAAAGGTTTAAGCATCGCTTGTTCTAGATAAAACTGCAAAAAAAAAACAACAACCCATAATGTACTTCTTTGCGGCTCTGTTTGCCCAAATCATATATTCACAACGTGAAATCTAGAAAATAATATTACGTAACCAAAATCCGCAATATGGAAACAGAACCTGTGTAATTGTTGATAGATGATGTACTCGTAACATTTTTTCAAGACGAACTACAACATTTAAAAAATGACTTGTATGTACTTGATATCTCTAATCAATCCACAGGTCCCAGCACAAAACGAAACTAAAACGCATACCGTTTTGCACTTCTTATTAGTTGCTCAAAAGTAATTTGACCGTATGAAATGCATAATATAAACCTAGAAACATATACGTGAGCAGTACTTAAGCACTGTAGTATCGGTGTTAAGACATACCTCTCAAATACTGTAAATCAAGTTAAAAATATCTCAAGACCGATTCTGGTCATAATGAAGCCATGTTTCGTGTATGTTTTCTTTAAAGTACCGAGAACAGCCATATACTGTATGTTTATGTTCCAAAATTAATATTGTTTATGGCCTTCACACGCGTTGCAGTATGCTCCTATTCTTTTTATGCTCCGCTACTAAGATTTCCCTTCAGTGGTAAAATTAGATATGAATATTCAATACTTAAACGGGCACAGTTAAGACATTAAATATACATATACATACTGTATACAGTAAAGTTTTCATACGGTAATATGTTTATGTTCCTAAATCAATCTCTTTTATGAGCATGTGAAAGGCATGGTGAATCGATTCTCAAAAATTACTGTACTTTGCATGATTGGAAACAAATGCGTGATTGCGAAATGCTGTGGTGTTACATTTACAAAGACGGTCAATGAAAAAAAGAATGTTGACCAGGGCAATACTTTGAGTTTACACTTACAGCTTGTCCAAGGTCATTCATTATTATACTATTAGTAATATCTTCGTTAAAGACTGATGGCCACAGCTCAAACATGAGAGGTTGAGCGTTATTAGCTCCACCTTGCGGAAATTCCGGATACTATTATTTTGCTTGTCGTATTATAGGAGAATTTACGGTAACTAGCGGTATTTACCGGTAGCTTGCGGTAGACTGCGTACAGCGTACCGCAAAATAATGCGGTATCGCCCGCGCATTTTGAATGGCTGCATCTGTAGGTGATGCCGGGCAAAGGCTCTTTCTCTCTCTCTTCTGGAGGGTCCCAGTACAGAGAAAATGCCCCTGACAAATCCACCCAGTTCCTTTTTACCAGCACAACGTTTAAACTTATCAAGGACATTTGGACAATGGAATAGTTGAGGAAAACTTCATTATTCACATTATTCTCAAAATTGAAATATTATTCTAAACAAGTTTGATGTTCAGTTCACGACAATAAATGCATATTTACTTGTCTCTGGAATTTAATGTGATTTAATTATATGAGACTGAAGAATCTATGAGTTATACTGTAACAAGTTATAGTTGATGCATATTTTAATTATGAAGTTAGTAACACTGATCTTTGTGATCTCCGAGGGAATGATCAACATTCCATATCACGGCAGATTGTTTTACAAATATGTGCTTTTGTGTTGTTGATTGTTGCATATTTTGATTATATCAATAAATAGTACATTGCATTGTATATTTAGAATCCAGTTTGTGAGACTGTAAATTATTATGTTTACTCTTGCAATTTACTGTTACAATTTCTGATTCTTACAGCAAATTAAAGCCCCCATCTTTTAAATAATACATTTAAGTTTATATAGTGCCTTTAAAACCACCTTCTCAAAGCTGTTTACAGAAAAGAAAAATGTTAAAACAATGAAAACCGCAACAATGATAGGGAATAAAATTTGCAAAAAGAAACAGAAGGGTTTATAATGTAATAGAAGATGCAAAGGAAAAAATAGACATCAATTAAACAAAAGCCTTTTTAAAGAAGGTTTTGAGTCTGGATTGGAAGACTTTGAGGGAAGATAACTTTCTGATATCCTAGGGGATACAATTTCAGAGTTTTGGGGCATAGTAAGAGAAGATCCTGTCACCCATAAAATGTAGTCGGGCTTGGGGGACAGAAGACCAGAATTAGACGAACGAAGGTTGAGCGGTGGGGAGAAGAATGATAGTAAATCAGGCAAATACTATATGACTAGCCAAGTAGAGCCTTATAGGTGACCATGAGGATTTTGAAGTTTACACAAAACTTGACAGGAAGCCAGTGCAAAGACTCCAGGACAGGAATATTGTGATCCCTTGCAAGAGACGTGTCAAATTCTGGACATACTGAAGTTTGTTCAGAGTTAATTTAGATACCCAGTGAGTAGGGTATTGCAGTAATCAATTCTAGAGAAGACGAATGTGTTGACCAGTAAGAAAGGCACCAAATACGTGTTAGACTGCAGTAGACATGCATACGCAGGTCAGTATACCATGGATTAGAGTGAGTTGGTTCAAGTTATGAGAAGAGTTAAGGTGTCACGAGTAAAAAAAAGAGAGCTATTAAATACCTGAATCTTCTTTTCCAGAGGATCAGAGTTAGAAAAGCAAGGTGAGGATAGAGCATAATCAGCAAACCTAGTCTAGTCAACTGATCTCCAGTATTAAAAACATACATAGTGTGGGGGTGAAGAGTAAGAGACAGGGAATACTAGATCAAAGAGGACAGCTAGGTAGAAAAACCTAGGTCAAGATAAGTGACAATCAAAAGAGTCATTTGCTATTATTAAGTCCAAGGTGCAATCTTTGTTGTGAGTTGGACTGAGAGCAAACTTTATGAGACTAAAGCATTCCAACTAAGCTAGAACATCTTTAGCTAAATTGGAAGGCTGAGAATCAACACTGATATTTTTAAATGACAAACGTAAAAGAAAAAGTAAATCTAATCCCCTAAAAAGGTACTATTATGGTTGGGGGGTTTGTAAACCGTAACAATGACAGAAATATTTAAACAAGTCACTCAAATGAAGAAGGCAGAGGTACAGTAACATGACTTACACAGAAGAGGAAATTATACAGATAAAGCCACTCAGAATTTGCAGTATTACTTCCAAATACGGTAAAAGTTGTGCAATGCATTACAGTATGTAATTTACTGGCCAAAGATGATCAATAGGTGACACTTGGGATGTATTAGATGTTAGTGAAATGATGGCTTTATTTAATCTCTCTACTATTTTTTTTTTAAATGCACTTAATATGGAAAAATAATTTGGAATTTTACAAGTAAAGGGAAATTTTGGTACCTGAGCATAAAATGAACAAGAACATATTGTCTCTGAAAATCATTAACAATATTAAATAAGGAATATAAATGTATAATACATACTGTATATAGCTGGTAGTGGTAGCTAAAATAAAAAAAAACAGTATTGCACTTTCTTCATATACATTTTATGCAACACAGTCTTTAACTCAGTCACTTACTATGGTTATTTCTAACTATATTAAGTTTATATAGTTTATAAAAAGCTATAATGTTTTAACCTTTTCTATGAATACTTGTGCTTGTTATTGCAGTAAAAAATGTGTACTTTTTATAATCTACTTAATAGGGAATATAATATCGTGTATCTAAAGAAATGAATAATGATATTAATTTAAGGATTTATATATATAGTAGCTCAAAGTATAATCGTAGTCCACTTTCTTTGTAAACATCTGCATCAATTTGACTCATTCACTCATGTTTACTTGGAACAGCCAGCAGCCATGTCACCCTGCAGCTTGCAATTGGCAGCCCACTGAAGCTAAGCAAGTGTGAGCCTGGTCAGTACCTGGATGGAAGACTTCCTGGGAAAAACTAAGGTTGCTGCTGGAAGAGGTGTTAGTGAGGCCAGCAGGGGGTGCTCACCCTGTGGTCCATGTGGGCCCTAATGCCCCAGTATAGTGACGGGGACACTATACTGTAAACAAGCGCCGTCTTTCGGATGAGATGTAAAACCGAGGTCCTCTCTCTATGGTCATTAAAAATCCCAGGGTGTTTCTTGAAAATAGTAGGGGTGTAACCCCTTGGTGTCCTGGCCAAATTTCCTATGCCTCCTAAAAATCCCCCTCTATGAACTGGCTACATTATTTTGTTCACCATCCCACTCTGATGGCAGCCAGAGCGACGTGCCGGATGGAGTATTCTCGGTCGCATTTAATGGCAATGTCAGCTCAAGACTTGGTTCAAACCACCAAATGGAGATGGGCGTGCCGCCAAGCGGACCCTGCTGATGCGGGATTAACGCTAGGATGAGAGAGAGACTAATGTTTACTAGGAAACATTTTGCCTGTCCTTTTCAGCTATGGTTTTAGCTGCCAAGGGGCTTGTTAGCATAATGGTTTCAGTGCGTGCACCTGTGTCAATCTAAGTGGTTTTATAATAAATAACATAATAATAATTAACAAAAAAAATAACAATTTGAATTCCAAAAAGATTAACTATAGAATGTCTTTTTTTTCTGTTTCAGCTTAATGAGGCAAATATGAAGTCAAGTCAGTCAGGTTCTCGGAGTGTAACAAGTACAAAAACATTTCGCATATAAAAACCGTGAAAGCAGCAGTCCTTAAATTTAGATTGGGTTTCTCCGTAGGTGTCCGAATAGTTCAACGAAATAAATTGCAATACATTCAGGCAGACAGATTTCAAATTCTTCAAGCATAATTAGATCTTTAAGGTTTGACGAAATCAGATTCTTTGCAATTATTACTTGACTTCTCAAAAGATACTGTACCTGTTTCTCATTTCTCTCATCTTTGCAAAGGTCTGATTTTAAAAAAAATTTTGAGACCTTGGATGGCATGCCTCAGGGACATATTCGTAGTATAATACAAACAAAAGAGCAAAAGGGCACACCGTGATCTTGACATGCAGGTGTGAAGTAGGGTTATAATTTTCTGTTTTATAAGGTTTTGGATTCATGTTAATATTTGTATCTGTTGTAACAGGAAATACAATGGCAAATATAATTGAGGTTCTACTGTTTAAAGTTTAAGCTTTTAAAGTCATGCAATGTCTAAGTTAGGCAGGAACATGCCATTGTTTTTTGTTTTTGATTTTCTTTAAAAAAATGTTTTAAAAAGTCAACTTCCCATTTTCATCTAGCCGTAACTATAGTGGGAATGTAGCATATTTGAGGGCTTCTTTGTAGTGGTCCTTTGTATTATGGTACTGCAGTTTGTATTTCATGTAATTGTGGTGTCGGTTTGGCAGATTTTATTCTGTGCCAAACTTTGGAGGAGTCTGAGAAATGTTGCAAGACATATGTTTTATCGATAGCGGTTAGTGTCTCTGTTTACTGGGGACATATCAGATGTTAAACTGAGGAAGGCATTCACCCCCACACCCCAGAAAGATGAAGGTGATAAAGGTGATACAAATTAATTCAAAAGGGTTCAGTGTGTTAACATGAACTCTAACAGAGCCACTTGTGAGAGCAAGGTGACCTTCTGCTCAGTTAGTCTTCAGTCCACAGCATATTAATGTAGAATTAATAAGGTACATCTGTTTGTTCCTTTGTAAATAAAAAAATCATCCAGCTCCTAATTGTCTGAAGAAACACTATTTATCTTCATCACTTATGTTTGTAGCAGCATGTTCTGTAGGTTTTTTTCTTTAGTTTATCATTTTAAAAATCTTGCCACCATTCATTTGGGATGTATTTTTTTTTCTGCTACTTCAAGCTAGGTTTGTGTATCCTCATACTTCAAAGCACATTTTTCAATAGATGATAAAATCTTTTGTATCTTTCCAGAGGTCTAATCCATCTGTGTCCTGAAACAAAATAAAAAGAAACACATTATCCATCTTAAATGTTTGTTGGAGTAAAATGAATAAATGCATCAATACAATAAAATGAGTATGTAAATATTTCTGTGTTTATAATGATATTCTCGGGATCACTAAAAAATGGGTTGTTCTCTGGGTAAAAACGTTTCTCTAGCATTACTGATATCAGCACTCTACCCAAACCCTGCTTTTATTCCCTGTGTTATTTTTGACTACTAAAACTTTGAAGGGATACCCATGTTTGAATTTCATCCATCCATTTTCTAACTGCTTTAACAGCCAGCAGCCATATCACCCTGCAACTCACAACTGGCAACCCACTGAAGCTAAGCAGGTGTGAGCCTGGTCAGTACCTGGATGGGAGACCTCCTGGGAAAAACTAAGGTTGCTGCTGGAAGAGGTGTTAGCGGGGCCAGCAGGGGGCGCTCACCCTGCGGCTCATGTGGGTCCTAATGCCCCAGTATAGTGATGGGGACACTATACTGTAAACAGGCGCCGTCCTTCGGATGAGACGTAAAACCGAGGTCCTGACTCTCTGTGGTCATTAAAAATCCCAGGGTGTTTCTCGAAAAGAGTAGGGGTGTAACCCCGGCATCCTGGCCAGGTGGATGCTACACATTGGTGGTGGTGGAGGGGAGTCCCCATTACCTGTAAAGCGCTTTGAGTGAAGTGTCCAGAAAAAGCGCTATATAAGTGTGAGCAATTATTATTATTATTTATCCAATACTGTTCATGGGAGAGCTGGAGCCTTTCTCCACAAGCAACGAGCTCAAGGTAAGGACATACAAACTTCACAGTGATAGCGCCCCAGGTCTGGAATTGAACCCATGGCCCCAGTGTCATGAGGCAGCAATGCTGTACCGCCATACTGATCTACTTTTTAATTTCTTTATTTAAATTAACCTTCTTAAAAGCTGGCTATATAAAGAGATTGATTCTTAGTCATCATATTCATGACTAGTAAATTACTGGAGGAAGGCAGAGAAGACAGAGAGAAGATATACCATCATACTCCTTCTAAACTTGTGTCATCCAAGAGGACCTTGTTATGAAGAGTCTTGGAGACCACATTCTGGCTAAGTAATCTGAACCTAATTTTAATGCCCTGTTTATTTTAGGAAATTCTGATTTATTTTGTGTAGAATAGTCCAACTAAAACTGTTCTCTCCTAGTTTGATGATGCATTTTTAAAATAGGGAGATTGATTAACATTCATTTTTGGGCACCTATTTTGAAAGAAAGGAGATTTAGTCCTGAATTATTCTTCTTGTAGGAAAAAGGCCTCTAGTTTGTTCTCTTTTTGATCTAGGCATTACACAATGTTTTATGATACAGGACTAGCTAAGCCCTGGGAGTGTAGAACATAGGCCTCTGTGATGCATACTGTATGCAGTATATGTTAGATTGTAAATGGTATATGTTGCTGTAACATTTATTATTATGTGTTATATGTTGCTGTAACATTTATTATTATGTGTTGTAGGCTGTGATTTTATTGTAAAAAAAATGTTCTGTTGACACTGACCCTGAATTAAGTATTATTTCACCAGAGTTGTGCCAGATAATATAAAGAACACACATGCATCAAATTGTTACCTACCATCAAGTTATACACTTATATTTTAACTGCTGCCCCTGTTCTGTAATAAATGTCAGCAAAAACTATTGAGACAAAAATATTTGGTGGATGCACCATTGGCAACAATTACAGTCGGGAGTCTGTTTCTTTAAAGTCTCTACCAAATTTGCCTACCAGATTGGAACAATTGTTGTACATTCTTCTTGGCAGATATGCTGAAGCTGTCTTAAATTGCTTGGGAATTGTTTATGGTCAGCAGGTTTTCCTGCATTTGTTAATGCTTTGCTCCATCAATATTCCCACCAGTCTTGACAAACTTCATAGTCCCTGCTGATGAGAAGGAGAACTATAACACAATGCAGTCACCATGATTAACAGTACAGATGGTGTTGACTGAGTGATGGGATCTATGTTGGGACCAAAAAATTCTAATTTTGCCTTCTAACCACAAACTCTTTTGCTACATGTTTGTAACAAAACTGAGATACTTAGTTGCAAACCCCATGCAGGATTTGTGATGATCAAGAATCTATGGCTTGTCATCATTAGCCTACTGTTTCATCTTCCTCTGCTCCCACATTATTCCCCTTCCATCTCCCAATACTGTGACCCTTGCTATCAAATATTTAACTTTTGGTAGATTACAAAAGACTGTCTATAATCATGGAATTCCCTTCAAAAAGGAATGCACCTAAGGTTTTTTATTTCTCTCTTTGCCTCTCTCAGATCAAGCAAGTTCTGTCACCCAGCATAGTACCATTTTCTGTGCAATGATATCACACAGCTTGCAGCTAGATGCCAGTTATAAAAATTTGGATTGTCCAGCTACTGCAGTACTCGAATAAAGAAGCTAAAGTCTCCAGCGTAGGTGCCTAGCCAAATCTACTCAATCAAATAAGCTCAATCCATTCCATGCTACATAATGGATGCTGCACATTGGTGGTGGTGGAGGGGAGTCCCCATTACCTGTAAAGCATTGTCCAGAAAAGCGCTATATAAATGTAAGCAATTATTATAATTATCACTGGGTTAATCGCGTCATTTGACGTCATGCTGGAAATTATCCGGCATCACCTTGTAAAACCACCAGTAGGAGCCAATAACGCTTAACCTCTCATGTACAGCATTTGAGCTTTTAAATTTAAACTGTGTATTACAGCATGTTAATCATCAGTCATTAAAATGTTGGTATATTTTATGAAAGCAAGATTGCTCAGTTGGACAAAAGTACACAACCTACCTTTATCAGAAATATTTATGCATCAAAGCCTTTACCGAAGATATTACTAATAGTATTAATAATGAATGACTTTGGACAAGCTGTATACTCAAAGTATCATTTCTTTAGCACATTTGTACAAGCACTTGGAATCTGTCCAAGCCCTACTTTGTCAGGCATTTTATTTTACTTCAATGGACATAAAAACTTGCTTTTAACAGGGCATTTCATAATTTCTAACTACGAAAATTATTTAAAATGCGACACTTATCATTCAACTAGAGCTCAAAATATCACAAGGATCCTCAAGAGCACAGCAAAGACTGTATTAAAAGATACTTGTATCAGATACATGAGAATCCAGGCTTTTTTATCAACGCTTTCTTGTCCGTATACCAGATATTATGGAACCACTTCAGAAGGGTGTCAGCCTGTCAGATTCCAGGAATCGGTGCTTTAAAGAAACAAAAAAACACCAGTATTCCATTTCTCCCTAAACATTTTAAGCATCGAAGTATTTAACTAACGTGAAATAGCGTGTAAAAAAGTGGTAGTTTTAAGCTTTTCTGCTAATATGGAATCGCATATCTAAAGAAATTAATAACGATATGATTATATTTGTGTACTGCGACAGGGCTGTGTAGGGCTGTTTCGCCTCTCTATTCATGTGACTTCCCTTGTAGCCTACTGGTCTATGTGCCTGATTACCAACTTACGGGTTGTGTGTTCAAATCCAGCTCGCAGTGTGACTTTTCTTTTAACAAACATTTCTTCAAAAAAATAGAATAGCAATATTATGGACAATCAATTGACTTTTATATTTCTAAATATCACAACATGATCGAATCTAAGTCATTTTTGATAACAATGAATAGTCATCTTCTTCCCTTATGACAACGGTCCCTGCTTCTGCTTCCTGCTTCTATTGTGTGTGTGTGTGGGGGATCCCTTCAGGTCTCAGATGTAAACCACAGATTACAAAGTAAATACCTAGACAAACGCAAACGCGTTTTTAATAAAATGCTTTTACTCATTCAGCAGAGAGAGAGCGTAAAACCTGGGCGTAACAGCTGTTCCTTTTTCTGATCACTTGCTCTCTGGATAAACGTCTCACCTCTCCTGTTCTTTGTTTTCCTAATTTGCCGATTATGCCTTCTGCGATCCACTCCTACCCTCACACCTAGAATAGAAGACTATTTTAAATTTCCCTTGTATGTGCTGTCCTTAAGGTGATATCACATAAAGGTGATATGTAAAATTATGTTTTTTTATTACTGTATGTTTATGTTCCAAAATTAATATCGTTTATGGCCTTCACACACGTTACAGTATGCTCCTATTCTTTTTATGCTCAGGTACTAAGATTTCCCTTCAGTGGTAAAATTCCATATAAATATTCAATACTACAACGGGCACAGTAAAGATGTTTACTGTAAATCTTTCTACGACAGACCAACGAACCACGAGTGCCCCTGTCGGTCAACCAATCACGTACCGCGGTACCGTGCATCATCTTGCGTCACAGTGCGCGACGCCGTAGTCGATTACCTCCGGTACGTGCCTGTACCAAGCACTTTGAATGGCTGCATCTGTATGATAATATTTTTTATGATGGATGACACTTGAAGCTCAAGTGTAGTATCAGCCAGTTGACTGTAACCTTACTGTAAAACATCATGCTGATCATAGCTCAAATTGCTTTTTGATCTGCCTCTTTGTCAGATTTTTCTCCCTTCATTCTAGCAAAAAGGCTCTTGTTTTATTGACTGCTAGACACAAATTTGACAATTGATGAAAAACCCGATAATGCAAGCTTTGGCCAATAGAACAGTTGTCTCTAAGTAACAGAAAATACCAGTTAGAGTTATGCATTGAGTTCTGAAAAATCGAAATTGCCATCCACCCATCCTCAAATGTACCCAAATATATTATATATACAAATAATATATAATAATTAAAGCTTCATAAATTCCATATTTATTTTAAAATGATAAATATTCATATAAAACTGTATATAATATCACTGTGCATTGTCAGATATCAACTGTTTTTAAAGATGTGTTATCATAAGGATATACTAAAAGTATGTGTTTTTCTCTGTCTGTTTCGTTCTTGTCAATTTTGACAATTATAACGCTTTTCTGGACACTCCACTCAAAATGCTTTACAGGTAATAGGAACTCTCTTTCACAACCACCAAAGTGTAGCACCCCATTGGATAATGTGTGGCAGCCAAAGTGCTCCTATACACACACCACACATCAACGGGAGGAGAACAGAGTAATGAACCCATTTAATAGATTAGGATTATAAGGAGGCCATTATTGGTAAATACCAGGGGGAAGTTTGACCAGGACACTGGAATAGCACCCCTGCTCTTTTCGAGAAACACTCTGGGATTGTCATCTGAAGGACAGCGCCTTTTTTACAGTATACAGCAACCTTAGATTTTCTAGGAGGTCTCCGATCCAGGTATTGGCCAGGCTCTTGACCTGTTTAGCTTCATTTGGTTGCCAGTTGTGAGTTGTAGGGTGATATAGCTGCTAGAAAATATGTTGAGTACAAAGGTGTCTCCTGTTCTCTGTTTTAAATGCTGTTCTCTTAGTTTCTGCACTCTGTGTCTCTCTACTTTCTGCTTGACTTTTGAGACATTCTGAGGACATCCGTTAGGTAGATTGTTTACATGAATTTGAATACTTGAATTATTTTATTTTGTTGTAAACCCTTTTCAAAGACTTAAAAGATTTAATTATTTCATGCTGTCAGATTAGGACATTCTTTAAAGACTGAGAATGTATTCTATCACTCTTGTCTGTTTTGATCCCAGAATAGCACTGTATTTTGTAGCTTGACAAAATATTTTGTATACAGTATTCTAAGTGGGAACTTTCTATTGCATTGTATAATTTTTATTTAACATTCCTTTATATAAATTAAACACTTTTGATTATGTATAATATTATTGTTCTTATTGCTTACCCATATTTCCTAGAAGATTAAAATGATAATTCAACACATATGCCTAAGGCTTTTTCATACATACAGATGCAGCCATTCAAAGTGCGCGGCACAGACACGTACCGGAGGTAATTGGCTATGGCCTCGTGCGTCACGATGCAAAAAACTGCGGTACGTGATTGGTTGACCGACAGGGGCACTCGTGGTCGGTCATAGAAAGATTTACAGTAAATGTCTTTACTGTGCCCATTGTAGTATTGAATATTCATATGGAATTTTACCAGTGAAGGGAAATCTTAGTAGCTGAGCATAAAAAGAATAGGAGCATACCGTAATGCGTGTGAAGACCATAAACGATATTAATTTTGGAGCATAAACATACAGTATATGGCTGGTCTTGGTACTTTAAAGAAAAAATACACACCAGTATTCCATTTCTCCCTCAACATTTTAAGCATCGAAGTCTTTAACTAACGTGATACCAGAGTCAACAAGCATACTTTTAGAATTTGATTAAAATGGAATATAATATGGGATCGCGTATCTAAAGAAATTAATAACGATATAATTATATTCATGTACCGCAACACAAGAATAGTACACGCTGTACATTGTCTGTCGATAATGTTTCTGTAGTGCTTTTTCAGCACTCTGCATGTGACCTTGTGGGTGGTGCTGTGGGTTAGGTTCCTGACTCCTAAGTCACATGGTCTGTGATCGAATCCTACTGGAACTATGACTTTATTCTTTAACAAACATTTCTTTGAAAAAATGAAACGTTTCCCTTGGTCAGAGATTAAATAAAACCTCACTCACACCAAACAAATTTATATTTCTAAATATCACAACATGATCGAATTTAATCTTTTTAATAACAATGAATAGTCACCTATGCGTTACAAAATAAACATTTATATTGATTTGAATCGCGTTTTGATTTAAATCGTAAACGCGTGTTTAAATATATGTGTTTAAAGGCGATATACTGTATAAAAGCGCTGATTCTTATGGAGTGTGTTCCGCCGGGGAGTCAAATTTTTTTTTTTTAATCGCGTATCTAAGGAAAATTGCAGTATAACTTTGTTCATGCACAAACAGTGGCATGTTACATTATTAATTTGGGTGTCTCCTCTTGCCAGAAAGCTCTAAATTGCATTTTGAGTGCGGTTTTTGACTTTTTCTAAATTGCAACCCATAAATAAAGCTGATACAGTTTAGACTTACTGTATTTTAAACTGTATTACAGCAGCACATTGGACAATGCAACGTTAATTGCAAAAATGCACTTGGAATCTGTCCAAGCCCTACTTTGTCAGGCATTTTCTTTTACTGCAACGGACATAAAAACTCTCTTGCTTTTAACAGAGCAGGAAGGACGTCCTGAAAGCAGGACGATTTCAGGAAGCTTTCTGGAGCAGCACTGTCAGAACTGAGTGCTGACAGTCAATCTGGACAAGACCAGAGTTATGGTTTTCCAGAAAAAAAGCCAGACCTCCAGAAAGCTTCCTGAAATAATATATATATTATATATAGAAAGATATAATGATGTGTTCCCGCTTACACATCGCACGACTTTAAAAGCTAGAAAAACAGGTTTCGATTCACATTATCTGGTGAGCCTTGTTTTGTCAAAGGACAGCACAAAAAAAAACAGACATTGTGTGGTATTGCACGGAGCTCAGTCAATTCAAACAAGTTCAGTTTAAAAAAAACTGCAACAGACATAAAAACTCCCTTGCTTTTAACAGAAGGTTTCATAATTGCCAACTACGAAATTTATTTTAACTGCGACACTTATCATTCAACTTTAAATAAACTTTATTTTATATAGCGTTTTAAATGAATAAGTAATTAGATTGCTCATAAACCTAATCGCTTTTTCTACATAAACACAGCGTGATTGCTCTCTGAAAATGCTTTTTCTTTATATTTAGGCTCAGATTTCAACTATAGTTCGTATTATTATAAACTTTCTTGGAAAAATGTCTTTTATGTAAACCATGTTTGCTATTAATTCATTTAGGGCTAGAATATGTTCATTGTCTTCCAATCGAGTCGAGTTGACATTAGAAGCTTGCCAAGCCCGGACTGTTACACCAAGGCATTAGCATGTTAAAGTGATTTCATTGAGGAGCCTAGCTTTCTTAACTAGTAAGTACTGTACTTCCTACTTTGAAAATACCTGTGAAACAGGTTTAATTCGTCACAGCCAGCACTCCCACAGAGAGGGGGGTTGTACTCGTTAATGTCTTAGCACAAAGCAGAAACTTCTCGTATTTTCCGATGACATACAAGTGGAAAGATTACAGATTTTAATCGTCTTTTTTCTGAACCAGGGAAAATCTGATCATGTTTTCTATAACAATAATAAAAAACTTTATTTTACATATCACCTTTAAAAGTGGCATCTCAAAGCAATACAGTAGATGTAAACCACAGATTACAAAGTAAATACCCAGACAAACGCAAACGCGTTTTTAATAAAATGCTTTTATTCATTCAGCAGAGAGAGAGCGTAAGACCTGGGAGTATCAGCTGTTCCTTTTTCTGATCACTCGCTCTCTGGATAAACGTCTCGCCTGTCCTGTTCTTTGTTTTCCTAATTTGCCGATTATGCCTGCTGCGATCCACTCCTACCCTCACACCTAAAGAAGACTATGTCAAATTTCTTTGTGTGGTCCATTGTGCAATTAACCCTTGTATGTGCTGTCCTTAAGGTGATATCACATAAAGGTGATATGTAAAATAATGTTTTTATTATTGTTTTAGAGAAACATGATCAGATTTTCCCCGGTTCAGAAAAAAATATCTAAAGTATACTAGTTTGTCACTAGTATACTTTTAATACAGTCTTTGCTGTGCTTTAGAGGATCCTTGTGATATTTCGAGCTCTGGTTGAATGATAAGTGTCGCAGTTTAAATAAATTTCGTAGTTGGCAATTATGAAACGCTCTGTTAAAAGCAAGGGAGTTTTTATGTCTGTTGCAGTTTTTTTTAAACTGAACTTGTTTGAATTGACTGAGCTCCGTGCTGTACCACACAATGTCTGTTTTTTTTTGTGCTGTCCTTTGACAAGACAAGGCTCACCAGATAATGTGAATCGAAACCTGTTTTTCTAGCTTTTAAAGTCGTGCGATGTGTAAGCGGGAACACATCATTATATCTTACATATGAAAAATACATAATATAGCTCCCAAACAAACGCAAACGTGTTTTTAATAAGATGCTTTTATTCGTTCATAATCCGACGATCTCAGGAAGACTAATGGGGATCTGTCTTTTTTTCTGGAAAACCATAACTCTGGTCTTGTCCAGATTGACTGTCAGCGCTCAGGTCTGACAGTGCTGCTCCAGCAGCGCCAGGTTCTGCCGCAACCTCTGTTCTGTGGGCGACAGCAGGACCAGGTTCCTGCAAAGAGCAGGAACTCGATTTCTGTAATTAATGCAGATCAGTAAATCAATTGACAAAACAGTTATTGCGCCCGGCTCCTCAATGGGCTTTGACGTGCTAATGCGTTGGTTTAACAGTCTGGGTTTGGCAATGTTTTTTATTATTGTTATAAAGAACCATGATCAGATTTTCCCCGGTTCAGGAAAAAAGATCTAAAAGACTGTACTGTATACTAGTTTGTCACTCTTCTCATCCCCTCTTTGCTAAATGGCTTTTGAATAGAGTCACATGAAGAGAGAGGTGAAACAGCCCTACACAGCCCTGTCGCAGTACAAGAATATAATTATATCTTATTAATTTCTTTAGATACGCGATTCTTTTAATACAGTCTTTGCTGTGCTCTAGAGAATCCTTGTGATATTTCGAGCTCTGGTTGAATGATAAGTGTCGCAGTTTAAATAATTTTCGTAGTTAGAAATTATGGAACGCTCTGTTAAAAGCAAGGGAGTTTTTATGTCCGTTGCAGTTTTTTTGCAACATTAATATAATTATATCATTATTAATTTCTTTAGATACGCGATTCCATATTATATTCCCTTTTAATCAAATTCTAAAAGTATGCTTGTTTACTCCGGTATCATGTTAGTTAAAGACTTCGATGCTTAAAATGTTTAGGGAGAAATGGAATACTGGTGTGTATGTTTTCTTTAAAGTACCGAGACCAGCCATATACTGTATGTTTAAGTTCCAAAATTAATATCGTTTATGGCCTTCACACGCGTTGCAGTATGCTCCTATTCTTTTTATGCTCAGGAACTAAGATTTCCCTTCAGTGGTAAAATTCCATATAAATATTCAATACTTAAACGGGCACAGTTAAGACATTAAATATACATTTACATACTGTATACAGTACAGTTTGCATACGGTAATATCTTTATGTTCCTAAATCAATCTCTTTAATGCGCATGTGAAAGGCATGGTGAATCGATTCTCAAAAATTACTGTACTTTGTATGATTGGAAACAAATGCGTGATTGCGTAATGCTGTGGTGTTACTTTTACAAAGACGGTCAATGAAAAAAAGAATGTGGACCAGGGCAATACTTTGAGTTTACAGCTTGTCCAAGGTCATTCATTATTAATACTATTAGTAATATCTTCGTTAAAGACTTTGATGGCGACAGCTCAAACATGAGAGGTTGAGCTTTATTAGCTCCACCTTGCGGAAATTCCGGATACTATTATTTGGTTGTGGTATTACAGGAGAATTTACGGTAACTAGCGGTATTTACCGGTAACTCGCGGTAGACTGCGTACAGCGTACCGGAAAATAATGCGGTATTGCCCGCGCACTTTGAATGGCTGTATCTGTATAATATGGAATCGCGTATCTAAAAAAATTAATAACGATATAATTATACTCATGTACCGCAACACAAGAATTGTTACATAATGTTTTGTAGGGCTTTTTCAACAGTCTTCATGTGACCTCGCCGGTGGCGCTGTGGGTTAGGTTCCTGACTCCCATGTCACACGCTGTGTGTTCGAATCCCACTGGAGCTATGACTTTGTTTTCTTTAACAAACATTTCTTTGAAAAAATAAAATGTTTCCCTGGCTCAGAGATTAAATAAAACTTCACTCGCACCAAACAAATTTATATTTCTAAATATCACAACATGATCGAATTTAAGTCATTTTAATAACAATGAATAGTCACCTAGGCGTTGCAATATAAACATTTATAGTGATTTAAATTGCGTTTAAATCGCCTTTATTTAAAACCCATAAATAAAGCTGATACTGTTTAGACTTTTAATTATTTAAAACTGTATTACAGCAGCACAATGCACAATGCAATGTAAATCGCTATCTTTGTCTTTTGCGTAATAATGTTCACCTCTCTGTCCAGCAAAATAACAATTGTAATAATAATGAACTTTATTGTATATGGCGCCTTTAAAGCTGGCTCCTCAAAGCGCTTTACAGGATAAAAACAATAACAACAACACTGTTAGGCTGGGCAAATGATTTTTTTTAAAGAAATACAAAATATAATGATGTGTTCCGGCTTAGACATTAACGAAGAGCATAACACGTGGGCGGCCTGCGGGAGTGCTGGCTATGACGAATTAAACCGGTTTCACAGGTATTTTCAAAGTAGAAGGGGGCGAGATTTCCAGCGAAAGACACCTCCCCCCCTCCAAAACCAAGGAAGTACAGTACTTACTAGTTAAGGAAGCTAGGCTCCTCAATGAAATCGCTTTAACATGCTAATGCGTTGGTATAACAGTCCGGGCGTGGCAAGCTTCTAATGTCAACCCGACTACAGCGAAAGGAACCCTTCTTTCATTGGAAGACAATGAACATATTCTAGCCCTAAATGAATTAATAGCAAACATGGTTTACATAAAAGACATTTTTCCAAGAAAGTTTAGCCTTTGTCACTAACGAAACCACTAAATAAAGACATAAATGAAGAAATCTTAAGATTTTTAAAATACATGACTTTGCTAAAATTTATTTAAATATAAAAACGTTTACAAACACCAGCATCGAGAGAGGGAGAAGGGGATGGGTGTTGGTTTTGCATAAGGGGCGGGGCTATGGAAATGAGGTCTATTTGGGAATGTGGAGTTACATGTTCTGGCTATTTGTGAATTATCGTTGTTGAGTATGGAGTGTTGAGGTACTGATTTTGTGTAATGCTTTATGTTGAAAATTGAAAAAGCCCTACAAAACATAATGTAACAATTCTTGTGTTGCAGTACATGAGTATAATTATATCGTTATTAATTTCTTTAGATACGCAATTCCATATTATATTCCCTTTTAATCAAATTCTAAAAGTATGCTTGTTGACTCCGGTATCACATTCTTTATTTATTATTATTCTTTATTAGCTCCACTTTGTGGAAATTCCGGATACTATTATTTTACCTGCGGTATTATAGGAGAATTTACGGTAACTCGCGGTAGACTGCGTAAAGCGCACCGCAAAATAATGCGGTATCGCCCACTTGTTTTGAATGGCTGCATCTGTATATTCTTCAAGCACAAGTTTTCCATCTTAAATTACAGTTTAAATGTCTTCTAGTTGCTTGTTCCAACAGCTCCTACTTTAGTCATTTGTCTGGTGTTTTTCTGGTGTCTAAATTTATTTTTATGAAACTGTTTTATTGCCCTTCATAATTTGCTTATATTGTGGTATCATCTGAAATCTTACTGACTATACTAGAATCAATATAAAACATTCACCTCTTACACTCACTGTTTACATCCATTAAACCATCCTCGACCCAAATACATGCATTAATTTTAAAGCCTACCACCTGAAATTTTAGAATGAATGTTTTATGAAGAGATTTATCTAATGCCTTCTGAAAATCTAAATATACCATACCTCAGGCCCTGTTTGAATTTAAGCAGGGAAGTCTGACACCTTAGAACAAGGTTCTGGAAAGTATGTGGTGAAATAAGGTAAAGACTTATCAATATTGGTGCTCAGGATGGATGGCTAAAATTGGCATTAATTTCTCCCAGTTACTGAATTTGCACTAGTTAAAATATACCTTAACATATCACGCATTAAAAGAGTGGTTTATAAAAAATGTTGTTTTTTTAGGAAAATTGATTTATTTAAATATTTTGATGAATGTATTTCCCTGAATGTATACTGCTTAGGTAATAATTTTCTGTCTACATACATATCGCCTTACAAATGACAGTTCATGTTCTAGTTCTGGGACAGCATGCCAAAAAATGACTTGACTCAGCACATGGACCTCAGACTAGGCCGAGTAGTAGCAGCATTTTAGAAGTCTAGGGTAATGTTTGCACATTTCAAATTCCATGTCACTACATTTTACTCCTTAAGTATGTATACACACCATATTACTTAATAATGTAATGCTAACCTTAGAAATGGTGTTAATCTTCGTGCTAATTCCCCTGATTAAATCAATAGCTTTATCTTGATTGTTTTACATTTTCCATACTAATCCTCTCTGATTCTTTGCATCTGATACAAATCCTTAAAAATAACATAATGGATTTTTAAGTAAAGGTTTCCAGTCAAGAATAAAGAATGGATCACGTGAATGTCAACATAATAAGAGCTATCCTTACCTTATTTTGAGAAACAATTTATAATACAGTATGTACAAAAATGGTATTGAACTTGAGAATGTGGATCTGTATCTGGGATGACATTTTAAAAAGTTAATTTTCCATAGAAAAGTAAACATAAAACCAATTCAGCTGTGAAGCTTGAAATGTTTTTATTTTATTTTCATTTTACTGTTCAGCATGGAATTAGACTCTAATTGTTCTCATTTATGTTAAGGCCATGTTTACTCTCATGGAACAGTTTGAAAAAATACATTTATTTTGTTTCTAATAAAACTAGATACTAGATGTTTAGGATCTGACATTGATCTATCAGTTTCTTTATCAATGGAACACTGTTGAAAGTGGGGGGATGGTAACAACTTGATAACCTGATGCAGGCCCCACTTCAGCTTTGCCAGTTAAAGGAGTGCTAAAAGAAAGTTAGAGATTGAGATGCCATCATGTTCTCGGAATGTACAGGAAAGGAGCAACTGTCAAGAGTCCGTGTACAGATGATCTCATCATATTTAAGATTTATAATAGCAAATAAAATACAAACTTTTCTCAGTGATGGTATAGGCTAACAAGTCTAAATAATGCTAGGATGAGTAAGATTGTTTTCAGGTTACAGGCTTTTTATTATTTCCCTGGAAAATGAGTAAAATATTGTTACAAATGGGGGGTCACGAAACTGATGAAAATCAGGATTTGACTGTGCAGTTTGGTCAATAAGAAAAAAATAAATGTTTATAACTCCCAACTTATAAGTAATTTCTAGCAAAATACCCTAGCAGTTTGTATAATTAGAGATGTGTGAATTCTTTGTTCTCTGGCAATGTTTTGGTGAGAAGAGTAATAATCCAGGCACACTTGGCTAAACAAATATTTATTAATGATCACAAACTACACTACATACAACAAAACATACAACACACAAGTTACTCTATGTACAGTATTTACAAACAAGGTGTTTCAGAGGCCTAACTTTTGGTCACCCAGAAAACCCCAGATTGCTACTAAGCATTAAACTCTTAATGCCTACTGAAGCCACATATGAGATAAACTGCCTTCTAACTAAATACAATGCAACCTGCAGTTAAATCTCTCTCTCTGCAACAAAATGGGAGCCTATATCCCTAACCATAAAAATGCACTATAAGCAGGAAAGATGTTTCTAAATAAGGTATTTCTTACCCAGGTAACCCAAGTTCCCTAAAACAAACAGAATACCACGATCTCTCTAGGAAGGTTAGAATACTTAGCTCCAGTCAGGTTTGGTTTGGATAGGTTGATACTTTATTGATCCTGTGAGGGAAATTGCAGTGCAATAGCAGCTTAACACAGACAACACAGCCACAGTGTAACGAATGATACAATAATAATAATACAATACATACAATACAATCAGTACAGTGAGGGGTGCACTAAAAGAGTTACTCAC
Organism: Lepisosteus platostomus; assembly: GCF_059453375.1. NCBI lineage: Eukaryota > Metazoa > Chordata > Actinopteri > Semionotiformes > Lepisosteidae > Lepisosteus > Lepisosteus platostomus. The sequence goes on from NC_142612.1 coordinate 24,351,019, forward strand.
AGTCCAGGACACACAAAAAACAAACTAGAACAGAACAGTACGCAGAAAAATTGTATTGCACATATGAATATAAATATAGGTGTAAATATAGATATAAATATAAATATAAATGTATTGCACGGGTCCCTGGCATATATTGCACAAAAAACGGTTGTAAACGGGAAACGAAAAAGAACAGATGTAGCAGTAGATGTGTAGATGTGTTCAGTCCAGAAACAGGTCACTGTCAATGTTGCCTCTGCCCAGACGCAAGGTGGATGCGTTGTACAGTCTTATGGCAGAAGGCAAGAATGACCTCCTGTAGCGCTCCCTGTCACTGTGGATGAATAATTCTATTGCTGAACGAGCTCTTCATTTCTACAAGCCTGTCATAGAGGGGATGGGAGAAGTTGTCCATGATAGCCTCTAGTTTGGACACCATTCTTCTCTCAGCCACTACCTCCAAGGGGTCCAGGTCAGACCCAATGACAGAGCTTGCTCTCCTGATGAGCTTGTTCAGCCTTTTAGAATCCACTGCTCTAATCCCAGGGCCCCAGCATACCACTGCGTAGAAAATGGCGCTCGCCACCACCGACTGATAGAACATATGTAGCATCTTACTACATACATACAAGGACCTGAGCCTCCTCAAGAAGTAAAGTCGGCTCTGTCCCTTCTTATAGATGGCCACGATGTTCTAAGACCATTCCAGTCTATCGTCAATGTGCACTCCCAGGTACTTGTACGAGTCCACCATCTCCACGCCACTCCCATGGATGTAGAAAGGAGTAGGTTTGACCTTTTCCTCCTGAAATCTACCACCAGTTCCTTTGTCTTTGTTACATTCAGTTCCAAGTGGTTCTCCCCACACCACTCCACAAAGCTGCTGACCAGTCCTCTGTACTCCTCCTCCTGCCCACCCTTGATGCATCCCACAATTGCAGAGTCATCTGAGAACTTCTGCAGGTGACATGACTTTGAGTTGTACTTAAAGTCCGAAGTATAGAGGGTGAAGAGGAATGGAGAAAGAACCGTCCCCTGAGGAGCCCCTGTATTACTCACTACCTGTTCAGACACACAGTTCTGAAGTCTCACAGACTGTGGTCTGCCTGTCAGGTAGTCAGTGATCCACGAGGTCATGGAGGCATCGACTTGCATCTCCTCCAGCTTCCTCCTTAGAAGTAAGGGCTGGATGGTATTGAAGGCACTGGAGAAGTTGAAAAACATGATCCTTACAGTGTTGCCAGCCCTATCCAGGTGTGAGTAGGCCCTTTGCAGCATGTAGATGATCGCATCCTCCACACCAACATTGGGCTGGTAGGCGAACTGTAGGGTGTCCAGTGATGAGCTAACCAGGGGTCTCAGGTGGGATAAGACCAGCCTCTCCAGTGTCTTCATGACGTGAGAAGTCAGTGCAACTGGTCTGTAGTCATCGAGGACAGAGGGGCGCCCTTTCTTTGGTATCGGGACCAGGCATGATGTCTTCCAGAGCACAGGGACTGTCTCCAAGCGCAGGCTCAAGTTGAACAGTCGCTGGAGCACTCCACTCAACCGATAAGCACAGGCCCTCAGAACACTAGGACAGATGTTGTCTGGTCCTGTGGCCTTACCCTGGTGCAGTCTCTTCAGCTCCTTCTTCACCTGGTCAGCCATGATGGTCAGCCTGGCCTGGGGGATGCTGCTCATTGCGCTGTCAGTGCTGTAGGTGTTAATGGTGGAGGTGTTGGAGAATGGCAGCTGTGGGGGATGGGGGGGTGAGTAGCTGTTGGGGGTCGTAGCTGTAGGCGGCCATAATTGTGGGGGGATGGATTGGTAGACTCCAAAGCACCACGTAGATCCTCCATAGCCTCCTGAGACCATCTCCTCACAGTCCTCATGGTCGCAGGTTGACGCTGGACAATAGGTGTGTATAGTGGTGTAAGCAAGACAAGGTTGTGATCTGATCTGCCAAGGGGGATCCACAAACTGGTGGAAAGTAGGCAAAGTGGTGGAAATAGAGACATGGTTAAAGTCCCCTGAAATAGCTATAAAAGCACTAGGGTGCTTTGTTTGTAGCCTGGCTGTGACTGTGTTTATGACTTCACAAGTTGCCTCTGCATTTGCTGTAGGTAGAATGTAAACAACAACAAAGATGGCGCATGTAAACTCCCGCGGCAGATAGTATGGATGATCATGAACTAGGAGCTCTTGCCTGGCGAGACTCTTGTCTCTCCTCTTCTTCTTCCCTGTTTCTTGTTTCTTCTTCTTCCTCTCTCTGTCCTCTTAATGTGATCTTATATTGTGTGTTTCTGTACTGCTCACAACGTATTTAGGTATGTTATGGTAAACATTACAATTGTTTCTGCTCTAGGGACCCCCTAGACCTCAGCACACATCCTCTCTATTTTGAAGCTAGAAGCGTTTACTCTGCCAAATGTCACCAACTAAAGTATTAAAGTATACTAAAATACTATTCATGTCATTCAAAACCCCCCCAAAAATCTGTTTTTTAAAACTGATGAAAATCCTGAAACAGAATATATATTGTTCTGATAAAATCGATTTTGATTAATCTGATTAATTTAGCATATTATTATGAACGGGTATTAAAAGATGCCCAAGACTACTACATAATACATAACCTCCTCTAAATTTGGTTTCAGAAATTTGTTGTCCATATATATTTGTTCTTTTGTGAAAACTGCATGATGGCCTTAATCATGCATTATGGAGAACAGATTGTAAAGCACCTGAACCCTACCCAGGACTCTGGGAAGCTTTAGGGAAGAAAAAGAAGTCATAAGGGTGATGGGAACCAACTCTCTGGTATGAGCATTGTGACAGACTAGCACTGCCTCTCCTTGTTGACTGGACCTTTGCCCCAGACACTTGAGGGTGGTGTGAAAAGTGTGCTGGTCCTACTCATCAATGGGTGTAATGCCCTGAAAGGGCTTTAGATTGATCTGGCAGCTGTGAGGGGTCTGGGTAGTATTGCTGTCCCAATCCACTGATCACTACCATGCATGCCTTCCTGGTCAGGGAATTATCTGGGTCAGGATCATAGTATTTAACTGCTTTCTCAGAAATGTTATTAACAGTTTTTAATTAACATTAGAAAGGAGTTCATTGTACATTATTTAATCAATTGGCAGCAATTTCAAGAGATACATTGTTGTAATTATTTTTTTTACATTGTTACATCTACTGACTGATGTTTAATTACATATGGACAGTATAGTAAGCTTTTACAAAGTTAAATAGTGCCTTATTTATATGACTATGAATAGAGAATTTTTAAGTGAATCCTGAGTTTTATTAAAGTTTGATAAATTATATTTACTGTGAACCACATTGTTTTTGAGTAAGAATGTAACAAATTGTGAAGCCACGTGCAAGTGTTGCTATTGTAGCTGCACATAGTGGCCACGCAAAAAACTACCTGCAATTGTCTTTTCTTATGGAAGCCTGCTGCAAAAGTTAACAATTTACCTTATTTTATTGTCAAACATTGACTTCTAAGTCATTTTTGTAGCCATATTATTTTCTCTGATTAACCTTACTACATCTTCTAAAAACATAGAGGTTGTAACTTCTAAAGAGAGACAGGTTGCTGCTGTTAGTAGTATTGTTGAACTGGTAGGAGGAACTTTCCCTTCTGGACCAGAATTTCTACACTAAAATAAAGTAGGGACATTGTGCTGTAGGATGTTTTTTCCTTCCTATTAAACATTATACTAAGTTCTTGATAACTAGAACTTTAAAAATCCCAAGGTATTATCTTCAAGAGAGTGATGTTAATTTCTACTTCCACAGAAAAAAATCTGGTCTACTTATTTAACTGGTAAAGTAATTGCTTACTTCTCCATCAGATCTGCTTTGAAGTGGGGCTGCTGCACATCACCTTCCTTGGTGTTGCATTTGGGAAATGCCTTTATGATGTGAAGCCCAATATAAATGTGAGTTATTATCGTTATTCATAACCTCCAACTTGTCAGAGATTTCTTCAGAATATACCCAAGTGATTGCTATAATTAGAAGTATGTGAATTCTTTGTTCTCTGGCACAGCTTTGGTGAAAAGAGTAATAATCCAGGCACACTTGGTTAAACAAATTTTTATTAACAATAACAATACAAACACTACACTACAAACAAAATAAACACAAAAGTTAATCTCAGTATGTACACACAAGGCCAGTTCCAGTGGCCAAACATTCTAACCTCCCAGGAAACTCCAGGACTGCTACCAAGTGTGCAATTTTTAAATAAAGCCTACAGAGACCAAAATAAGAGATAAGCTGCCTTCTAAAATAAGTGTAATACAAACTGCAGTTAAATCTCTCTCTCTGCAAACCAGGATGCCACAAAAGAAATCTCCCTAGGGTAAAAATGCACCCCTAAGCAGGGAAGACCATCTTTAACCTAAGTATTCTAGAGTAAGGACATTAAAGTTCCCTAAAAACACAGAATAGTAAGCTCTCTCTAGCAAGGTATAAATACTTAACTCCAATCAGGTTTGTCTGGATGATCATAAAGTAGAGGCTCTTGCCTTGTGCAAAGTTCAAGTTCCAGCTCCTCCTGACTCCTTTTTTCATGTGGTATGACCTTTCCCTTCTCCTTCTCTTCTATGGTCTTCACCTGATCTTCTGTGGTGTCTTTCAGGATTGTTGATTTACAGTTAATAAGTTACCCAGGACTTAATTAACAAAGGTAAACCAAGGTAAGCTTTATGATTGCTTTTAATCACAGGTTCAGGACCCCCTACATTTCTGCTAACAACCTCTATACTTTGAAGCTGAAAATGTTTACAATGTCAGTTGTTACACACTTTATCTAAAACCCTTGAGACACTTCCATCTCTTATAGCTGAAACATTATTATTATAATAATAACATTCCTGTAATAACAGAACATACCTGTGATTTATTTCATTATCACTTTTGGAATGATATATTGTAGGAGATATGAATTGTGTGGGATGCAACAAATTTGCTATGTCGGTGGCCTCTCTGTAGTTTCAAAACAAGGATCCGCTCTCCAGTCTATATTTTTAACAAATTGGAACATTTTGTTTAATTACCTTGCAAGTTATTTTCTCAAAGGTATGTGCATGAAGTTAAAAAACTGAGTAAAATATACTGTATGTAGGAGTCCACATAATCTCATTATAATTAAAACATCCTTTGATATTCACACTTTTAATTGATTAAGAAAGGGAAGAAATGGATCTAAAACTTGATTTGACTGTAATTAGTAAGGCTGGGATTACATTATTATGTGAACATAATCATACAACAATATAAATTCTGCAATGGATTGTTCCTTTGGGAAAACAGTTTTTTTTTTCTTTGATATTTTAATTACATGTTTTTAAATACATGCTGTTTACGTCCCAGTGTGTGTTCTGTGTGTGTTTTTTCTGTTATGTCCACACTGCTGACCCTTGATTGTTCTCCCTTCCCCATTAGACCCACCATTACACCGTACTTTCAGTATGATGTCATCATCAATTAGCTCTCAGCCAATCAGAACACATCTTATTCAGCATATAACATGGAGGTTTCAGGAAGAAAAGGCCTTTCCTTTGACTTCGGTCCTGTTTGGTTTTGGTTACCACTTCGCTTCTGGTTATTGCTTCGGCTTCGTTCGTTCGTTCGATCGTTCGTTCGTTCGTGCGTTCGTGCGTTCGTTCGTGGTCTACAATTAGTCTAGAATGAAATTCTAATATACGTCTAAAGTTATACGTCAATTTTACGTCTATGTTTAGACGTTCATTATACATAAATGGTTGGAGTTCTATTATACGGATAAATTTAGAGGACTATTATACATATATGGTTTGAGTTCCGGATAACTTTAGAGGTCTATTATACGGATAACTTTAGAGGACTATTATACGTATATGGTTAGAGGTCTATTATACGTATAACTTTAGAGGTCTATTATACGTATATGGTTAGAGGTCTATTATACGTATAACTTTAGACGTCTATTATACGTATATGGTTAGAGGTCTATTATACGGATAACTTTAGACGTCTATTATACGTATATGGTTAGAGGTCTATTATACGGATAACATTAGAGGTGTATTATACGTATATGGGTAGAGGTCTATTATACATCAAAGATAGATTTTATAGGTGTAGAAACAAGTAAACCAAGCCAATGATTAGGTTTAGAAATTTATTCTGAAAATACACATTCACACCTGAAACATACGTATTTCAAATTATACATTGTATACAATCAATCAACAATCAACATATGGGCAATAATCATAAAAAACACAACTAGTCTTAAACTTCAGCTACAAATTCTGGTAACATGGCAATATACAGTATAGTAATGACAAACACAAAACTAATTACATTAACACACTAACTCAAAACCACATTTTGATTCAAATATACATTTTAAAATGTACAACTTCTATATTCCCAAGAAAAAAAAACATTACAATGGAAGTTAAGACGATTTTTGTCCACTATTTGCAAACCCTGTCTAATTGCCCTAACAGTTAGAACCAAAAACCTATTATTTTCAGAGTCCAGATCTCCTGGCCCCCTGCCTTGCATATGCATTCTTCAAGTAATACATTGCGTGCTCCTTTATTTCTTTTTCTGTTGATGTAGGGTGGGACTTCAGCACCGCAGCTAGGAGAAAATTATATAATATTACTTCCCAAATAAATGATGATTAATATCTTATTTAGTATCATCTAAAAAATGAACGGTTTACTAAGCTCAAAGCTGAAATAAATGTATAAAATTTGGCTTGCATCATAGCAGTTGAGCAATAAAGTCTGTCCTAATTAAAGAGTACCCAAAGTTTGAAAGTACAACATAGAATAAGAATAAGAGAAACGGCAAAACGATTTTGTGTCATCTTCCCCATTCACACTATTTTATGTGCCATTTTTTTGCTTATTCACGTACTATTTTAATCAAAATAATATTAAGAAAGATCTGTATGTATTCAGATAGTATTATTATTGTTCATACTTACTCGTCAAAAGAGGATTGCTGAGATATTTGCGGATATACTTCTACGTTTGAAAAACGTGTCCAAAATGGTGACCAACGAATACTAGCAATGCATTGTGGTATATAACCGGAAAATATGCTGGGTTCGATATTTTCTCAACGTATGCGTTTATTAATGTTGTCGATATTATGGTTGAAATTTAACATTGATAATACATCGCGGCTATGTGCCCCCTGCTATGAGCTGATGTGCAATTTTAACGCATGCAGTTAGTAAGGATCGGTCACTGTTGTATGGTATTATATATAATGACATTATGGAATAGGATGGGGACAGGCCTGGCAACATGGGGGGAGGGGGGAATGTCGTCCCTTCAGTTTTGGGCAAAAAGATTTACCTAACTTAATTTGCGCCCTAAAAAAATAGTTGTTCTTTGTCAATGGTCAGACAACACTAAATGACACGAACAGTCACTCAGTCTGTTTGATGGGCAGGAGGGCTATCCGTCCAGGAACTGCACATATCAGTGTCGTTATTGAGTGTCAACATTACGATCCTGTTTGCTCAGGTGGACCGATTCCTTGCAGTAGTTTATCATTATACTTAAAATCGTTATATAACTAGGACTAGTTATAGCAGTCTGTGCTTTCTGTTGGTTTTACAACATTTTTTTCTTAACGATTCAGAACGTCCATGTAGCTGCAAAAATGAACGCTTATGGTACTTTTCGCTCCAGGCAATACAAACCGTGAGAGTGACGAAAAATGTGAAACTGAACTTCATCGCAAATACCAGATTGCTAGTCGTATCTTCTATCATGAAGCACTAATCAATGGCATAGCTGCGAGATTTCATTTGGGTAGCTGCACTGTACAGCTCCGTTTCAACCGAAATATCACTCCCCCCTCAGAATTTCAGACGCCCCCCTACAGATTTTTGCCCGGGCACCGCGCACTGATGGGGGACGGGGTGTCCAGGAAATGGTATCAACTTTTGTCAAGAAAATAAAAATAGAAACTCTATAGGCACTCAAACATTTTACTGTTTTTTTTCAGGCAGGTGGCAAGACCCCCTCAGCAAAACCCTTGTATGCCAAGCTGTGGGCATTGATTCGTCGAATATCCGTATATTTACGGCGAAATTATGTCTATACGTATATATACGTCGCCTCGACGTATAATCAACGTCGAATTGCAACCGTAAAATCGACGACATGAATAAACGCATATATAACGTCGAAAACACATCTAACACAGTGCCTGAGGCTTTTTACTGTATGTATCGTGTGTGCGGCAACTAGGAGTATACGGCACTCTGCACAGTGCACGAAGTAAATTATTTTGGCAGTAATTAATTTACACGTGTATAATAAATATAGTAAATATAATAAATTAATTACTGCCAAAATAATTTACTTCGTAATTTACAGTAAAAAGCCTCAGGCACTGTGTTAGATGTGTTTTCGACGTTATATATGCGTTGATTCATGTCGTCGATTTTACGGTTGCAATTCGACGTTGATTATACGTCGAGGCGACGTATATATACGTATAGACGTAATTTCGCCTTAAATATACGTATATTCGACGAATCAATGCCCACTGGGTGTTTACATCTTCCGCCTGAGAACAGTCACCCATTGCTACCCAACGCAGAAACACGGCCACTAACTAGCAAAGAGAGGACATTAGCTAGCCAATATGATAAAGAAATAAATGATTATTTTGTTTATTTCTTTTGCACATTTATTTGAACATATCCATTGAGTGTACAAGCACTTGGAAACTGTCCAATCCCTAGTTCATTAGGCATTTTCTTTTACGCTGCGGGCATTCTCCCGGTCTGGCGCCGGTCTGTGTCTTCTAGGATATAATGCCAGTGATGTTTTGTTAAATTTGGGTTTCCAATAACGCCGCAGCAAACTCTTGTTTTTATGTCCACTGTAACAGACAATCTCCTTTGCTTTTAACCGAGCGTTTAATAATTTCCTAAAATGAAAATGATATACTTTATTTCCCTCATGGGATCAATAAAAGTATCTATCATCTATCTAAACTATGGGACAGAATTCTGGGGTCTCCCTATACCAGAGATTACGGTAGGGCTTCAGAATGGTGATTGGCTGACACCATCTGACACCCCTCTGATTGGAGAAAAAAGACGTGCTGGTCTGCTATACATACTGTACCAGGAAGAGGATTTCTTTCTATTCGAAACGTGTATTTTAAAAGTTTAATTAAGAAGTAAAAACCTTACAGCGTACACAGATTTCTAAACTGATCAGGAGGAAGAAAAATCACCCGTGTTTCATGCATAAAAAGTGGTTATTAACTATGGAAACCTGTTTTATTTATTTTATTTTTATTTAGATTAAGAGTTCCCGTCACCCCCATTCACATTTAAATCACAAACCCGTGTTTAATTAAATATCTTTTAACGTAAATCGTTATCTTTGTCTTATGCATAATGTTCACCACTCTGTCCAGCAAATTAATAATAAACTTTATTTTATATAGTGTTTTAAACGAATAAGTAATTAGAATGCTCATAAACCTAATCACTTATTCTACATAAACACATCGTAATTGCTCTCTGAAAATGCTTTTTCTTTTTATTTCGGCTCAGATTTCAACTATAGATCATACACTAATTACTAGCAGTAAATACTGATGTTTTGCTCCCTCTTACCACAACAATATTAAAATGTATTGTAGCTGGGATGAACTTTTTTTCGAACGTGTCTCTACCTGCAGCGACTCAGACACAGAATGGTTAAAGATGGCTGGTTCAGTAACCTAAAGTATATATCTAAAGTAATAATTTAACAATATGTGTAAATGTTTTAAGATATGTTTATGTTGTGAATGTCTGTAGATTGTATCTTATTTTTAGTTTTTGTTTCAAATGGCCCTGCAGATAAGATACTGTATCAAGGAACAAAACAATTATCGCGCCCGGCTCCTCAATGGAATCGCTTTAACATGCTAATGCGTTGGTGTAACACTCTGTGTCTACAGTACATTGTGAACAAACTGGTTTCACAGGTATTTTCAACCCCCAACCAATGTTGTTTCATCGGTTGTTATCCTGTAAAGCGCTTTGAGGAGCCACCTTTAAAGGCGCTATATAAAATAAAGTTTTTTATTATTATTATTATTATTATTATTAATATTGATCATATTTTTCCTCCCAGAACTTCTAAATTGTTGTTGTTATCCTGTAAAGCGCTTTGAGAAGCATACTGTCCAGCTTGTCAGATGCATTCTTTTGTAAAATAATAAGTAGAGCTTTGGGCTTATTAGTGCTCCACTTACAGCAACCCAATGTAAATACATTTTGTCTCCAAATCCACCACCACTTGAATGAATCATAGCCCTGCCAAAAGATGCAAATTCCACTGCAATGGTAGTGTGCAGGAATTATTCAGTTTGGCAACTCCATGTTCAAGTAAACAGTGCTCTGTGTGCAAATGCAAATGCATTTAAAAAAAGTTTTTTTTTTAAAAGCCACCTTTAAAGGCGCTATACAAAATAAAGTTTATTATTATTATTAATATTGATGATATTGTAATCATAGCCGGCCCAGGGACGCCAAATATGTAACGTTGCCATAGCCAAAATGTAAATGTAGTGGCTCTCTGAAGGCACCAGTTCTGTAGGGTTTGGGCATTTACTGAGACAATTATTAATTGTAGCAGTAAATCACAAAGTTGATTCTTTTGATGGCTTTAGAATCCAACCATGCAACATAACTCAAACAACGCACACACACAGGTACTAATACACGAGGATACATTTATTAATACATAGAATATGCATGTAAAACTAACAGATCCTATCGAGAGGGCTATCAGAATACAAAAGATATATATTCAGTCAGTTACAAAGAGTTACACATATCAAGAGGACATACGTTCAGTATATCATTCATTAAGACCGTTTCGTAAAGTGAACTTGGTTACAACTTCTACATTAGATACTGAAAACAAGTACATAACTCTTAGGAATTAAATTGATATCAACTGGTTTGGATAACAATTGAATTCTCGAGCAGTAATGCATTGAAGTTGAATACTCATCCAATCTCTGGGGATTCAGATCTCCTGCGGGCACAAAGAAACAGTTGCAGGCTTGTTGCTGTCCTGGCACCTAGCTCTCTGGCTAGGTGCCAGGCTGTGCTGTGCGGCTTGCGACAGTGCGCTGCAGATGCTCACTGACCGGCTAGTTAGTGTTGGCTTTAACTAGCAAAGTTTGTGCACAGGAGAAAAGATGACTGTGGGTCCCAGCAAGTCAGGAAGAGGACTGGTTCGTTCCTGATGAAGAGCTAGTTCTGAATAGTGATTCAGCTGTCCACAGTTCTGACCTGTTCACGAGTCCTGCTGCTGGTGCTAACCTCGGGTGGATCCTCTGGTTACTCTCTGGCAACCTCCGCTCTAGACTCTTAGAACAAAGGAAAGTTCTGGCACTCGGACACACTGGCCGTTCCGTGGTTGTCCGGGCTGAGTCTCAGGATGGTCAGGAGGCACGTTGCGAGAATGTCCTGCCCTTGGGAGCCTTCTGCTCCTGGGCCGTCCTGCCCGGGAATTCTCCTTTGAATTCCCTTTAGGAAAGTCCACAGAATTCTCCTGAATCCTCACTGAATCTTACAGGCTCTCTGTGTTGCCTGTTTTTACCTGGAGGAACTTCAGCTCGTTGATTGGCTGAAAGTTCCATGGGCATCAGAGTCCCACGTGGGTTACTCGGCCCTACCAGTCCCTGATTGGTTGATCAAGGTGAGATATGAGTCACTTACTCCTGACACTTAGGAATGCAGTCCAGATGTCCATCTGGCACTCCCTAGACAGATAGGCGCCAATGGATGACCATTGATCATGATAGCCAGGCTTAGCTAAGTGCATCCCCCTTTGGGAGCTGTCCTAGGAAACCTTAAATCAGCCTGCATGAATAGTTTCTCTGTGGCTGCACCACAGAGATGAACAGAGAGATGAGGCCTAATTTGGGAAAGCTCAGAAACACTTAATTCTTTCTTATTAATAAGCCTCGCCGCTACAATATTCTTCTTCCCAGGACTTGTAAAATTGTTTTTGTTATCCTGTAAAGCGCTTTGAGAAGCATACTGTCCAGCATATTGTATTTCATTGCACTTTGACAGATCGTCTTATAATCACTTGTTGTTAGAATATCCCCCAAGAGGATATCCCCCAAGAGGTATCCAGGTAACAGTGAAACGGGCGTACAGTCTGGGGAGATCACCCATTTTCCATGTAAATAGTTCCCTGGTTCGCCACCCCTTGGTCTCTCTCTCTCTCTCTCTCTCTCTCTCTCCCTCCAATTCAATTCAAGGTGCTTTATTAGCATGACCGATGGGTACAATCAGTGTTGCCAAAGCAAATAAAATTAACATGGAACAAAACAAAAATAGAAGTAAAATAAGATCTACAGACATATTACAGACATTTACAACAAAGACTTATTATAAAATATTGACATATACTGTAGGCGGCTGGAGCATTATTGGGAGACAGACTCACTGTTCCTCAGGCTGTGACAGGAGATCACATACTGGGCTGCCAGATCAACTGAGTTCCCTCCTCCCTCTCCCAGTAGGATTGGGACCCGTTGTGACTCTGGCAGGTGTGGGAACTCTGGGATTAGATTTCTGAATTTCGGGAAGAATGTTTCTCTAATCCCAGGGTATCTGTCACAGTGCAGTAGGAAGTGCACCTCTGTCTCTATTTCTCCCCGCTGGCAGTGGGAGCACAGCCTGTCCCCTCTGGGCAGCCAGGTCTGCCTGTGTCGCCCAGTTTCTATGGCCAGGCTGTAGTCACTGAGCCTGTACTTCATCAGGGTCTGTTTCTGTTTGTTATTTTTTATTTTGGTCAAATATTCAGCTAGTGTGTATTGTCTGTTTAGGGTTCTGTAGCATTCCAGTTTATGTTGTGTTTGTGTGTGTGTCCCCCAGTGTGTGAGATATTGCTGTTTGATCTGTGCTGTGATGTGGTTGAGTCTGGGTTGTGGTGCTCTAGCAGTGCTGTCCTGAGGCTGGTTAGTGTCGGTGTGGCTCAGGTCAGTGAGCCTCAGGACCAGCTGGCTCAGGGGGCTCTGTTTTGGGCTCAGCTCTTGGCTCAGCAGGGCTTTGTGATGGTAGGAATTTTGGTCGCTGTTTTTTAGGTGTAGCCAATACTTTAATATTCTTTTCTGTATGTTTATCAATAGTGGGTACTGGCCTAATTTGGCCCTGCACCCGTTGTTAGGAGTTTTTCTCTGCACACGGAGGATGTTTCTACAGATTTCCATGTGCAGAGTTTCTGTGGGGTGTTTGTCCCATTGGGTGTAATCCTGGTCTGTGAGGGGACCCCACACTTCACTGCCGTATAGGGCAATGGGTTGGATTACACTTTCAAATATTTGGAGCCAGATTCTTGTTGGTGGGTTGATGTTGAAGAGCCTCCTTCTTATTGCGTAGAAAGCCCTGAGTGCCTTCTCCCTCAGTGCCTTCACTGCCAGGTCAAAACTCCCGGAAGAGCTGATGGTAAGACCGAGATATGTGTAGCTGGATGTGTGCTCCAATGTGTTGTTCAGTGTGAATTTGTACCTGTTTCCCTGAGGTCTGGCTTTCTTCTGGAAAAGCATAACTCTGGTCTTGTCCAGATTGACTGTCAGTGCCCAGGTCTGACAGTACTGCTCCAGCAGTGCCAGGTTCTGCTGCAGCCCCTGTTCTGTGGGCGACAGCAGGACCAGGTCATCTGCGTAGAGCAGGAACTTGATTTCTGTGTCGTGTAGTGTGAGACCAGGAGCTGCAGACTGCTCCAACATTCCTGCTAATTCGTTGATATAGATATTGAACAGTGTTGGGTTCAGGCTGCAGCCCTGTCTCACCCCGCGGCCTTGGGTGAAGAATTTAGTCCTTTTGTTTCCAATTTTCACTGCACATTTGCTCTCTGAATACATTGATTTAATTATGTCGTACACTTTGCCCCCTATGCCACTTTGGAGTAGTTTGTAAAACAATTTCTCATGCCAAATTGAGTCAAATGCTTTTTTGAAATCGACAAAGCAGGCAAAATTTTTTCCTTTGTGTTTTTGGTGGACGTGTTTGTCTATCAGTGTGTGTAGGGTGTAAATGTGATCAGGTGTGATCTGGCAAGAAGCCAATCTGACTCTTGCTCAGGACATTGTGTTTGGTAAGGAAGGCCAGTATTCGTGTATTTAGGATACTGCAGAATACCTTCCCCAGGTTACTGTTCACACAGATGCCCTGGTAGTTGTTGGGATCGAGTTTATCTCCACTTTTATAGATGGGCATGATCAGTCCTTGGTTCCAGGCCTCGGGGAAACAACCAGCTGTCATAATGGGATTGAGGAGTTTGAGCAGGGCTTGTTGCAACTTTGGGCTGCTGTGTCTCAGCATCTCATTTATGACTCCATCATGGCCACAGGCTTTGCGTGGTCTGAGGGCCTGGAGTTTGTCCAGTAGCTCCTGCTCAGTGATTGGGGAGTCTAATGGGTTTTGGTTGTCTTTGATAGCCAATTCCAAAATTTTGAGTTTTTCATAAATGGTGTTTTGGTCTGATTGATTTGTATTTGGGAGCTTTTTATAGAGATTTTCAAAGTATGTTTGCCAGATTGTTCCATTTTGGATGGCCAATTCTTCTGGTTTTGATTTGTTTAAGTTGTTCCACTTCTCCCAGAAACAGTTCTGATTTAGTGACTCCTCAATTTCTGCAAGTTGTTTGTTTATGTATGTGTTTCTTTTCTTTTTCAGCGTGTGTTTGTAAAGTTTTACCATGTCACAGTACCTGAGGCGCAGATCTGTGTTGTGTGGTTGTCTGTGTTTTTCATTTGAGACTTTTCGTAGTGCATTTCTGATGTTTTTGCACTCCGTATCAAACCACTTTTCTTTTGCTTTTGTTTTTTGATTTAGTTGTTTTTAGCTTAGATTTTGATGCTAGTTTGTGGAATAGGTGATTTAGTTTTTGTGTGGCCAAGTTTATGCCTAATTTGTTGGTTTGATACGGAGTGTTTAGGAATGTGTCCATCAGTGTCTGAATTTCGTCATCGCCCAGTGCAGTTTGGTATCTGTCTAGGCTGTCTGTGTCCCATCTGTATGCCTGGTTGAGGTCATACAGCTGGCTGGGCTGTGTCAGTGTGTCTCTGTGCTGGTGTGCTCTCTTCATGTAGAATGTGATCTGGCTCTGGTCAGAGAGGGGAGTTCGTGGCCTGACAGTGAAGGCACTGATACAGGAGGGGTCCAGGTCAGTGATGGCGTGGTCCACCACACTGCTGCCCAGAGCTGAGCTGTAGGTGAACCTGCCTAGAGAGTCCCCTCTAGTCCTGCCGTTGACGATGTACAGGCCCAGCCCTTGACAGAGCTGGAGCAGCTCGCGCCCGGTGCTGTTGACCGTGGTGTCATGGCTGCACCTGTGTGAGGTGACCAATGTGTGGTACAGAGGGGATTGTCCGAATATGTGAGTGTTTCCCTGTGTGCTGGTGTAGTCTGCCAGTGTGCCTGCTCGTGCATTGAGGTCACCACAGAGCAGCACGTTTCCCTAGCCCTGGAAGTGACCGATCTCCGTGTGGAGACTGGGGAGAATTCCCTCACTGTAGTAGGTGGATTCTGAGGGCGGGATGTAGACAGCACACAGGAAGACCTCATTTTCTGTACAGATGGTATTTCTTTTGATTTTAAGCCAAACTTGTGACTCTTCTTTCTTTACTAATTGTATGGAGTGACTGAGCTCCGCTCTGTACCACACAATGATTCCCCCAGAGTCTCTGCCCCGGGTGATTTGGGTTTTTTTGACAGAGGGCACCATGATCTCCTTGTAGCCTGGGGGACAGTGGGTAGCCAAGTCTCCCCGACACCATGTCTCCTGTAGGATCATGATGTCTGTCTCCTTTACATCCTTGATAAATTCAGGATCAGTGCTCTTCAGCTCAAATTCTGACGAGTTCCACATACTTATCGTTAGAGAGCTCATTGTTATCGTTTGAGTTATCTTTGCAATTTGTTATTGTTTTTCTGGAACTGTATCAAATTAGTGTCGGACATTTACATAATCAACAGAAACAAGTATTGTGCTGGGTTTTTGTCTGTCGCTGTGGGTGATGGAAGTTCAGCTCATAAGCCGGGTGCAGATGAGGTTCAGGAGCTCTCTCTCTCTCTCTCTCTCTCTCTGCCCACTTTAGTATTTAATATTTATATGGAATTTTACCACTGAAGGGAAATCTTAGTAGCTGAGCATAAAAAGAATAGGAACATACTGTAACGCATGTGAAGGCCATAAACGATATTAATTTTGGAACATAAACATACAGTATATGGCTGGTCTCGGTACTTTAAAGAAAACATACACACCAGTATTCCATTTCTCCCTAAACATTTTAAGCATCGAAGTCTGTAACTAACGTGATACCGGAGTCAACAAGCATACTTTTAGAATTTGATTAAAAAAAACATTAATAGTTTCGTTGGAGTTTAAATAAAGTTGATGTTTTATCTAGGGGCTGCTCGCTCGCCTGCGTCTGAAGAGCGGCTTCTAAACTGTGAAAACATGTGTCTGTCTTTCCGTAGGGGGAAGGGAATCTGATCTGCAAGGCCCTTTGGCTACAAAAGTAAAAAGAAGGCGCTCGCTTTCTCTCTCTCTCTTTTGATTATTACATCCAATCATCAAAAATGACACAATAAACATAACCATAATAATGACCAACCAACAAAAACAACCATATAAACATAATACAAACCAAAAACATAGATAACAACCACAATACAAAATCAAATATACAGATGCAGCCATTCAAAGTGCGCGGTACAGACACGTACCGGAGGTAATTGGCTACGGCGTCGTGCATCGTGACGCGCGATGACGCAAAATACCGCGGTACGTGATTGGTTGACCGACAGGGGCACTCGTGGTCCGTTGGTCTGTTGTAGAAAGACTTACTGTAAACGTCTTTACTGTGCCCGTTGTAGATATTGAATTTTACCACTGAAGGGAAATCTTAGTAGCTGAGCATAAAAAGAATAGGAGCATACTGTAACGCGTGTGAAAGCCATAAACGATATTAATTTTGGAACATAAACATACAGTATATAGCTGGTCTTGGTACTTTAAAGAAAAAAATACACACCAGTATTCCATTTCTCCCTAAACATTGTAAGCTTCGAAGTCTTTAACGTGATACCGGAGTCAACAAGCATACTTTTAGAATTTGATTAAAAGGGAATATAATATGGAATCGCGTATCTCAAGAATTTAATAACGGTATGATTATATCCGTGTACTGCGGCAGGGCTGTGTAGGGCTGTTTCGCCTGCCTGTTCATGCGAGCTGTCTTGTAGCCTACTGGTCTAGGTGCGTGACTACCAACTGACAGGTTGTGTGTTCGAATCCAGCTGGTGCTGGACTTTTCATTTTTATTTATTTATTTTTTAATCGCGTAACATAAACATATTACGGTATGCAAACTGTACTGTATACAGTATGTATATGTATATTTAATGTCTTAACTGTGCCCATTTAATTGAATTAAAAAAATTATTTAACACGAACATTAAGCTGTTTACATCTTCCGCCTGAGAACAGTCACCCGTTGCTACCCAACGCAGAAACACAGCCACTAACTAGCAAAGAGAGGACATTAGCTACCCAATATGATAAAGAAATAAATGATTATTTTGTTTATTTCTTTTGCACATTTATTTGAACATTTCCATCGATTGTACAAGCACTTGGAAACTGTCCAATCCCTAGTTCATCAGGCATTTTACCGGTCTGGCGCCGGTCTGTGTCTTCCAGGATATAATGCCAGCGAACTCTTGTTTTTATGTCCACTATAACAGACAATCTCCTTTGCTTTTAACCGAGCGTTTAATAATTTCTTAAAATGAAAATGATTTACTTTATTTCCCTCATGGGATCAATAAAAGTTTCTATCATCTGTCTAAACTATGGGACAGAATTCTGGGGTCTCCCCATACCAGAGATTATGGTAGGGCTTCAGAATGGTGATTGGCTGACACCATCTGACACCTCTCTGATTGGAGAAAAAAGACATGCTGGTTTGCTATACATACTGTACCAGGAAGAGGATTTCTTTCTATTCAAAACCTGTATTTTAAAAGTTTAAGAAGTAAAAACCTTACAGCGTACACAGATTTCTAAACTGATCAGGATCGTTATCTTTGTCTTATGCATAATAATGTTCACCGCTCTGTCCAGCAAATTAATAATAAACTTTATTTTATATAGCGTTTTAAACGAAAAAGTAATTAGATTGCTCATAAACCTAATCACTTGCTTTTTCTTTTTATTTAGGCTCAGATTTCAACTATAGATCGTATTATTAATAACCATAATAACAACCAACCAACAAAAACAACCATATAAACATAATACCAACCAAAAACATAGATAACAACCACAATACAAAATCAAATAATCAAACCATTTTACTCTCGCAAAGTCCTCGCAAAGTTATTATCATAATCCCACCCCTTATGCAAAACCAAACCTTCCTCCCATCCCAGTTTATCCTGTTTATCATAAACAAAATCCACCTCAATTTTCAACATAAAGCATTACACAAAATCAATACCCCAACACTCCATACTCAACAACGATAATTCACAAACAGCCAGAACATGTAACTACACATTCCCAAACAGACCTAATTTCCATAGCCCCGCCCCTTATGCAAAACCAACATCCCTCCCCTGTTCTCTCTCTCCCCTGGCGGTTGTAATTGTTTTTATTTTCAAATAAATTTTAGCGAAGTCATGTATTTTAAAAATCTTAAAATTTTTATATTTATGTCTTTATTTAGAGGTTTCATTAGTGACAAAGGCTAAACTTTCTTGGAAAAATGTCTTTTATGTAAACCATGTTTGCTATTAATTCATTCAGGGCTAAAATATGTTCATTGTCTTCTAATGAAAGAAGGGTTCCTTTCGCCGTAGTCGGGAGCCTAGCCTTTAACTAGTAAGTACTGTACTTACTGGGTTTTTGAGGGGGGGGGAGGTGTCTTTCGCTGGAAATCTCGCCTCCTACTTTGAAAATACCCGTGAAACTGGTTCAATTCGTCACAGCCAGCACTCCTGCAGAGAGGGGGGTTGTACTTGCAGTGTATACAGTACACGCGTTATGCTCTTCGTTAATGTCTGTGAAGTTTTATTTAATCTCTGAGCCATACTGATTCTTCTGGAAGCCAGTTTCCGCCAGGGAGTAAAAAAAAAAACACACTATGGTATTCTCTCCAATGCAGTGCAGTTAAAAACATACCTCTGATGCTGCTCCTAAATGAATATTGTTTATGACCATCAGAAGCTTTATGCTCCTTTTCTTTTTTCCAGTGGATTGAACAGGGAGAGGCATTTCATGATGTACTTTTCACTGATAAAACAACAGTGGCTCTGGAACAGTTTTTAACCAAGTCGTTTTATAAAAAGGGGAGATATGTACACTTTACTGAAGCTAAAAGTTTAGCCTTTGTCACTAATGTAACCACTAAATAAAGACATATAGAAATCCCTACGTTACAGACTGTATATGGCTGGTATTGGTAGTTTAAAGAAAAAATACACACCAGTATTCTACTTTCTCCCTAAACATTTTAAGCATCAGAGTCTTACATGTGGTTATTTCGGAAACGTTTGTACGTGCTCCTTCTGACCATGTTACAGTTTACTGTTACTGACCATATTAAGTTTAAGTGCCTGTGGGCACTTTTCCTGTCCGTGGGGGGTGGACCGTCTTTCATTAGAAGGTTAGTCTGTTCTACTCTGAGAATGTAGAGGGGGTGGAAAGTGCCCGCGGTCATTTAATTAGTATTAAAATTCACACTGATTCCCTTGCGAAGATACGGACATAGGAATATTCGTGCGTGGTCAAAAAATGTCATAAAAACGACAAAGTGAAGGCTGTGAAAACATTCACAATGTACTTTATACACAAAGCAAATATACCCCCCCCCCCCCCTCTCAATTCAATTCAAGCTGCTTTATTAGCATGACAGATGGGTACAATCAGTGTTGGGTATTTACTTTGCTTTGAGATGCCACTTTTAAAGGTGATATATAAAATCAAGGCTTTTATTACTCCGCAAGTCTGAGTTCTTGTGTCTGTCCTATCCGAACCCGAAAGTATTACAATATGTATCTTTATAGCAGGTGGTTTACAGCTTTTTAGTATAGATTACACTTTTCTAAAATGTATTTAAAAAATAAAAACGATTACAATCTAATCTTTGCACGTTTGATCCCAAAATAAATCTAAACGGGGAGAAAGCTATGCTGAAAGTTTATTAAGATACTTAGAAGACAAAGATATCAATTTATGTTGCATTTGTCTGATTGTGAATCAAAAAACACATATATTTAAACCCGCATTTGCGATTTAAATCATAACGTTATTTAAATCAATATAAATGTTTATATTGTAACGCCTAGGTGACTATTCATTGTTATTAAAATGACTTAAATTCGATCATGTTGTGATATTTAGAAATATAAATTTGTTTGGTGCGAGTGAGGTTTTATTTAATCTCTGACTCAGTGATGGCCTGGCATGGTGAGGTGCGCTGGCAGCTATGTGGTGTTACGCAGTGGTGGCCTGACACGGTGAGGTGCCCTGGCAGCTGTATGATGCAGTGGTGGCCTGGCACGGTGAGGTGCGCTTGCAGCTATGTGACGCAGTGGTGGCCTGGCATGGTGAGGTGCGCTGGCAGCTGTGTGATGCAGTGGTGGTCGGGTATGTAGAGGTGCACTGGCAGCTGTGTGTTGTGACGCAGTGGTGGCCTGGCACGGTGAGGTGCTTGCAGCTGTGTGATGCAGTGGTGGCCTGGCACGGTGAGGTGCGCTGACAGCTGTGTGGTGTGGCTCAGTTGTGGCCTGGCACGGTGAAGTGCGCTGGCAGCTGTGTGATGCAGTGGTGGCCGGGCACGGTGAGGTGCGCTGGCAGGTGGGTGACGCAGTGGTGGCCTGGCACGGTGAAGTGCGCTGGCAGCTGTGTGGTGTGACGCAGTGGTGGCCTGGCACGGTGAGGTGCGCTGGCAGCTGTGTGATGCAGTGGTGGTCGGGTATGTAGAGGTGCACTGGGAGCTGTGTGTTGTGACGCAGTGGTGGCCTGGCACGGTGAGGTGCGCTGGCATATAATGAATATATTCATGTGCATCTAACACACAGTTCAACGCTAGCAACTACACAAAATCTAAAATATGAGCTCTACTTGCCACTTACAATACCAACAGTACCAGCTAACTTTAGTAGTGACATTTTCATGGATCTTTTTAACAATAAAATTTACAACATCAGACTTCAGACACAATTAAACAGGCCTCAAAAAAGTCTGGTACAAACATTTTCAGCATGGTGAAACATGGTGAACATTTCCACCACTGCGTCACACCACACAGCTGCCAGCGCACCTCACCGTGCCAGGCCACCACTGCATCACCCAGCTGCCAGCGCACCTCACCGTGCCAGGCCACCACTGCATCACACAGCTGCCAGCGCACCTCACCGTGCCAGGCCACCACAGCGTCACACCACACAGCTGCCAGTGCACCTCTACATAGCCGACCACCACTGCATCACACAGCTGCCAGTGCACCTCACCGTGCCAGGCCACCACTGCATCACACAGATGCCAGCGCACCTCACCGTGCCATGCCACCAGCTGCGTCAAACCACACAGCTGCCAGCGCAACTCACCGTGCCCGGCCACCACTGCATCACACAGCTGCCAGCGCACCTCACCGTGCCAGGCCACCACAGCGTCACACCACACAGCTGTCAGCGCACCTCACCGTGCCAGGCCACCACTGCATCACACAGCTGCCAGCGCACCTCACCGTGCCAGGCCACCACTGCGTCACAACACACAGCTGCCAGTGCACCTCTACATACCCGACCACCACTGCATCACACAGATGCCAGCGCACCTCACCGTGCCAGGCCACCACTGCATCATACAGCTGCCAGGGCACCTCACCGTGTCAGGCCACCACTGCGTCACACATATTTCAGCGCCATATATTTCATGGATATTATGGAATATAATGGATGGATATCTTAGTTATCTTTCTAGTTCACAGGTTTGCATGCATAATTTAATTTTGAAAGCCACTGAGACATCAGGTACTACTGTTGTATTTATGAAAAAGAAACAAAACAAAAAACATACTAACAACTTTGCCATCCTACTCCTTAGTTAATACATTTTATTATTCAAAAACAGTTAACATTTTTAGCAAAATATTTTGAATTATATTTAACCCTATTTTTTCTTTAGTTTTGTATTTAACTTATTATATGATAGTCAGACTTAATGGATATTTGAACAATGAAAATATATTTTTACAAGATTTTACATTAAGCACTTAAAATTAATATGGTTAATAATAGTAAACTGTAACATGCTGTAACAAGATCGGTTAAACTGCGAAGAAAATGCTTTCAGAGAAAATGTTTCAGGTGTGAAGAACATAGATCTCCAATGCAATTTCAACCAAACCTGTTCCCACACACCCTGCCCCCACTACCATTAGAATATACACAAACATTTTAGCGTTTCATTCTGAGCAGAAGACCCTCACACCTGAAGAGTGCTGGCTGTGACAAATTAAACCGGTTTTAAAGGTTTCAATCACAGACCATGTGACATGGGAGTCAGGAAACTACAGTAACACACAGCGCCACCGGATTTGATAACTCTATAAAAACGCTATAAAATAATGTGACTTGGCACAGAACAAGTTTACAGCACAGTACAAAAATAAATGCTGACCATGACTTTAGAAGCATAAATTGCCTTACACTCATTTTAAACACAAGCTGTATTTAGCCCTCTAAGCTGGTTCATACAGAAATGTAGAGATCCAGGCTCAGAACACACAGCTTCATTAGCGAATACATATGCAGGACAACTAGAGAAGACGTTTTACAGAGGATGGATTTTTAGAAACATCCCATCAGACATCCCATCATATTCACAACGTGAAATCTAGAAAATAATATTACGTAACCAAAATCCGCAATATGGAAACAGAACCTGTGTAATTGTTGATAGATGATGTATTTGTAACATTTTTTCAAGACGAACTACAACATTTAAAAAATGACTTGTATGTACTTAATATCTCTAATCAATCCACGGGTCCCAGCACAAAACGAAACTAAAACGCATACCGTTTCGCGCTTCTTATTAGTTGCTCAAAAGTAATTCTAAAAGTATGCTTGTTGACTCCGGTATCACGTTAGTTAAAGACTTCTAAGCTTACAATGTTTAGGGAGAAATGGAATACTGGTGTGTATTTTTTTCTTTAAAGTGCCGATTCCTGGAACACCCCTCTGAAGTGGTTCCATAAAATCTGGTATACGGAAAAGAAAGCGTTGATAAATACAAGTGTCTTTTAATACACTCTTTGCTGTGCTCTTGAGGATCCTTGTGATATTTTAAGCTCTAGTTGAATGATAGGTGTTGCATTTTAAATCATTTTCGTAGTTAGAAATTATGAAACGCCCTGTTAAAAGCAAGGAAGTTTTTATGCCCGTTGAAGTAAAACAAAATGCCTGACAAAGTATGGCTTGGACAGATTCCAAGTGCTTGTACAAATGTGCTAAAGAATTATACTTTGAGTATACAGCTTGTCCAAAGTCATCCATTATTAATACTATTAGTAATATCTTCAGTAAAGGCTTTGATGCATAAATATTTCTGATAAAGGTAGGTTGTGTACTTTTGTCCAACTGAGCAATCTTGCTTTCATAAAATATACCAACATTTGAATGACTGATGATTAACATGCTGTAATACACAGTTCAAAATTAAAGGCTCAAATGCTGTACATGAGAGGTTAAGCTCCCCCTGGCGGTTTTACAAGGCGACGCCGGATAGTTAGTCACGTGACACACGTGAACTGCGTGATACCCCGGTGGGCGTGTCGCGGTATGCCGCGAAATACCTCACCCATTTTGAATGGCTGCATCTGTATCAAACCATTAAAGCAAAACCGTCCTCCAATTATCATCAAATCTCAATATCTTAATATCAATAGCCTGCAAACTCTCAAATTCCTCCAATTATCATAATCCCACCCCTTATGCAAAACCACACCCTCCTCCCATCCCTCCCCTGTTCTCTCTCTCCGCTGGCGTTTGTAATCGTTTTTATTTTTAAATAAATTTGAGCAAAGTCATGTATTTTAAAAATCTTAAGATTTCTATATTTATGTCTTTATTTAGTGGTTTCATTAGTGACAGAGGCTAAACTTTCTTGGAAAAATGTCTTATATGTAAACCATGTTTGCTATTAATTCATTTTGGGCTAGAATATGTTCAATGTCTTCCAATGAAAGAAGGGTTCCTTTCGCTGTAGTCGGGTTGACATTAGAAGCTTGCCACGCCCGGACTGTTACACCAATGCATTAGCATGTTAAAGCGATTTCATTGAGGAGCCTAGGTTTCTTAACTAGTAAGTACTGTACTTCCTTGGTTTTGGAGGGGGGGAGGTGTCTTTCGCTGGAAATCTTGCCCCCTTCTACTTTGAAAATACCTGTGAAACCGGTTTAATTCGTCACAGCCAGCACTCCCGCAGAGAGGGGGGTTGTACTTGCAGTGTATTGGTATACAGTAGACGGGAAAGCCAGAGCCGACTGCTACGCCGCCCACGTCTTATGCTCTTCTTTAATGTCTAAGCCGGAACACATCATTATATCTTATTTTGTATTTCTTTAAAAAAAATTGCCCAGCCTAACAGTATTGTTGTTATTGTTTTTATCCTGTAAAGCGCTTTGAGGAGCCAACTTTAAAGGCGCCATATACAATAAAGTTCTTTATTATTACTATTGTTAATTTGCTGGACAGAGAGGTGAACATTATTACGCAGAAGACAAAGATAGCGATTTACGTTGCATTGTGCTGCTGTAATACAGTTTTAAATAATTAAAAGTCTAAACAGTAACAGCTTTCTTTATGGGTTTTAAAAAAAGGCGATTTAAACGTGATTTAAATCAATATTAATGTTTATATTGTAACGCCTAGGTGACTATTCATTGTTATTAAAATGACTTAAATTCAATCATGTTGTGATATTTAGAAATATCAATTTGTTTGGTGCGAGTGAAGTTTTATTTAATCTCTGAGCCAGGGAAACGTTTTATCGTACAGCATGTACAATTCTTGTGTTGCGGTACATGAATATAATTATATCGTTATTAATTTATTTAGATACGCGATTCCATATTATAGTCCCTGTGAATCAAATTCTAAAAGTATGCTTGTTGACTCCTGTATCACGTTAGTTAAAGACTTCGATGCTTAAAATGTTTAGGGAGAAATGGAATACTGGTGTGTATGTTTTCTTTAAAATACCGAGACCAGCCATATACTGTATGTTTATGTTCCAAAATTAATATTGTTTATGGCCTTCACACGCATTACAGTATGCTCCTATTCTTTTTATGGTCAGCTACTAAGATTTCCCTTCAGTGGTAAATTTCCATATTAATATTCAATACTTAAACGGGCACAGTAAAGACATTAAATATACATATGCATACTGTATACAGTACAGTTTGCATACAGTAATATGTTTATGTTCCTAAATCAATCTCTTTTATGAGCATGTGAAAGGCATGGTAAATCAGAGATTCTCAAAAATTACTGTATCGCCCACTTGTATTGAATGTCTGCATCTGTAGTAGCGTTTTTACATAAACGGAATCAATTTCAATATAACTTCATTCAGAAAATTACAGCAGCTCAATTAATGCTGTCATATTTCAAGTTCATTGTATCATGTAAACTTTATAAATAAAAAGCTTTCCTATTTTTTTCCATGGTAGCTGAATGTAAATACTCATAACTTCCAGGAAAAAAATTCTGGAAGTTATCCAGGAAAAAAAAATGTTAGAATTATTTCAAATTATTCTTCACTGTACTGGTAATGAAATTATTCCTTGTTATTTATTATGGTCACATAACTGAATTTAAAATTGATGTTGCAAAGAAGAATACATTTCAGAAATTATACAGTATATATAAAACTGTGAAGCTGAAAGATATCAATTGATTTCTGTTTTTCCACACATTTAAAAAAAATATTTTATACGGATGGGGGATTGAATCAGGTGGTCTGGGTCCTATGGATCCCCAGTTACTGGCACATCTCTTAAATGATGGCTCAGCTCTCATATGACTGCCTCTGCTCACCGTGCAGTTTCTCTTTTGTTCTGAACATGCTGAACATGCCTCCTACTGTGTTTGTTGGTGGTGTCCTCTGATCCAAGTTCATAGGCTTGTGCCATATGGAGAAGTAGTCCATATCCATCAGGACTTATTAATTACTTAAATTGTATCTTGTAAGAAAGTTAACAAATCTCATACCTTTCTTACTCAGGCCTCTGTCCCAGGCACCATTTGTCCCTAAAACCCATGACAAGACAGGTTTTGTTACAATATCGTTGTTGCAGACCATTTTTAGTTACTCTGCTAGAAATAATCTGTGATTATTAGTTATTATTGATTACTTACATAATTGGTGTAGAGTTTAGAAATTACATTCTCGCATGAGTATAATAAGCAATGTTCGGAGATATAAAAGTTTCCACAGTGTTAGTCAGTGTTTGGGTTTATGGATGTAGTCTGGGAAAGCTGCTGAGGAGTCATTTTCTTTGTAATAGCTATAAAGATTGCACTACTTAGTATCGTCCATCATGAGTTTTAATATTTTCAGATCCCTTTAAGCTCTCTATTTAAGTGTGGAGACTGTCACTATTATGTATTGTTCATAAGCACCATAAATGCAATAACATTTTTTTGTTTTATTAATTTGTGCAAAAAAAAAATTAAATGTAAGGAGAACACAGGACACTACTTGTTGTGATCAAAGGTCATTATTTTATGCAATCAGACATAATTCCTTCACACATATAATAAAAAATAATAATAATGCAGTATTTATGCCATGAAATAATAGAAGTGGGAATTGGGCTGCAGCTTCAGGGTTATATTTACTTGCACATAATGCAAATATTATGCATATTATGCACATAATGATCAGTGTTTCTGTCAGTATGGTATGTCTTTTTTGTCCTCTTCTCTCTCCTTTTAATGTCTCCACTGTGATGCAAACAATACAATAGACAATGGTCTTCATGAAATTGAGTGTTACTTTGTTTGACTAGGTGCCACTAATTGCCACACAGTCTAAGGCAACACATTAGATTTGGAGGGTTATTTTCAGGATTTAATCAGACCTAAGTCAGAAAGAACAGAGAAAGAAGAAAAAGAATGCAGGACAGTATACGGTAACACCTGACCTTCTGCATACAGCCAGTTCCAAATGAAGTCCTCAGTTGTTAATATCTGCCTACACCCTAAGGTCCCCAAGAAATCCCCACCCCTCTTACAAGTCCAGGAGATCTGGCAAGAAAGCATAGAAAGCATAGAAAGCACCTCTCTTGGTCAGGAGAGGTGAGAGGGTTTGGAAATTCTCTTCTTCCCCTGCCCTATTTTCTTGCAAACATCAGGGTAGGGGAAGTATAATGGAAGTATATATGGAACAAATTATTTGGGACAATGGGTATGGAGAAGGATGGAAAAGTCCAAAATATTGCACTGGTGGCTTAGGGGATCTGATACGCTGTGCAGGGAGAAGGGTCCTAACATCTTTAAAATTGTTAGGTGGAATAGTCTGCTACAGTGGCTGCTAATTGTCGCTATTATGGCACTTATTCTGTACTTTAATCCTTAATAAATATTGCATTTCTTGTGTAAGAGAGCTTTATTTTTTCTGGTGAACTAAAATGCAGAAGAAACGTTTTCTTTTAAATTTAATGCACACACTCCAAAAAAGTTTTTCTGAATTTCTTTGGAAATTGTGAAAAACCAGAAGAAGACTTAATTTTTCTATACTTATAGTTTTAATGTATTTTATTTTTAGATTTTACATGTACTTTTCCCAAAACTATCCATCTGCCATACTGTGACTATATTATAATGGTTCAGTGAAGCCTGGAAAATCCCTCCCAGTAATCATGGAATGAAGCAGTTTCAGTAACACAACAGCCTGCACAGTTTAGCATTGATGATTTCTTCACACTGGTGCAGTAATACTAGTAATACCTCACGTATTTGTGCATACAAGTAATCGTAAGTTTTGAGACAGATTGCATTTGCTGTCAATCTATAACTGCAGCAGCAAATACGATTACAGCACTGCCCATCTTACCATTAATTATGGCTGTAACTTCAAATGCCTTAGTGGATAAGTTATTTTGTGAAATAAACCAACCATAATATATTACACCTTTGTATTACACCTTTAGAAAATGTGATTACAGCCTGTATTAGGGTGGCACCACAGCCTATAGGTTTCAGAGTGGCAGCCCCTTTAGGGCAAGTTGCCGATATCTGTCCCCATTATCCACAAGTATAAAATCAATATTTCTTTTCCTGTGAAATACCCCTTGTAGACCCTGTTGGATATACTTTAGGAGAACTTTTCTTTTCTGTTTTCCCTGATACTAACCCTGTAGTTAGCTTCACTCCACTCCTGATCTGCTTAGGCCCCGATTTTAGTCTGTAACTGATTTTCTGAGGAAGACCTCAGAACTCAAAACCAGCAGCTGGTCACATCTGCTTCCTGGTGAGCTCAATGTGTCTTTCTACCAGTGACATAAAATCACTGCTGTTTTGGGGGGCATCTTTTACTAACACTCACATTTTGTAGGACATGCACCAGATATGTAACACTAAATTCCTTCTCTCACTTTCTTGGACGACGGGGTATCTGAGCATCTAATCTGTTTTGGAAGACTCTGGGGTCTTCTAGCTGGGCTGCTATCATCTCCTGTTGATTTTCATTAGTCTTTTGCTGGATCCTGTTTGTTTCTGTTGCACGGCAACAGCCTTAATTAGTATCATTAAAGCTGTCTCCATAGTTTTAACAAGAAAGGTAATATATCTGGAACGGAACGTTGAATTAAGCTGCATCCCACTCTAACGCCAGAAGTAATAATAATAGTAATTGCTTACACTTACATAGCACTTTTCTGGACACTCCACTTAAAATGCTTTACAGGTAATGGGGACTCCCCTCTACCACCACCTTTGTGCAGCATCCACCTGGATGATGCGACGGCAGCCATAGTGCACCAGAATGCTCACCACACATCAACTATCAGTGGGGAGGAGAGCAGAGTAATGAAGCCAATTCATAAATGGGGATTATTAGGAGGCCATGATTGGTAAGGGCCAATGGGAAATTTGGCCAGGACGCCAGGGTTACACCCCTACCCTTTTAGAGAAACGCCCTGGGATTTTTAATGACACAGAGAGTCAGGACCTCTGTTTTATGTCTCATCTGAAGGATGGCGCCTGTTTAAGGTATAGTGTCCCCATCACTATACTGTGGCATTAGGACCCACATGGACCGCAGGGTGAGGGCACCCCTGCTGGCCCCACGAACACCTCTTCCAGCAGAAACCTTAGTTTTTCCCAGGAGGTCTCCCATGCAAGTACTGACCAGGCTCACACCTGCTTAGCTTCAGTAGGTTGCCAGTTGTGAGTTGCAGAGTGATATGGCTGCTGGCAGTGATATGGCTGCTGGCCATTACTAAGTAATTGATCCCCCTTTGATGGTAACATAGTTACCTACCATAGTTACCCATTATATGAATGCAAGAAATTTATTACTGGGACTGTTGTGTTTTGTCAATTGTGTTTTAACCCCATTACTACAGTCCCATACCGGTCATCCTGTTACACGGGAGTAGCCTATTGTTTTCACAGATAAGCTCACAATCCATATCTTTGGTAACATTTTTCACACTTAAGTGTAAACTCAAATGTTTAAGATAAAATGGTGGTTGTTAAGAAAGAAAAGTTAATTTTCTTTCATTTCAGCCCTTTGGAGAGATGAATATGGATTTGTTCAACATGCATTATTTCTCCAGCTGTATATCTATAATGCCCACAGCATTATCCGTCCATTTCACAAAATAAATATTTTTAATTGTATATGAACTTAAAGTTCAGGTCATGAGTCATAAGTATTGTAGCGTTTGCAGGTTCTTTTCAGAACTAAAGAACAGTGGAGACGCGATTAACCAACCAAGCACTAGCTTTATTTGTTAACAACCACACAAACCAAACACAGGATATACACACACATGAGGAGACTGACGGAACACGTACACATCTTTAGGGTGGTAATTACCTAACAACACACTATACTTTTACAGGACTACACAGGGCACTAGAACTACTAGGGCATTATTTACACAGGTAGGGTCAGCCGCTGGTCATCGTGCTGACCCTCAGACTCTCCCCGGCTACCACTCCCAGCATGCCCAGCGGTACTACGAGCGCCTAGGGGCGCTTCCCCCTCACCACCAGGTGAGGGCGTTACAGTATATACAGTGCCTTGCGAAAGTATTCGGCCCCCTTGAACTTTTCAACCTTTTGCCACATTTCAGGCTTCAAACATAAAGATATAAATTTTTTATTTTATGTGAAGAATCACCAACAAGTGGGACACAATTGTGAAGTGGAATGAAATCTATTGGATTTTTGAAACTTTTTTAACTAATAAAAAAATGAAAAGTGGGGCGTGCAAAATTATTCGGCCCCCTTGCGTTAATACTTTGTAGAGCCACCTTTTGCTGCGATTACAGCTGCAAGTCGCTTGGGGTATGTCTCTATCAGTTTTGCACATCGAGAGACTGAAATTCTTGCCCATTCTTCCTTGCAAAACAGCTCGAGCTCGGTGAGGTTGGATGGAGAGCGTTTGTGAACAGCAGTTTTCAGCTCTTTCCACAGATTCTCGATTGGATTCAGGTCTGGACTTTGACTTGGCCATTCAAACACCTGGATATGTTTATTTGTGAACCATTCCTTTGTAGATTTTGCTGTATGTTTGGGATCATTGTCTTGTTGGAAGATAAATCTCCGTCCCAGTTTCAGGTCTTTTGCAGACTCCAACAGGTTTTCATCCAGAATGGTCCTGTATTTGGCTGCATCCATCTTCCCCTCAATTTTAACCATCTTCCCTGTCCCTGCTGAAGAAAAGCAGGCCCAAACCATGATGCTGCCACCACTATGTTTGACAGTGGGGATGGTGTGTTGAGGGTGATGAGCTGTGTTGCTTTTACGCCAAACATATCGTTTTGCATTGTGGCCAAAAAGTTCGATTTTGGTTTCATCTGACCAGAGCACCTTCTTCCACATGTTTGGGGTGTCTCCCAGGTGGCTTGTGGCAAACTTTAGACGAGACTTTTTATGGATATCTTTGAGAAATGGCTTTCTTCTTGCCACTCTTCCATAAAGGCCAGATTTGTGCAGTGTAAGACTGATTGTTGTCCTATGGACAGACTCTCCCACCTCAGCTGTAGTTCTCTGCAGTTCATCCAGAGTGATCATGGGCCTCTTGGCTGCATCTCTGATCAGTCTTCTCCTTGTCTGAGCTGAAAGTTTAGAGGGACGGCCAGGTCTTGGTAGATTTGCAGTGGTCTGATACTCCTTCCATTTCAAGATGATTGCTTGCACAGTGCTCCTTGGGATGTTTGAAGCTTGGGAAATATTTTTGTATCCAAATCCGGCTTTAAACTTCTCCACAACAGTATTACGGACCTGCCTGGTGTGTTCCTTGGTCTTCATGATGCTCTCTGCGCTTTCAACAGAACCTTGAGACTATCACAGAGCAGGTGCATTTATACAGAGACTTGATTACACACAGGTGGATTCTATTTATCACCATCAGTCATTTAGGACAACATTGGATCATTCAGAGATCCTCGCTGAACTTCTGGAGTGAGTTTGCTGCACTGAAAGTAAAGGGGCCGAATAATTTTGCACGCCCCACTTTTCATTTTTTTATTAGTTAAAAAAGTTTCAAAAATCCAATAGATTTCGTTCCACTTCACAATTGTGTCCCACTTGTTGGTGATTCTTCACATAAAATAAAAAATTTATATCTTTATGTTTGAAGCCTGAAATGTGGCAAAAGGTTGAAAAGTTCAAGGGGGCCGAATACTTTCACAAGGCACTGTAAGTAAATATAGCAGTTTAGATGGGTTTCTTGGACCTTATTCATAAGACGTATGTCACAGATAATGACCCCTAAATGCAGGATAATTTTAGCTTTTGTAGCAGACTACACCGCCTAGCGCTAATAAGGATGTTAGGACCCTTTTTCATTTGCAACAAGTTCTTTTTATCTCCCAGACCCACCAGTGCCCAGTGCACCCACAGACAAGACAAGACAGTCATCCTACATAGTATTCAATTTTATTATAAGTGTTGTATAATGTTGTGAATAAATAAAGTCCATGGTAAAACTGTTTGTATTAGCATGCACAATACTTAGTACATAAATAAGCTGTTTATTGCAATTCACATCAATCAACTGTTGAACAATCATCATAGTAGTACTTGAAAACGTCTCTTAAAACTTAAAACTACATATTGTAGGTACTATTTTTAGTTTAGCTGGCAAACTATTGCAAACTTTCACAAAATCAGCAACAGCAGTACATGTCATTATGTCCCTTGGGCCTTGCCTTTGGACTTTTTGGTCGATCACGAGTTCTCACATGGGACCGTTTGAAGCCCTGTGCATCCTGCACTACAGCTTTTTTTACTCCGCTCAGGTTATTAAGTCATCCACTCAGCAGGAAGAATAAATTGGAGGGAACGTAGGTAAAGACTGACCTTCATTAGTATTTCATTTAGCTACAAAGTAGTTTATACTACAAGCATAAACAAAAAAGTGAGGACAGCCTATACAGTTCCCTCTAGTTTTGGTATCATTTGTTCTTAGAAGAAAACACAACCAGGGTTCATTGGTACTTTGTTAACTCTGATGCCTGGCTTGACAAAGATACTATTATAAATGAATTACCAAAACCCACAATGTTTGCAGTAAGTATGGGAAATAACCATAAATCATAAAACATATATACATACAATATAATATTCATTCCTTTACTACTTACTAAATTGTTTATGAAACATTATAAGCCATAGTATTTTTTACAACTATCTGCTACAATCCTCAAGGCATACTGTGATTTTTTTATTTATAACTAATATTTATCATAGTATATTGTACACTGTGAAGCTGTCATCTTTAAGTCAGTGCAGGACAAGTTACAAGATGTCTGACCTTTGTAAGATCTGTTGGAGTCAGCACTTATAACAGGTAGTGATATGTTTAATGCAATTACAGCCAGTGTTGGAAAAATACCTTTTAAATCAAATGAACATTTCACAATGAAGCACCTGTGTTCTGAAATAGCATTGCTATAGATATTTAGATTTTTTTTTTTTACAAAGGAAAGAGCTTTTCACTTTTCACAGTTTTGTTTCACCTATCGGTGATTATACCATATTTACAGTAAGTCAATCAGTTTCAGTGTGTTTATCAGACCTTGCTTTTCACTTGTAATCCACATAAATATCAAAACCTGCACATAACTTATCTCAAATGTTTCATGGATTTCACTATAGAACTGGATGCAATTGGTGTCATATATATATATATTTTCAAATGACACTGTACTTAAAGCTACCAATCACATGATTGATTGTCCATCAACTGCAACAAATCATAGTGAGAAGCTAACACTGTGCTACTGTATGTGTCTGCTACATGCTAACTGTATGGTAACAGATAGAGTATGTGCTTTTAAGCACATCAGGAAATAGTTCTGCAGAAATAAATGTTTTATTTTCTTTCAGTCTAATCTTTCAATACCCATTTGCAATAAACTGCTCTCTAAATCAATAGAAACTATAAATTTGGTCTCATAATTATTTGTAAAAAAATAAAACATGATGAACAGTCAAATGTGACATGCAACATGAATTTCAGTTCCAGTGTGTATATCATAATGTGATAATTCTGTTTCTAGACTTTCAAGTTAATAATTTTTAATTTTAAAGTTAAGGCATTCAAAAGACTCTAAGACAATGGAATGACCTGTGTGACACTCCATTCATTATTTACATGTACTAATGTACTGTGGCATAATGTTAAGGAAAAGTCAGTTTTAAAAAAATATCATAAAATAAAGAACTATGTAAATCATTTTCCAGTTCACCTCAAAATACTGTATGTACTGGTGGCTTAATCAAAGTCTTTTTAATACAGCTGATGCACTGCATAAATGCTTGTAGCACAGCATTCCACCTGCACCTTCTTGAGTGTTAAACCTAATGGCATCATTAGTTAAATTCTGCCAAATTAGGTGCCAGTTCTGGAGGCTGTTTCATTATGTCACATTACACTGGGGACTGGAGATGGCTGATCAGCACAGAGAACAGAGTGAACACATTAGATAGAGCATGTCTAGCGGCCTTTATTAGTAGACACATCTCTATCAGTGCTTCAGCTGCATATTTGTTTATTCCAGTGATAGATACAGACAGATTCTAAATAAATTTGGCATTTGCAGAATCAGACTTGTGTACCTACTGTGCCTGCATGATGTTAACATTGAGAAAAAATGGTACTTCAAAGATCAACTATGTTGCTATGGAAAGCTATTTGGCAGGGTTCCATTGTGAATAATAAGATTGTTTTTTGCTTGGCAGCCTACAATCAAGGTTCAGTTACAGGATTCAGAGAACAGGTCCTGTAACCATAATGGGAAGTTTAATGTTGACAGTGTTGATTTTAGTTAGACTTTAAAATTACAATATGGTGTCCTGGTGGTGATAAAATATGTATCATGGGATTACATTAGCTGCCTCTATTCAAATTCAATGAATTTATCTTGAAATCTGATGACTTGATCATTTCCATTCCTGGGAATGATGGAGCACAGTGTGTATTCATTGTGTGTGTTCATTGACCACAATATAACATTCATGCCTTACTTTGAAATCTCTAGTCCTGAATGTGATTTTGATTTCCATATAACATACTACTCTTCTTACTAAAATAATTTTAAGACAAATGCAACTTTTACATAAAAATTCTCCACAAAGCCTTATGAATTAAAAATGCAAGCAACACAAATTAGAAAGGTGAAAAAGTATTGTGTGTTTTATAAAAGGGGAACTGCAGTTCCAATTTCTCAGACCGGTTATTAAATTAAACAAAATTGACTAAAAAATTTGTTGACATTATAGAAAAAAATTACAAATTTCAAATTAAGCACAAAGCCTTGAACTTTGTGAAAGTACTGTAAGTTGCCTTGTTTGACAAACTTGTAATAGAGTTCCCACGAATTGCCATGAGATGCAGCCTTGCCTGCTCATTAGTCTCTGTAATGACTAATGTAATATGATGAACAAACAAATGATTAGGAAGAAGCAGTTGGAAAATGGATGGTTGAATAGTACATACTGTATATGGATGTTGAAAATTAGGCCTACTTAAATGTCTGTAACAACAACTGATAGTTCTTACCTTTCAATAGTCTCTGCAAAAATATTAATAACAACTCCCAAATGCCTTCTGAAAACTACTCATTTATCACTGATTGATGGGCACCAGTCAGGTTATTAGAGTCATACAAAGTGTTGCATACAGTAGCAGATACAGATGCAGCCATTCAAAATGGGTGAGGTATTTCGCGGCATACCCCGGTGGGCGTGTCGCGGTATCACGCAGTTCACGTGTGTCACGTGACTAACTATCCGGCGTCGCCTTGTAAAACCGCCAGGGGGAGCTTAACCTCTCATGTACAGCATTTGAGCCTTTAATTTTGAACTGTGTATTACAGCATGTTAATCATCAGTCATTAAAATGTTGGTATATTTTATGAAAGCAAGATTGCTCAGTTGGACAAAAGTACACAACCTACCTTAATCAGAAATATTTATGCATCAAAGCCTTTACTGAAGATATTACTAATAGTATTAATAATGGATGACTTTGGACAAGCTGTATACTCAAAGTATAATTTCTTTAGCACATTTGTACAAGCACTTGGAATCTGTCCAAGCCATACTTTGTCAGGCATTTTGTTTTACTTCAACGGGCATAAAAACTTCAACTTTAAAAGGGCGTTTCATAATTTCTAACTACGAAAATGATTTAAAATGCGACACCTATCATGAAAAGAAAAAAATACACACCAGTATTCCATTTCTCCCTAAACATTGTAAGCTTCGAAGTCTTTAACTAACGTGATACCGGAGTCAACAAGCATACTTTTAGAATTTGATTAAAAGGGAATATAATATGGAATCGCGTATCTAAAGAATTTAATAACGGTATGATTATATCCGTGTACTGTGACAGGGCTGTGTAGGGCTGTTTCGCCTGCCTGATCATGCGAGCTGTCTTGTAGCCTACTGGTCTAGGTGCGTGACTACCAACTGGCAGGTTGTGTGTTTGAATCCAGCTGGTGCTGGACCTTTCAGTTTTATTTATTTATTTTTTAATCGCGTAACATAAACATATTACCGTATGCAAACTGTACTGTATACAATATGTATATGTATATTTAATGTCTTAACTGTGCCCGTTTAAGTATTGAATATTCATATCTAATTTTACCACTGAAGGGAAATCTTAACATAAACATACAGTATATGGCTGGTCTCGGTACTTTAAAGAAAAAAATACACACCAGTATTCCATTTCTCCCTAAACATTGTAAGCTTCGAAGTCTTTAACTAACGTGATACCGGAGTCAACAAGCATACTTTTAGAATTTGATCAAAAGGGAATATAATATGGAATCGCGTATCTCAAGAAATTAATAACGATATAATTATATTCATGTTGCAAAAGAACTGCAACGGACATAAAAACTCCCTTGCTTTTAACAGAGTGTTCCATAATTTCTAACTACGAAAATGCCAGGTGAAAGGATTTGTAAACATATTTTGTTAAAGCAAGTCAGTTTTTTCCGCAACACATAAAATACATTTTTCCAAGAAAGTTTAGCCTTTGTCACTAATGAAACCACTAAATAAAGACATAAATATAGAAATCTTAAGATTTGTTTTATTTAATGTTGGTAGCAGGATGAACTGTCAGAGTGTATATTTTGTCGCAAAGTTGCTGCAAGATGTTAACAGTGAAAAAGTTATTTAGAAATGAGTTATTTCAAGATGAAAAAGAAAACATACACGAAACATGGTTTCATTACGACCAGAATCGGTCTTGAGATATTTTTAACTTGATTTACAGTATTTGAGAGGTATGTCTTAACACCGATACTACAGTGCTTAAGTACTGCTCACGTATATGTTTCTAGGTTTATATTATGCATTTCATACGGTCAAATTACTTTTGAGCAACTAATAAGAAGCGCGAAACGGTATGCGTTTTAGTTTCGTTTTGTGCTGGAACCCGTGGATTGATTAGAGATATCAAGTACATACAAGTCATTTTTTAAATGTTGTAGTTCGTCTTAAAAAAATGTTACGAGTACATCATCTATCAACAATTACACAGGTTCTGTTTCCATATTGCGGATTTTGGTTAGGTATTATCATATCCAGTGGCGCTGTGTGTTACTTTACTGAGTCCCATGTCACATGGTCTGTGATTGAAACCTGTAAAACCGGTTTAATTCGTCACAGCCAGCACTCTTCAGGTGTGAGGGTCTTCTGCTCAGAATGAAACGCTAAAATGTTTGTGTATATTCTAATGGTAGTGGGGGCAGGGTGTGTGGGAACAGGTTTGGTTGAAATTGCATTGGAGATCTATGTTCTTCACACCTGAAACATTTTCTCTGAAAGCATTTTCTTCGCAGTTTAACCGATCTTGTTACAGCATGTTACAGTTTACTATTATTAACCATATTAATTTTAAGTGCTTAATGTAAAATCTTGTAAAAATATATTTTCATTGTTCAAATATACATTAAGTCTGACTATCATATAGTAAGTTAAATACAAAACTAAAGAAAAAATAGGGTTAAATATAATTCAAAATATTTTGCTTACAATGTTAACTGTTTATGAATAATAAAATGTATTAACTAAGGAGTAGGATGGCACAGTTATTAGTATGTTTTTTGTTTTGTTTCTTTTTCATAAATACAACAGTAGTACCTGATGTCTCAGTGGCTTTCAAAATTAAATTATGCATGCAAACCTGTGAACTAGAAAGATAACTAAGATATCCATCCACTATATTCCATAATATCCATGAAATATATGGCGCTGAAATATGTGTGACGCAGTGGTGGCCTGACACGGTGAGGTGCCCTGGCACCTGCCAGGCCACCACTGCGTCACCGTGCCAGGCCACCACTGCGTCACAACACACAGCTGCCAGTGCACCTCTACATACCCGACCACCACTGCATCACACAGCTGCCAGCGCACCTCACCGTGCCAGGCCACCACTGCGTCACACCACACAGCTGCCAGCGCACCTCACTGTACCAGGCCACCACTGCGTCACACCACACAGCTGCCAGCACACCTCACTGTACCAGGCCACCACTGCGTCACACCACACAGCTGCCAGCGCACCTCACCGTGCCAGGCCACCACTGCGTCACAACACACAGCTGCCAGTGCACCTCTACATACCCGACCACCACTGCATCACACAGCTGCCAGCGCACCTCACCGTGCCAGGCCACCACTGCGTCACACCACACAGCTGCCAGCGCACCTCACTGTACCAGGCCACCACTGCGTCACACCACAGAGCTGCCAGCGCACCTCACTGTACCAGGCCACCACTGCTTCACACCACACAGCTGCCAGCGCACCTCACCGTGCCAGGCCACCACTGCGTCACAACACACAGATGCCAGTGCACCTCTACATACCCGACCACCACTGCATCACACAGCTGCCAGCGCACCTCACCGTGCCAGGCCACCACTGCGTCACACCACACAGCTGCCAGCGGACCTCACTGTACCAGGCCACCACTGCGTCACACCACACAGCTGCCAGCGCACCTCACCGTGCCAGGCCACCACTGCGTCACAACACACAGCTGCCAGTGCACCTCTACATACCCGACCACCACTGCATCACACAGCTGCCAGCGCACCTCACCGTGCCAGGCCACCACTGCATCACACCACACAGCTGCCAGCGCACCTCACCGTGCCAGGCCACCACTGCGTCACACCACACAGCTGACAGCGCACCTCACCGTACCAGGCCACCACTGCGTCACACCACACAGCTGCCAGCGCACCTCACCGTGCCAGGCCACCACTGCGTCACAACACACAGATGCCAGTGCACCTCTACATACCCGACCACCACTGCATCACACAGCTGCCAGCGCACCTCACCGTGCCAGGCCACCACTGCGTCACACCACACAGCTGCCAGCGGACCTCACTGTACCAGGCCACCACTGCGTCACACCACACAGCTGCCAGCGCACCTCACCGTGCCAGGCCACCACTGCGTCACACCACACAGCTGCCAGCGCACCTCACTGTACCAGGCCACCACTGCGTCACACCACAGAGCTGCCAGCGCACCTCACTGTACCAGGCCACCACTGCTTCACACCACACAGCTGCCAGCGCACCTCACCGTGCCAGGCCACCACTGCGTCACAACACACAGATGCCAGTGCACCTCTACATACCCGACCACCACTGCATCACACAGCTGCCAGCGCACCTCACCGTGCCAGGCCACCACTGCGTCACACCACACAGCTGCCAGCGGACCTCACTGTACCAGGCCACCACTGCGTCACACCACACAGCTGCCAGCGCACCTCACCGTGCCAGGCCACCACTGCGTCACAACACACAGCTGCCAGTGCACCTCTACATACCCGACCACCACTGCATCACACAGCTGCCAGCGCACCTCACCGTGCCAGGCCACCACTGCATCACACCACACAGCTGCCAGCGCACCTCACCGTGCCAGGCCACCACTGCGTCACACCACACAGCTGACAGCGCACCTCACCGTACCAGGCCACCACTGCGTCACACCACACAGCTGCCAGCGCACCTCACCGTGCCAGGCCACCACTGTGTCACACCACACAGCTGCCAGCGCACCTCACTGTACCAGGCCACCACTGCGTCACACCACACAGCTATAAGCGCACCTCACCGTGCCAGGCCACCACTGCGTCACACCACACAGCTGCCAGCGCACCTCACCGTGCCAGGCCACCACTGCGTCACACCACAAGGCTGCCAGCGCACCTCACTGTACCAGGCCACCACTGCGTCACACCACACAGCTGCCAGCGCACCACACCGTGCCAGGCCACCACTGCATCACAACACACAGCTGCCAGTGCACCTCTACATACCCGACCACCAGTGCATCACACAGCTGCCAGCGCACCTCACCGTGCCAGGCCACCACTGCGTCACAACACACAGCTGCCAGTGCACCTCTACATACCCGACCACCACTGCATCACACAGCTGCCAGGGCACCTCACCGTGTCAGGCCACCACTGCGTCACACATATTTCAGCGCCATATATTTCATGGATATTATGGAATATAGTGGATGGATATCTTAGTTATCTTTCTA
This sequence comes from Lepisosteus platostomus, assembly GCF_059453375.1. Lineage (NCBI taxonomy): Eukaryota > Metazoa > Chordata > Actinopteri > Semionotiformes > Lepisosteidae > Lepisosteus > Lepisosteus platostomus. The sequence continues at coordinate 24,391,415 of NC_142612.1, forward strand.
GTTCACAGGTTTGCATGCATAATTTAATTTTGAAAGCCACTGAGACATCAGGTACTACTGTTGTATTTATGAAAAAGAAACAAAACAAAAAACATACTAACAACTTTGCCATCCTACTCCTTAGTTAATACATTTTATTATTCAAAAACAGTTAACATTTTTAGCAAAATATTTTGAATTATATTTAACCCTATTTTTTCTTTAGTTTTGTATTTAACTTATTATATGATAGTCAGACTTAATGGATATTTGAACAATGAAAATATATTTTTACAAGATTTTACATTAAGCACTTAAAATTAATATGGTTAATAATAGTAAACTGTAACATGCTGTAACAAGATCGGTTAAACTGCGAAGAAAATGCTTTCAGAGAAAATGTTTCAGGTGTGAAGAACATAGATCTCCAATGCAATTTCAACCAAACCTGTTCCCACACACCCTGCCCCCACTACCATTAGAATATACACAAATATTTTAGCGTTTCATTCTGAGCAGAAGACCCTCACACCTGAAGAGTGCTGGCTGTGACGAATTAAACCGGTTTTACAGGTTTCAATCACAGACCATGTGACATGGGACTCAGTAAAGTAACACACAGCGCCACTGGATTTGATAATACCTAACCAAAATCCGCAATATGGAAACAGAACCTGTGTAATTGTTGATAGATGATGTACTCGTAACATTTTTTCAAGACGAACTACAACATTTAAAAAATGACTTGTATGTACTTGATATCTCTAATCAATCCACGGGTTCCAGCACAAAACGAAACTAAAACGCATACCGTTTCACGCTTCTTATTAGTTGCTCAAAAGTAATTTGACCGTATGAAATGCATAATATAAACCTAGAAACATATACGTGAGCAGTACTTAAGCACTGTAGTATCGGTGTTAAGACATACCTCTCAAATACTGTAAATCAAGTTAAAAATATCTCAAGACCGATTCTGGTCGTAATGAAACCATGTATCGTGTATGTTTTCTTTTTCATCTTGAAATAACTCATTTCTAAATACCTTTTTCACTGTTAACATCTTGCAGCAACTCTGCGACAAAATATACACTCTGACAGTTCATCCTGCTACCAACATTAAATAAAACAAATCTTAAGATTTCTATATTTATGTCTTTATTTAGTGGTTTCATTAGTGACAAAGGCTAAACTTTCTTGGAAAAATGTATTTTATGTGTTGCGGAAAAAACTGACTTGCTTTAACAAAATATGTTTACAAATCCTTTCACCTGGCATTTTCGTAGTTAGAAATTATGGAACGCTCTGTTAAAAGCAAGGGAGTTTTTATGTCCGTTGCAGTTCTTTTGCAACATGAATATAATTATATCGTTATTAATTTCTTGAGATACGCGATTCCATATTATATTCCCTTTTGATCAAATTCTAAAAGTATGCTTGTTGACTCCGGTATCACGTTAGTTAAAGACTTCGAAGCTTACAATGTTTAGGGAGAAATGGAATACTGGTGTGTATTTTTTTCTTTAAAGTACCGAGACCAGCCATATACTGTATGTTTATGTTAAGATTTCCCTTCAGTGGTAAAATTAGATATGAATATTCAATACTTAAACGGGCACAGTTAAGACATTAAATATACATATACATATTGTATACAGTACAGTTTGCATACGGTAATATGTTTATGTTACGCGATTACAAAATAAATAAATAAAACTGAAAGGTCCAGCACCAGCTGGATTCAAACACACAACCTGCCAGTTGGTAGTCACGCACCTAGACCAGTAGGCTACAAGACAGCTCGCATGATCAGGCAGGCGAAACAGCCCTACACAGCCCTGTCGCAGTACACGGATATAATCATACCGTTATTAAATTCTTTAGATACGCGATTCCATATTATATTCCCTTTTAATCAAATTCTAAATGTATGCTTGTTGACTCCGGTATCACGTTAGTTAAAGACTTCGAAGCTTACAATGTTTAGGGAGAAATGGAATACTGGTGTGTATTTTTTTCTTTAAAGTACCAAGACCAGCTATATACTGTATGTTTATGTTCCAAAATTAATATTGTTTATGACCTTCACACGCGTTACAGTATGCTCCTATTCTTTTTATGCTCAGCTACTAAGATTTCCCTTCAGTGGTAAAATTCAATATTTACAACGGGCACAGTAAAGACGTTTACAGTAAGTCTTTCTACGACAGACCAACGGACCACGAGTGCCCCTGTCGGTCAACCAATCACGTACCGCGGTATTTTGCGTCATCGCGCGTCAGGATGCACGACGCCGTAGCCAATTACCTCCAGTACGTGTCTGTACCGCGCACTTTGAATGGCTGCATCTGTATGACTTTCGATCATATGCATGTACAAGGACTAGTATGAATGTGTGAATTAGGATCATACACATTGCAACGCTTGATATTTAAAATGTTGTATTTAAGGTGTTTCTTTTCAAATGTCACCAGCCTTGTCCTTTATACCACTCTACCTACAGTATCCCATCATTGGGTCTGGTTTGAGAACATAATAGTGTCTTGCATTATCTTACTTGGCAAACCTTCTGCATGCTTTGAGGGCAATGGCTCTCTTTCCACCAAATATGCATTCAAAGTAAACATATAATCACTCTTCTAAAAAAACTGAGAATAATAAACATGGAAACATCCTTAAGATTTAAAAATGATTTAAGATGAACATTACCTGACACTTATCCTGTTACATTTAAATCAGATACTGAATGCTTCCATAATACATGAATCTAGCTTCTGTCAACTTCACAGCACAGAGACTGCCCTGGTCAAAGTTACTAATGATCTTCTAATAGCTTCTGATTCTGGTTCTCTCTATCCTCATTCTTCTTGATCTCAGTGTTGCTTTCAACACTGTTAACCATGCCATCTTACTGTCTCATCTTGAGACTGTCTGGAGTTTCTGACACTGCTCTCTAATGGTTCAAGTCTTAGCTCACTGATCGCTGTCACTTTGTCTCTCTTGGCGGATTTAGGTCTGAAATTGGTCTCGTTAAGTCTGGTGTTTCTCAGGTTTTGATACTGGGTCCATTACTTTTCAGCATTTACATGTTTCCACTTGGTCAGCTTTTAAGATCACATGGCCTCAACTATCATTTATTTGCTGATGATACTCAAATATACATCCATACCAAACTTGACACTGATGTGGCTGTCTATTCTAATTGCATCTCTGACATAAAAACTTGGATGACTCAAAATTTCCTTAATCTTAACTGTGACAAGACTGAAGTCATGCTTATTGGCACCTCTCATCAAGTTCGTAAATCCAGTCCTGTAACCCTATCTGTAGATGGTTCTGTACTTGAGCTTCAGTCTAAATTGAAAAACCATGAGGTGATATTTGATTCAGGCTTAAGATTCGACCCACATAACAGCATATTGTGAAAACATTTTTCTTTCACCTCAGAAATATTGCTAGACTACACCCTATGTTATCACTAACTGTGGTTGAAAAGCTGATCAACACATCTGTCTTCTCCCGAATTGACTACTGTAATTCTCCACTTGCTGGGGTATCTAAATCCACATTGAACAAACTCCAGTCTAACAGGTCTAGTACAAGTGATCACATTACTCCTGTAGTGTGCTCTCTGAAGGCACCAGTTCTGTAGGGTTTGGGGATTTACTGGGACAATTATTAATTGTAGCAGTAAATCACAAAATGATTCTTTTAATGGCTTTAGAATCCAACCATGCGATATAACTCAAACAACGCAAACACAGATGTACTTATACACGAGGATACATTTATTAATACATAGAATATGCATGTAAACCTAACAGATCTTATCGTGAGGGTTATCGGAATACAAAAGGTATATATTCAGTCAGTTACGAAGTGTTACATTTATCAAGAGGACATACGTTCGGTATATCATTCATTTAGACCGTTTCATAAAGTGAACTTGGTTACAACTTCTACATTAGATACTGAAAACAAGTACATAACTCTTAGGAATTAAATTGATATCAACTGGTTGGGATAACAATTGAATTCTCGACCTGTAATGCATTGAAGTTGAATACTCATTCAATCTCTGGGGATTCAGATCTCCTGCGGGCTCTCTGGCTCCGTGCCAGGCTGTGCTGTGTCGCTTGCGACGGTGCGCTGCTGATGCTCACTGACCGGCTAGTTAGTGTTGGCTTTAACTAGCACGGTTTGTGCACAGGAGAAAAGATAACTGTGGGTTCCAGCAGGTCAGGAAGAAGACCGGTTCGTTCCTGATGAAGAGCTAGTTCTGAATAGTGATTCAGCTGTCCACAGTTCCGACCTGTTCATGAGGCTTGCTGCTGGTGCTAACCTCGGGTGGATCCTCTGGTTACTCTCTGGCAACCTCCGCTCTCGACTCTTAGAACAGAAGAAAGTTCTGGCACTCGGACACACTGGCCGTTCCGTGGTTGTCCGGGCTGAGTCTCAGGATGGTTAGGAGGTGCGCTGCGAGAATGTCCTGCCCTTGGGAGCCTTTCTGCTCCTGGGCCATCCTGCCCTGGAATTGTCTCGCACCCCTGGAATTCTCCTTAGAATTCTCCTACTGGAATAGTCCACTACGGGCTCTCTGTGTTGCCTGTTTTTACCTGGAGGAACTTCAGCTCGTTCATTGGCTGAAAGTTTCATGGGCATCAGAATTCCACGTGGGTTACTCGGCCCTAACCAGTCCCTGATTGGTTGATCAAGGTGAGATATGAGTCACTTACTCCTGACACTTAGGAATGCAGTCCAGATATCCATCTGGCACTCCCTAGACAGATAGGCGCCAATGGATGACCATTGATCATGATAGCCAGGCTTAGCTAAGTGCATCCCCATTTGGGAGCTGTCCCTTATCAAAAGAAAACATCTTTAAATCAGCCTGCATGAATAGCTTCTCTGTGGCTGCACCGAGAGAGAGATGGGGCCTCATTTGGGAAAGCACAACAACACTTAATTCTGTCTTATTAACAAGCATCGCTGCTACACTCCTATCCGGGAGTCCTTGTGCTGGCTTCCTGTCAAGTTTTGTGTGGACTTTAAAATCCTCATGCTCACCTATAAGGCTCTGCATGGCTTGGCACCTCAGTACCTGTCTGAACTATTATCGCCCTACTCCCCACCTCGCAACCTTCGCTCTTCTAATTCTGGCCTCCTAACTGTTCCCCAAGCCCATCTACATTGTATGGGTGACAGGACCTTCTCTTGCTATGCGCCAAAACTCTGGAATTGTATCCCCTAGGATATCAAAGAGTCACCTTCCCTCAAAGTCTTCCAATCCAGACTCAAAACCTTCTTTAAAAAGTAAAGTAAGTAGAATTTGTCAGCAAAACCATCTAAAAATCAGAAGTAATATTTCTATTGGATTATGAAATATTTATTCACAAGCCTGCTTGTTTACAATGTCATTTTGTTGCCTCGTTCTGAATCACAGAACGTGTGTAAATTTCACTTTTATTGCAGTTTGAAATGCACTTGTCAAGGCTAAAGCTTTCTAAACCCCGAAATATGAAAACGGCATTGCACTTCCCCTTTTAGTACTGTAAGATAAGATCACTTTATTGGCCATATACAATGTCTTCCTTTAGAAATTTTCGCATACCCCAGCTTGCTCTCCATGATACACACAGACAGGGAGAGAAGCTTGGGGTCAGAGTGTAGGGTCAGCCATTGTAAAGCACCCCTAGTCACACAATTAAAAAGTTCTGAATTAAAATAAATAAAAATATTTCAATACACTGCATTTTGATAAAAAAAATACATTGAAATACTCCTTTTAAGGCTCCTGTAAGGGGATGGGTGAAATTTAAGAAGGTTGTTTTATGACATTGACTAGCAGTGGCTGACCGATTTAGTGGACAGAAAAGAGTATTCCAAGTTCAATGATGATTTCAGTTACATCCTAACACAGACCTGTGCAATTATTTTCTATTGAGGGCCAAATGAAGAATGCATAATGCCTCCATGGGACAGATGCAAATTTTTATCAAAAACTGAGTAAACCAATGTCTATTTTTATGGCTTACAGTATCTTCACACTATATGTCATGTCATGTTAGAGGACTACTATTTAGAAGTATTCTACTATTAATCATAAGCAATCCTTTTATTTTTGCAGCGAGAAACAGAAAGAGAAATACGACCACACTTCAAGCTCAATTTTGTAACATAACACAATCAAAACTGCACTCACTCAATATGATTGATAGGTGCTACTTGTGGTGCGTTAGATGTGAGTAAAATGATTGCTTCATTTAATCTCTCTACTGTGCAGATTTAAATCTGCTTAATATGGAATATTAATATGGAATTTTACAACTAAAGAGAAATTCTGGTAGCTGAGCATAAAAATAACAGGAGCATAACATCTCTGAATGTCATACTGTTATAAACAATATTCATTTAGGAATGTAATAATATTATAATACATACTGTATATGTCCAGTAGTGGTCGCTAAAATAAATCATACATAGCATTATTCCACTTTCTTCATAAACATTTTATGTATCAAAAGTCTTTAACTTGGAAAGTTTTTACATGCTCCTTCTGACTATATTAAATGTATATACTTTATAAAAACTACTTAATAGGGAATATAATATGGAATCACATAACTAAAGAAATTGATAACAATATTAATTTGAGGATCCAAATATAATATATTTACATACAATTTACAAGTTTAAGTCCCACAGTTTAGACAATAGATGTAGCAGTCATGTGGTTCTATTGTCAGCCAGCCAATTTGGTTCAGTAGAAAGAAGCTGAGTTAGAAGTGATGTGCACTACTTTTTAACATTGGTTAAGATGTCACCAGGTGGAGAGGGTGTCCAAATCCTGAAGGTCCCTGATTGATTGGTCCACTTTTTGGATGATTGGCCATGCCCTACGACTTTAAGATCATGTCTAGATTTACATAGGCTATCTGCTAGACATCCAGGTGCCAGCAGTGGACATCCATCATGGGGAGTACTGGTACTGGATTATTACTGTCCTGGGAAAGAGCCTTATACAGAGGACAAACTCATCTTCCTTACTTTACTTATTTACCCACATGCACAGTCACTGTGTGGCAGATATCACAGAAAGAGGCTTCAATGGACATCCTCACCAACCCCTGATAATGTAGTTTATTAATAAGCATTGGTTCTTAGCATTTTATTTTATGTCCTGTTCTTGATTCACCAGTTTATTTTAACACATACTATTCCCTGTTGTTGAATAGAAATGTGTTAAAAATTGCCAGCCCTCCTCATTTGTTAACTGCAAAATCAAAAACAAATTCCTTCATACTTTCAAAGTTAATTTTTTCACAGCTGCTCAAATTGAGTGGAATACCTTTCACAATTAAACAGGGACTTCCCCCACATAATTTGTACCCATACATTTAAGTCCTGTTGGCACAAACTGTGTGATTTGTTTCCTATTATCAATCACATTAGTCAAGTGCCCCAAATAATTACCCAGTTTAGGATTCCACTCTCCCTCCCAGCTAACAAATGACAGAGTCTGTGTCGTGGTAAAGACAGCGATTTTACAAAGCATTTAACATAAAAGTGTGTATAACTTTAAAAGGGCATAGGTAGAAGTAAACCTACTGTAGCATGTAGAATGTTGGTGATACTTTGCACAGTATAGTGGTCTTTAGTGTATTTCCAGGAGACATGCACGGTGTTCCTCAAATGACTCACAGTTTGAGACCTCATAGTAAGTCTGGGATAAATTGAGTCTTTGCCTGTAGTAGCCCCACAAAGCTGTAAAATGCGATTTTCAAGTGCTGGGTTTTGGCTGGATTCTTATAAATGTTGTCAGGGTCCAACCAGACACTCTCTTTTTCATAATGTTCAGCAATATACTGTTTCATTTTCTCACAACCAGTGCACCAGTCTGGAAACCCTGAAGCTTCTTGTTTACTTTTTAGATGCAGTTTAATGTAGTCAGAAAAAGGCTTCTGAAGACTTCTTAAAATATCAGACCTCATAAATTTCTATATTTAAAAATATAATAAATGTTAAAATGTGCAGGCTCTACAACCTACTTCCAAGACTTTATGCTTTAAATAACAAGAAATACTTTCTTTAAATTGAATTGCTTTTCAATGCACTATCCAACTACTTAAAATAAAACTTAAATTTACTTTTGTTAGTATAAAGACATGTTGTACATGTATAACATAAATTAGAATAAAGGGTTGTAGTGGAGGGACAGATGAGTAAAGGAAATAAGGCATGCTTATCCCAAAGACTCGACTTAATTCGAGCATTATTTGTTTTTGTTAATTGATTTTACAAACAGTTAATTACTCATTAGAGTTTAACAAGGACATATATTTAAAATGAGTCATGATATAGGCTTTCCTTTGTTTAAAAAAAATACCATATTTCTAATTGCTTTTATCCAATTCAGATTATGTATATTTAAAAAAAAAACATTGTGTAGTACATTAAATGATTGTGAAAAACTTTAAAAAAAATTGTTTAGTGTCTATTGAATACTTTAAAACTTTTTAAATATATTTACATTGTTAAATTTCTTATATATGCTATTATTAATAACAACATTGAGAATATCACACTATTTAACCAATCATTAAAATAATGTTTTTTTGTTATAGAATATGTCGTAAAGACAATTGTTTGTAGTGTCTTCAACCATTGTTTAAAGGGGTGAGGAGTGTTTTGTATGCGAGATTAATGATCCCAGCCAGATGGAGCAAACAGATTTGACTGTCAAGTATGAATCAGGACATGAAGAGGTATCATTTACTTAATCAGAAATGTATCAGTCTCTAAGTTCAGTGAGAATTTTGCCAAAAGTTTTGTTCATTTCAAGATCCCAGGGGGCATTTACTATTGCACAAGAAACTGAAAAGGAACTACAGTATGTTGCATGTTACAAACTACTAATTAACCCCCTGCACCCTATTGCTACACATGTTCTGTACTTAAAATGTAGATGGTAAGTTATTGGAAATGACAATGATAATGTAAAAAAGAATCATTGCTATTTAAGTACAATGGTCTCAAGTAAAAGCTATGCTTATATGTGGAAAATTTTACATTGTGACACTCCCACCCACAATCCTGTCCAGTTTTTATTATGTTTTACTGACCCCTGTGAGACATTGGCTGAAGAATGAAGAATTTCTCAAGAATTGTTAGAAAACGTGCTTTACATCCATCTTTCTACAAGACTAGAATTGAAGGTCAAAGAAAGGAATTCTGGTGTAGTCAAACTTGTAAAAGAGATAGAGATGTTTGTACAGAGCATGAATTACATTATTACAAATCTGCTGTATTCAGATCAGAAACCAGTGCTAGCGGCAGGGTCTATTAAAAAATACACTGGCAGCACCATACCCTTGATTACTAAATTTATTTATTTTTTACTATGCTAGATAGATTCTCTCAACTCTGTCTTTATGGATATATGGCTGGTGAAGAAAAATAAATCAGAAGGTGCTAATTCTCATTCTGCAGTTAGTTATTGTGATGAGGAACTCATTTTCACACCAACATTTTAAAAATATTGAACTTAAGTTTATTGTGTTTGTAATGACTTTCTCTGATTAGTTAACCATAAACTGAATTATGGTTTAAACTACATTCTGTTTGCTCTACTTTGTGTAGATATTTGGAAAGATACTGCTGTAAATAAAATGGAGCACGTTCCATATTCCTGTTGCTCTGAGAGTTTTCTTTGCTATGACACCCTACCTCAGTGTATGTGTCATAGTGAGGTGACCCCTCAAACAAGAATTATTTTCTGCCCCATAACAACTACGGCACCTAGCAATATAAACAGGGTGCTAGGCACTGTCTATTTTACGACAGATTCTGTTCATCTCCCAGAATCACCAATGCACACACAGACCAGAGATAAGCATTAGTATCACGTAAGTGGCCTTTTTATTTTCTGATTACATCAACATTTACTATCACTTCAAGACACAAAGAAAACATTTGTAGCAACAGAGGTGGCTTCCAGGGGTCATAATGAATTCTTGAGGGTCAGCTGTCCTTTTAGGTGATGAGGAGAGGGTGTTAGAAAGTCTTGGTGGTACAGAGAAGAACAGTAATACATAGAAGAGGGATTCCACCCAGTCCAATTTCCCCAGTCTCCATTTGGGCTATATCAGGAGTCCTTGTTTAGGCTGCACTATGTTCCCCTTGGTTCAGTAACGACTCAACAGGCCAGTTTCTTTACTCCTTTCTCCAAGTATTAAATGAGAAAATAATTTTTTTAGCCATATACAATTTCTTGTATTCGGAATTAATCTTTTTTGCATACCCCAGGTTGCTCTCCCTGAGACACACAGACACAAAGACAGGGAGAGAGGCCTGGGGTCAGAGCACAGCATCAGCCATTGTACAGTGCCCCTGGAGCAGCTGGCGTTAAGGGCCTTGCTCAGGGGCCCAATGGTGTAGGATTCCTCTGCCAACCACGGGATTTGAACTGGCAACTTTCTAGCCACATGCACAGATCCTTAGCCACAGAGCCACCACTCCACTCTGCCTAAAGTCTGATTCAGACTGGCTCAGCAACCCCTCATACCTCCATGTGTCAGTACCTAATTGCTTCCTGGACAACCTGGGTGTGACCATTGTTAGTATTTGTTTCCTGCTCCACTGTCACATTGATACTATCCTGGCCATCAACACAACCAGACAAATCACAGCCTGTTACTGCTTCAACAGCCCACATCCTGTGACATATGTTTGTGTTTTCAATGCTGCATCCTCTGTGTGTGTGTGTGCATGCACTGCTGTGCATAGTTTGGCATATGCTAACCAAACAAGGCAATTATTTTGGGGGATTGTGTATATAGTACTTCTTAAAATTCAAAATGAATGCTATCTTACAACTCTGATCCCTCTCTGGTAGGAGTGTCTGAACATTAGACACCTGAGGTTCCACCACCTGGGTTGTGCACTGTGTAAGAGTGCAGCTCAGACAACCACTCTAACACCTAGCCACAGTTTGAGCACCCACTCCAGGATCACAGGGCCCAAACCAGACTCCACACTGCTCTACCTCCGCAACTCCTCAGAGGAAAAATATAACTCCCTGAAATTATCTAGGGACATGATAACCTACAGTCAATTCAAAACTGCACAGTTATTTAAAAACATACAGACACAGCTACCCCATGTCATTGGCACCTATAGGAGTAGGACTTACATACAAATAATGAATACTCATTGGATCTCCTTCCTGGTTCTTAAGTTGTTAAAATGAAAATGTCTTCCAGCAGCTGGTCAGGGGACTGAGAGTATCAGCTCATTTCCCCAGAGCTTCCTGGAAAATGTGTTCCAGACAGGGGTTCCATTTTGTCTGAAAATGCTGTTCTCCTACGTTGGTGTTTTTTTTTTTCGTTTTGTGTGAAAGAAGAATGAATCATTCTTGAGCTTGTGACAAAGTTTAAAGGCAAAACCTGTTTGCTTATTAGTACAGTGTGTATAGTGTATACTGTTTATTGTTAAAAAGAGCTAAGCTGTGCATTTTATTATAATAAATGTTGTTTGTGAATAACCAATTAGGTTTACTTCCCTCCACTAATTTGTTACTGCATTTAAAATAAAAAAAAATGTATGTTATATAAGCACTTCAAATCAGAACTAGAACCAAAACTACTATCAAGTCATTTTTTCAAAATATTGTGTATTTACTGATTTTGGTTTGTATACATTTCACTTAAAATTAATACTGAAATATAATAACAAAACTATAATGACAATTTGTATAAGGCTTTACATACCAAATAATACCAAAATTCCACCGAATGAATTAAGAGAAAGGTTTCAGTAGGCCAGATGTTCATGTCTAAAAAATACAGGACATCCCTACTGCTTTGCACAGCACCATAGTTAAATGACCAAATTGTAAAGACCCTACTTTTATCCCTCATAGGAATGATAGCACCTACTGTAGCACAGTGTCCCCAGTCACCACAGTAGGAGCAGGATTACAAATCCTGGTCTGGTGAGACGGTTATCTTCTACTGATTTTGTGTATTGTGTATATTTGACTGTTATAATAAAGATATATGCATTTCTAGCTTCCCTTTCTTTCCTTGTATAAATTTCAAGGATCATACTGTCACACTGCCTTTGCTCTCTGGAATAATTTACTGTATTCTGTATTATTATTAAAGACAAACAAATTGAAACATTTTTAAATTATGATAAATCATAATTTATAAACTGTAGTGTAATGAAACCATCTTAATATGCTTTCCAATAAAACAACATTAGAAAGTACCTTGATGTTTCATTTTCAAATTTGCTCTGGAATATTCAGAGCATTTTTACTGTCTTATTAAAGGTCTTCATGTCTTTCACTTATGCTATTTGATATACAGTATTACCATACCTTTTTGATTCTGTCATTCTCATCTGAACATTGTGTAACCAGTAATATTATATTCAACTCCATTGTTCAATCTTGATGATTACATTTTCATCAGATATCATTCAGTTTTTGATAGCAAAGTATATCATACACCAGCATATTCTCCTCTGTTATGCTCCCACAACACTGTAGTTTGAACAAGCAAATATATGTCTGTCATTCGAACGATGATATATACTAAAATATACAGTACTATTACAAGTTGTATTGCTTGTGAGTTAAGATATTTTTGCAAAATAATGTAATGGTATATTTTTGTATGACAATTTATATATTTTTTATTTCTTTTTGCTTGAAGGTATAGGGTTACAGCTCTGTTCTATTCTTGAACATTCTACACTGTTTTCTTCTCACTTCTCACTTCTCACTCAGCTATCTGAAGCGTAGGTATTAGGAAATATTTATTTTTATGTATTAATTTATAATTTAAGTTCACATGCATCTGTATGTTTATAATGTTAGAAATAGGGGTTATGGAATTGTTGAAAATCAGGAATTGACCGAGTAGTTTAATAAGTAAAATAATATTTATAACCTCCAGAATATACCCAAGCGGTTGGTATAATTAGAGTCATCTGAACTCTTTTTTCTCTGGCACAACCTTGGTGAAAAGAGTACTGTTTTAGTATACTCTATGTAAACAGTATTTACAGACAAGGCTTTTCAGAGGCCTAACATTCTAATCACCCACAAACCACCAAGACTTTTGTATTATTTGGAGTCAGCTATGTACAGTGTGCACACTACAGCATTAGCAAGAAATTCATATTAAACAATGCTAGAACCATAACCATCAATGCAGATAAAGAAAAAACACCTAAAACATTATTTTTTATTTAAAAAGCACTTCCTTAAAACATCTTTATATACCTGAAAGATGTGTTGTGTCACTGACAAGTATGAGCATGAAATGAATTCTCAAACATATCTTAATTTTCTTGCAAATGCATTTGCAAATTGCCTATCTTCATTTTAAACTAAAAAATCTCTATAACACTAGCATTAGAATAATTGCTTAATTAACCATAATAAAGTGAAGACTGAATTGACATACAATACTAAACAGATCTATCTATACAATACACCGGTAAGAGATTTTACACGCTGTACGATGTCTGTTGATAACGTTTGTAGGGCTTTTGCAACAGTCCTCATGTGATCTTGCCGGTGGCGCTACGGGTTAGGTTCCTGACCTCCGAAACCATGACTTTTTTTTTTTAACAAACATTTCTTTGAAAAAATAAAACGTTTCCCTGGGTCAGAGATTAAATAAAACTTCACTCGCACCAAACAAATTTATTTTTCTAAATATCACAACATTTAAGTCGTTTTAATAACAATGAATAGTCACCTATGCATTACAATATAAACATTTATATTGATTTAAATAGCGTTTAAATCACCTTTATTTAAAACTCATAAATAAAGCTGATACTGTTTAGACTTTTAATTATTTAAAACTGTATTACAGCAGCACAATGCACAATGCAACGTAAATTGCTATCTTTGTCTTCTGCGTAATAATGTTCACCTCTCTGTCCAGCAAATTAACAATAGTAATAATAATTAACTTTATTGTATATGGCGCCTTTAAAGCTGGCTCCTCAAAGTGCTTTACAGGATAAAAACAATAACAACAATACTGTTAGGCTGGGCAAACGATTTTTTATTTTTTTTTAAAGAAATACAAAATGAGATATAATGATGTGTTCCGGCTTAGACATTAACGAAGAGCATAAAGAAGGTCATAAAGGTCATAAACGATATTAATTTTGGAACATCAACATATTATGTAAACTGTATGTTGCTGTTATTGGTATTTTAAAGAAAAAATACTGTAAAATCCTGGGTTCAGTACAATGATTCAGGCATTCATGTGAAGGACAACAGAGCTTTCACTGGCTCAAAAAGACAAAAAGACAAAAAGAATAATGGACACAGCGCGAGCCTGAGTTCTCTCCTCAGCTGTCCACACCACACTTTTCCCTGGGTCAGAGATTAAATAAAACTTCAATTGCACCAAACAAATTACCACACACTGAACACTGAACATGTTAACCCAAATATGTCTCACAATACTTTTATGGTACATTACTTTGCTAAAATGTATTTAAAAATAAAAACGATTACAAAGGCCAGCAGAGAGAGAGACACACACATAGTTCTTCATTGTCAAAAAGTAATTGTTTTTTACTTTGTCAGGACCCAGACAAATGCAAACGCGTTATTAATGAAATGCTTTTATTCATTCTTAATCGAACTCACAAGTTGTCATCTGCTGTTGAAGCTGTGTGAGACTAGACTCACACATGGCTAGACTTGACTCGGCTCTGGCTTTCCCATCTATACCGATGCACTGCAAGTACAACCCCCCTCTCTGCGGGAGTGCTGGCTGTGACGAATTAAACCGGTTTCACAGGTATTTTCAAAGTAGAACTAGTAAATACTGTACTTATTGGGTTTTGGAGGAGGGGGGAGGTGTCTTCCGATGGAAATCTCGCCCCCTTCTACCTTGAACTCCCCCCTGTGTATTGTCCGTTTAGGGCAAGCGAGAGAGAGTGTGCTGTCCTTTGACAAAACAAGGCTCGCCAGATAATGTGAATCGAAACTTGTTTTTCTTTTATAAGCTTTTATAAGCTTTTATAGTCGTGCAATGTGTAATCATTATATCTTACATATGAAAAATGCATAATATAGCTCCCAAATGAACGCAAACATGTTTTTAATAAAATGCTTTTATTCACTCATAATCTGACAATTTCAGGAAGACTAAGGAAGGACTAAGGAAATTGTCATCTGTTGTTGAAGCTCTGTGAGCTCAGTGACTTTGGGACCACTTGTTATCCCAAGTTGTTTGAATCACCACAATTCAAATAGAGAAAAAAGAGCTGACTGACAAGATTTAAGATGTGGCTGTCAATGTTGGATTAAAAAAAAACACGTTGCCCGACGTTAGTTGCATTGCTTGAAAAATAATTTTATTTCGAGAGACTGGATAAGTAATTCAAGTGTTTTTTTAACTTCCTGATAAACAAGTAATAATATGTGCAAACGTTTTTTTATGATATGTTGGTGTTGTGAATGTCAGTGGAGTGTATCTTATTTGCCTGTCTGTCCTGGCTGTGCTCTCTTGATCGCCCTCCCCCCCTCTCTCTCTCAATTCAATTCAATTCAAGGACATGAGTTTTAGCATGACAGATGGGTACAATCAGTGTTGGGTATCTACTTTGTAATCTGTATTGCTTTGAGATGCCACTTTTAAAGGTGATATATAAAATCAAGGCTTTAACTTGCTTTAACTCCGCAAGTCTGAGTTCTTGTGTCCGTCCTATCCGAGCCTGAAAGTATTACAATATGTATCTTTATAGCAGGTGGTGTACAGATCTAATCTTTCCACGTTTGATCCCAAGATCCCAAGTAAAATACATCTAAACTAGGAGAAAGCTATGCTGAAAGTTTATTAAGATACTTAGAAGACAAAGATATCAATTTATGTTGCATTTGTCTGATTGTGAATCAAAAAACATATATATAAACACACATTTGCGATTTAAATCAAAACGCGATTTAAATTAATATAAATGTTTATATTGTAACGCATACTGTACAGCCTCCATTTCTCTATAAAAATTTAAAAGATCGTGTGCGCAGCCTAAGAGGGGGGTCCACTGTCAGTGACAGCTGACAATCCTCCATACATAAAATTAATAATGCCAATGTAAACGTCGTATTTACAATTTGTTGATAATAGAAATGTTAAGTTCTCTAAAGCTTTGTGATAGTTGACCCAGGAAGCAAAAGATCAGCTGCACTGGTAAAATGCGACACCGAAGATATGATTAATAACCTTTTAAATCTGAAGGGAGATCTAAAGGGATCCCCCCCACACACACATTAGAAGCAGGAAGCAGAAGCAGGGACCGTTGTCAGAAGGGAAGAAGGTGACTATTCTTTGTTATCCAAAATGACTTAAATTTGATCATGTTGTGATTTTTAGAAATATAAAAGTCAATTAATTGTCCTTACTATTGCTATACTATTTACAAACAAACGTTGTACATAACAAATGTTTGTTAAAAGAAAAGTTAAGGCGCCAGCTGGATTTGAACCCACAACCTGTAGGTTTAGTAATCAGGCACATAGACCAGTGGGCTACTAGGGAAGTCACCTGTAGAGAGAGGCGAAACAGCCCTACACAACCCTGTCACAGTACACGAATATACTCATATCGTTATTAATTTCTTTAGATACGCGATTCCATATTATATTAGCAGAAAAGCGTAAAACTACCACTTTTTTACACACTATTTCACATGTTAGTTAAAGACTTCGATGCTTAAAATGTTTAGGGAGAAATGGAATTTGTGTGTATTTTTTCTTTAAAGTACCGATTCCTGGAATCTGACTGGCTGACACCCTTCTGAAGTGGTTCCGCAATATTTGGTATACGGAAAAGAAAGTGTTGATAAAAAAGCCTGGATTCTCATGTATCTGATACAAGTATCTTTTAATACAGTCTTTGATGTGCTCTTGAGGATCCTTGTGATATTTTGAGCTCTGGTTGAATGATAAATGTCGCAGTTTAAATAATGTTGGTAGTTAGAAATTATGAAATGCTCTGTTAAAAGCAAGGGAGTTTTTATGTCCGTTGCAGTAAAATAAAATGCCTGACAAAGTAGGGCTTGGACAGATTCCAAGTGCTTGTACAAATGTGCTAAAGAAATTAGCAAAAAAAGTCATTCCTTTATCATATTGGCTAGCTAATGTCCTGTCCTCGTTAGTTAGATCTACGAAATGCTGTGGTGTTTGTCAACGAAAAAACTAAAATTATTTTAGTTTAAAATGACGGTTAGAAAGAATGTGGACCAGCGTAATACTTTGAGTTTACAGCTTGTCCAAAGTCATTCATTATTAATACTATTAGTAATATCTTCGGTAAAGGCTTTGATGCATAAATATTTCTGATAAAGGTAGGTTGTGTACTTTTGTCCAACTGAGCAATCTTGCTTTCATAAAATATATCAACTTTTTAATGACTGATGATGAACATGCTGTAATACACAGTTTAAATTTAAAAGCTCAAATGCTGTACATGAGAGGTTAAGCTTTATTGGCTCCTCCTGGCGGTTTTACAAGGTGATTCCGGATACTTTCCGGCATGACATCAAATGACGCGATATACCGCGTGATACTGCGTTTTGATGCGACACACCCACCGGGGTATACATCGAAATACCCCACCCATTTTGAATGGCTAGATCTGTATTATAAAGCCAATAAAATATAGTTGCAAACTGCCCCAAAGCCATATACTGTAACAAGCTTGACATCGTAACAAGATTTCAGTTTGTGTTTTCTCATGCATCAACAATAATAATATGGGTGTATTCCAACCCCAATACCACCACTGTGAGGAGACAATACAACCATCAAGGATCAAGACACTCTCATGTTACATAAAAAAAGTTATACTGAAATAGGTGATGCAAGAAAAAGCACTTCAATGTCTTTAGTGTTTCAAAAACACCAAATGAATATAAAAACAATAATTATATCAACTACTTAGAAGAAAGGACAGCTACAGAAAAAAATATACAATACTATACATTTTATTATAACAATGTTACACATAAAAGCTTAAAAAGTCATATTTAAAAGCAACTAAATATATTTAAGCATAAAACACAATAAAATGTGTAAATTCAAAGTCAGATTGCATGCACTATTGAGAGCATCCTGACTGGTTGCATCACTGCCTGGTATGGGAAATGCTCCGCCCGAGATCTCAAAGTACTGCAGAGGGTGGTGAAGTCAGCACAGCTCATTACCGGCTGTGAGCTACCAAAAATTCAGGATATGTACTCAGCTAGATGTCTGAAGAAGGCCAGGTCCATTCTCAAGGACCCCAGTCATCCTAGTCACAAACTGTTTTCCTTCCTACCGTCCAGTAAATGGTACCAAAGCATTCGGTCCTAGTCCAACACTACAGAACAGCTTCTACCTGCAGGCAATAAAACTGTTAAATAGCCAACCTGCAGCTCCTCTCGCAAATCACCTGTAATGGTTACATGGACACACAGTTTTCACTGTATTCAGCATAACCAGACTACTTGTATACAGATGCAGCCATTCAAAATGCGCGGGCGATACCGCATTAATTTGCGGTGCGCTTTACGCAGTCTACCGCGAGTTACCGGTAAATACCGCTAGTTACCGTAAATTCTCCTATTATACCGCAAGTAAAATAATAGTATCCGGAATTTCCGCAAGGTGGAGCTAATAAAGCTCAACCTCTCATGTTTGAGCTGTCGCCATCAAAGTCTTTAAAGATATTACTAATAGTATTCATAATGAATGACCTTGGACAAGCTGTAAACTCAAAGTATTGCCCTGGTCTACATTCTTTTTTTCATTGACCGTCTTTGTAAAAGTAACACCACAGCATTTCGCAATCACGCATTTGTTTCCAATCATGCAGAGTACAGTAATTTTTGAGAATCGATTCACCATGCCTTTCACATGCTCATAAAAGAGATTGATTTAGGAACATAAACATATTGCAAACTGTACTGTATACAGTATGTATATGTATATTTAATGTCTTAACTGTGCCCGTTTAAGTATTGAATATTTATATGGAATTTTACCACTGAAGGGAAATCTTAGTACCTGAGCATAAAAAGAATAGGAGCATACTGTAACGCGTGTGGAGGCCATAAACTATATTAATTTTGGAACTTAAACATACAGTATATGGCTGGTCTCGGTACTTGAAAGAAAACATACACACCAGTATTCCATTTCTCCCTAAACATTTTAAGCATCGAAGTCTTTAACTAACGTGATACCGGAGTCAACAAGCATACTTTTAGAATTTGATTCAAAGGGAATATAATATGGAATCGCGTATCTAAAGAAATTAATAACGATATAATTATATTCATGTTGCAAAAAAACTGCAACGGACATAAAAACTTCCTTGCTTTTAACAGAGCGTTCCATAATTTCTAACTACGAAAATTATTTAAACTGCGACACTTATCATTCAACCAGAGCTCGAAATATCACAAGGATCCCCAAGAGCACAGCAAAGACTGTATTAAAAGAATCGCGTATCTAAAGATATTAATAAGATATAATTATATTCGTGTACTGCGACAGGGCTGTGTAGGGCTGTTTTGCCTCTCTCTTCATGCGACTTACCTTGTAGCCCTCTGGTCTCCGTTCCTGATTACCAACACACGGGTTGTGTGTCCAAATCCAGCTGGCGCTGTGACTTTTCTTTTAACAAACATTTCTTCGAAAAAATAGAATAGCAATATTATGGACAATCAATTGATTTTTATATTTCAAAATATCACAACATGATCAAATCTAAGTTATTTTTGATAACAATGAATAGTCACCTTCTTCCCTTATGACAACGGTCCCTGCTTCTGCTTCCTGCTTCTATTGTGTGTGTGTGTGGGGGGATCCCTTCAGATCTCCCTTCAGATTTAAAAGGTTATTAATCATATCTTCGGTGTCGCATCTTACCAGTGCAGCTGATCTTTTGCTGCCTGGGTGGGTCAACTATCACAAAGCTTTAGAGAACCTAACATTTCTATTATCAACAAATTGTAAATTTGAAATAGAGTAACTTTTTATAGAGAAATGGAGGCTGGACAGTATGCGTTACAATATAAACATTTATATTGATTTAAATCTCGTTTTGATTTAAATCGCAAACGCGTGTTTAATTATATGTGTTTTTTTTCATCATAATCAGACAAATTCAACATAAATTGATACAGTATCTTTGTCTTCTAAGTATCTTAATAAACTTTCAGCATAGCTTTCTCCCCATTTAGATTTATTTTTCTTGGGATTTTGGGATCAAACGTGGAAGGATTAGATTGTAATCGTTTTTATTTTTCAAATACGTTTTAGAAAAGTGTAATCTATACCTGCCCAGACTGTACGCCCGCTTCACTGTGGGACAGCCGCACTGGTCGGCGGCCTTCCTAAACCCCGCCCTGACCACTTTCACTCCTGTCCTGCTCTTCCTCGCGCACCCCAGCCGGGCGCTCTTCGGCCTCTGCCCAGGACGAATGTATATTTAGATATTTACACCCGGTGCGGCACCAAGGGAGCGTCTGCATTTATAACTTAGTTTTTAAAATTAGTCAAGCAATATGAAGCATCTCCTTTTACTTTTAAGTCCCTTAAATACATTGAGCACAGCTTTCTCACCACTTGGATTACTTTTTGATATCATCCTTACACAAAGCAGAAACTTTTTTGTATTTTCCGATGACATACAGTACAAGTGGAAAGATTACAGATTTTAATAATCTTTAATTTTGTTTTGTTATACGTTTTAGGAACGTTTCATCTATACAAACACCACAAAACTATTCTCGATTGTATTTCTGAATGTTATGTTACACCTACAGTAGTTCACTGCTTTAAATACATCGAATTAAGAAAGTTAGGTGTAGCACTTTAGATCTTTTTTTCTGAACCAGGGAAAATCTGATCATGTTTCTCTATTACAATAATAAAAAAACTTTATTTTACATATCACCTTTAAAAGTGGTATCTCAAAGCAATACAGTAGACGTAAACCACAGATTACAAAGTAAATACCCAGACAAACACAAACGCGTTTTTAATAAAATGCTTTTATTCATTCAGCAGAGAGAGAGAGACATCCAGCAGAGAGAGACACACACACAGGTTTTCATTGACAAAAAGTAATTGTATTTTTTGCATTCCTCTTGTCTAACAGGAATGTTTTGTTTGTGGACAGACTGTCCACAAACGTGAGACTGTCTTTCTCAGACTCACATTCCCAAATGTCCCCCGCCCCGGTCAACAATCCTAGGAAGAACACGAAACAGCCTGTTAATAAAATTGTTACAATTTTGTTTGGTCAGTTCCTCCTCCCAGAATTTATAGATCGCATCGATCAGTTCCTGCTTTGTGACGGGTTTAGCAGTTTTCCGAACGTAGTCTTTCAGCGAATGCCAAACCATCTCTATCGGATTTAGATCTGGGGATTCAGCTGGAGTTTTCACCCAGTTCACTCCTTCTGCTACAAGCCTCGCCCTTGCTGCTGTGTGTTTCAGATCGTTGTCTTGAAAGAGACGGTGCCTTGATCCAAAGTGCCCTCTGATATATGGGGCAGCATGCTGTGTGACCACGACTTCCTCGAAGAATTCACGGTCCATAATTCCTTCGAAAATAAGAAGTGGTCCCGGGCCTCTTCTAGATATACCCCCTCAGACGTGAACCTTCAGTGGATGTTTGGGCTTTGGCTTGTCCACATATTTCCCCTTTTTGCAAAATGCCATTGTTGAAAACTGTTCCAGAGCCACTGTTGTTTCGTCGGTGCAAAGTACATCCTGAAATGCCTCCCCCTGTTCAATCCATTGGAGCGCTTGTTTGGGTCTTTCCTCTTTGTTTTTTAGCCTTATCATGGGGCATGTGTTGGTTTTTCTGTATCTCCATCCAAGCCTCCTGCGCACTATTCTTATCGATGTCGGACTAACGGTCACACCGAGGTCAGCCCATAGCCATCTTTGGACTTGCATCACCGGTAGCTCATCATTTTCATCAGTCAGTTTGTCGATAGCTCACACAATAGGACTTGAAAAAAAAGAGATCAACAGTTAGTTTTAAAAATAATGTGCATAATTGTATTTACATGCAAGAAAAGTATTTTTAGAAAGTTATTTACCTTTGAATCGTCCTCGGTTTAGATTCTCTTTGCCTCCTCTCCCCTTTATAATGTCGTCTCACTGTGCTTTCAGAAACGAAGATGTCCATCGAAGCCAAATGCTGTACAATGTCCTGTGTTAACTTCCCGTTTCTTTTCATCTTCATTATTTGGTGTGAGAGAGTCTTCGTGATTTTGGCCATTATCCGTCTCCTTACCAAAGCGATACAGTGGTGCAGCTTGAATTCTGTACCTATATACTGTGTGGTATGGTACAGATAAAACTTACACCATACCGATGAGCTAATACCAGGACACCAGGAAATGTGTCTGATGCATTAGCAAGTTAAAACAATTGCGTCGAAAACCTGGGCGTAACACCATTTCCTTTTTCTGATCACTCGCTTTCTGGATACACGTTTCACCTGTCCTGTTCTTTGTTTTCCTAATTTGCTGATTACGCCTGCTGCGATCCACTCCTACCCTCACACTTAAAGAAGACTATTTTAAATTTCTTGGCGCGGTTCATTGTGCAATTAACCCTTGAATGTGCTGTCCTTAAGGTGATATCACATAAAGGTTATACTACTATTTAATTGGATACGCGATAAAAAAAATAAAAAAATATTTTGAATCCCCGGCAGAACACATTCCATAAGAATCAGCGCTTTTATATATCGCCTTTAAAGGTGGCTTCTCAAAACGCTTTACAGGATAAAAACAACAATAACAGCAACAACAACAATATTGTATTTCATTGCACTTTGAAAGATCGTCCTTAAATCAATTGTTGACTCTTCACTCTTTACTACTTGTTTGGAGTGACTGAGCTCCTCTCTGTACCACACAATGATCACCCCAGAGTCTCTGCCCCGGGTGATTTGGGGTTTTTTGACAGAAGGCAAAAAACTCTCTCTCACTTGCCCCCCCCCCCCCCCTCCATGTATTGTCTGGTTTTTTTGTGCTGTCCTTTGACAAAACAAGGCTCGCCAGATAATGTGAATCGAAACCTGTTTTTCTAGCTTTTAAAGTCGTGCGATGTGTAAGCGGGAACACATCATTATATCTTACATATGAAAAATACATAATATAGCTCCCAAACAAACGCAAACGTGTTTTTAATAAGATGCTTTTATTCACTCATAATCCGACAATTTTAGGAAGACTAAGGAAGGACTAAGGGAATTGTCATTGTTGAAGCTCTGTGAACTCGTTGACTTTGAGACCACTTGTTATCCCAGGTTGTTTGAATCGCCACAATTCAAATAGAGAAAAAAGAGCTGACTGACAAGATTTAAGATGTGGCAGTCAATGTTGGATTGAAAAAAACACATTGCCCGACGTTTGTTGCATTGCTTGAAAAATAACTTTATTTCGAGAGACTGGTAAAGTAATTCAAGTGTTTTTTTTAACTTCCTGAAAAACAACTAATAATTTAACTATATGTGCAAACATTTTATGATATGTCGCTGTTGTGAATGTCTGTGGACATGTGCTGGCTGGACAGGAGGCTCTACTGTACACAGAGAGGGGCGGGAGGGGGGAACAAGCCGATACATACTCTTAGAGTTTGATTAATAGGGAATATAATATATAAAATTTAGTATTAAAAATAAGATACACTCTACAGACATTCACAACAGCGACTGTCAGAAGATAGGACACAGCGGCTCAGACACCCGCTGAATGGAAAGGGGCACTTTAATGTTCTGTATGGCTAATACTAAAGCCAATACTTTAATATTCTTTTCTGTATGTTTAACAATAGTGGGTACTGGCCTAATTCGGCCCTGCTCCCGTTGTTAGGTGTAAATGTGTTGTTGTTAAGTGTGAATTTTTACCTGTTTCCCTGAGGTCTGGCTTTTTTTCTGGAAAACCATAACTCTGGTCTTGTCCAGATTGACTGTCAGCGCCGAGGTCTGACAGTGCTGCTCCAGCAGTGACAGGTTCTGCCGCAGCCTCTGTTCTGTGGGTGACAGCAGGACCAGGTCGTCTGCAAAGAGCAGGAACTCGATTTCTGTAATTAATGCAGATCAGTAAATCAAAGGACAAAACAATTGTTGCGCCCGGCTCCTCAATGGGCTTTGACATGCTAATGCGTTGGTTTAACAGTCCGGGTGTGGCAAGCCTCTGATGTCTCCCAACTTCGGCAAAAGGAACCTGCCTTTCATTGGACGGGAAAGCAAGAGCCGACCGCTACGCCGCCCTCGTGTTTCGAAATCTTGTGACTTTTGAAATTTACTGGGGGTGGACCACGTCTGTAAATTTCGATGGGTCCAGAGGCAAAAGTGCCTTGCCTTGCAATCTCCGGGAAACCATTAGTAGCATGGTGAATCAGAGATTCTCAACCCTTACTTCGTGCGACTGGAAAATAATTCGTGATCGGATCAACGGAATGCTCCGCAGAAGGAAGGGCTCTTTTCCTCTAGTCTAACAGTCTGTCCACAAACAAAACATTCCTGTTAGACAAGAGGAATGTAAAAAAACAATTACTTTTTGTAAATTAAAACCGGTGTGTGTGTCTCTCTCTGCTGGATGTCCCTCTCACTCTCTGCTGAATGAATAAAAGCATTTTATTAAAAGCGCGTTTGCGTTTGTGTGGTATTTACTTTGATCCTTTTAACTGTTTTTCCATCTACTGTATTGCTTTGAGATGCCACTTTTAAAGGTGATATGTAAAATAATGTTTTTTATTATTGTTATAGAGAAACATGATCAGATTTTCCCCGGTTCAGAAAAAAATATCTAAAGTATACTAGTTTGTCACTCTTCTCATCCCCTCTCTGCTAAATGGCTTTTGAATAGAGTCACATGAAGAGAGAGGTGAAACAGCCCTACACAGCCCTGTCGCAGTACACAAATATAATTATATCTTATTATTTTCTTTAGATACGCGATTCTTTTAATACAGTCTTTGCTGTGCTCTTGAGGGTCCTTGTGATATTTCGAGCTCTGGTTGAATGATAAGTGATAAATAATTTTCGTAGTTAGAAATTATGAAATGCTCTGTTAAAAGCAAGGGAGTTTTTATGTCTGTAGCAGTAAAAGAAAATGCCTGACAAAGTAGGGCTTGGACAGATTCCAAGTGCATTTTTGCAATTTACGTTGCATTGTCCATTGTGCTGCTGTAATACAGTTTAAAATAATTCAAAGTCTAAACTGTATCAGCTTTATTTATGGGTTGCAATTTAGAAAAAGCAAAAACCACACTCAAAATGCAATTTACAGCTTTCTGGCGAGAGGAGACACCCAAATTAATAATGTAACATGCCACTGTTTCTGCATGAACAAAGTTATACTGCTATTTCATTAGATACGCGATTAAAAAAAATAAAAAAAAATTTGAATCCCCGGCGGAACACATTCCATAAGAATCAGTGCTTTTATATATCGCCTTTAAAGGTGGCTTCTGAAAACGCTTTACAGGATAAAAACAACAATAACAGCAACAACAACAATATTGTATTTCATTGCACTTTGAAAACCAAGTAATAACTTTACTATATGTGCAAACGTTTTATGATATGTCACTGTTGTGAATGTCAGTGGAGTGTATCTTATTTGCCTGTCTGTCCTTGCTCTCTCGCTCGCCCTCCCCCCTTCTCTCCCTCAATTCAATTCAATTCAAGGTGCTTTATTAGCATGACAGATGGGTACAATCAGTGTTGGGTATTTACTTTGCTTTGAGATTCCACTTTTTAAGGTGATATATAAAATCAAGGCTTTAACTTGCTTTAACTCCGTAAGTCTGAGTTCTCGTGTCTGTCCTATCCGAACCCGAAAGTATTACAATATGTATCTTTATAACAGGTGGTGTACAACTTTTTAGCATAGATTACACTTTTCTAAAATGTATTTAAAAAATTAAAACGATTACAATCTAATCTTTCCACGTTTGATCCCAAGATCCCAAGAAAAATAAATCTAAACGGGGAGAAAGTTATGCTGAAAGTTTATTAAGATACTTAGAAGACAAAGATATCAATTTATGTTGCATTTGTCTGATTGTGAATCAAAAAACACATATATTTAAACACGCGTTTACGATTTAAATCAAAACGCGATTTAAATCAATATAAATGTTTGTATTGTAACGCATAGGTGACTATTCATTGTTATTAAAATGACTTAAATTCGATCATGTTGAGATATTTAGAAATATAAATTTGTTTGGTGTGAGTGAGGTTCTATTTAATCTCTGACCAAGGGAAACGTTTCATTTTTTCAAAGAAATGTTTGTTAAAAAAAAAGTCATGGCTGCAGTGGGATTCAATCACAGACCATGTGACATGGGAGTCAGGAACCTAACCCAGAGCGCCACCAGCAAGGTCACGTGCAGAGTGCTGAAAAAGCACTACAGAAACATTATCAACAGACAATGTACAGCGTGTACTATTCTTGTGTTGCGGTACATGAATATAATTATATTGTTATTAATTTCTTTAGATACGCGATTCCATATTTTATTCCCTTTTAATCAAATTCTAAAAGTATGCTTGTCGACTCCGGTATCTCGTTAGTTAAAGACTTCGATGCTTAAAATGTTTAGGGAGAAATGGAATACTGGTGTATATTTTTTCTTTAAAGTACCAAGACCAGCCATATACTGTATGTTTATGTTCCAAAATTAATATCGTTTATGGCCTTCACACGCGTTACAGTATGCTCCTATTCTTTTTATGCTCAGCTACTAAGATTTCCCTTCAGTGGTAAAATTCCATATAAATATTCAATACTAAAACGGGCACAGTAAAGACGTTTACTGTAAATCTATCTACGACAGACCAACGGACCACGAGTGCCCCTGTCGGTCAACCAATCACATACCGCGGTACCGCGCGTCATCGTGAGTCACAATGCACGACGCCATAGCCAATTACCTTTGGTATGTGTCTGTACCATGCACTTTGAATGGTTGCATCTGTATATTGCATAAACCATGGACACATAGCAGCTCTACTCATATTGAGTAATTGATTCAATTACTATTACATCTATTATTACAGATGCAGCCATCAAAACAAGCGGGATATGCAGCAGTATAACACGGTGGGCATGTCACAGTATACCGCATCATACCATATGCAAACTAGATTATGTTAATAGTATCCAGAATCACCTTGTAAAACTGCCAGGTGGAGCTCATAAAGGTTAACCTCTCCTGTACAGCATTTGAGCTGTCACCAGAAAACGTCGGTTTCGAATCCTGATCACTGCTGAGGGACAATCTTTATTCAATTAAGAATTTAAGTTGTATACTCTTTAGACTTTTAAATTTAAACAGTGTATTACAGCATGTTAATCATTAAACATTAAAAAGGCGGTATATTTTATAAAAGCAAGATTGTTCTGTTGGACAAAAGTACACAACCTACCACCTTTATCATAAATATTTTAATTATGCAGGAATATTTTATGCATCAAAGTCTTTACCGAAGATATTACTAATAGTAATAATAATGAATGACCTTGGACAAGCTGTAAGCTCAAAGTATTACCCTGGTCCACATTCTTTGTAACCGTCTTTGTAAACCAAAAGAGTTTATTTTTTCATTGACAAAAAGTAACACCACAGCATTTAGTTGATCCAATCATGCATTCGTTTCCAATCATACAAAGTAATTCTTGAGAATTTCCGATTCACCATGCCTTTCACATGCTCATAAACGATATTAATTTAGGAACATAAACATATTACTGTATGTAAACTGTACTGTATATTGCTGGTCTTGGTAGTTTAAAGAAAAAATACACACCAGTATTCCATTTCTCCCTAAACATTTTAAGCATCAAAGTCTTACATGTTGTTATTTGGGAAACGTTTTTACGTGCTCCTTCTGACCATATTAGGATTATATACTTTGTGAAAAGTGATAGTCTTTTAACCTTTTCTGTGAATTCGCTTGTTATCTAACAAATGCATACTTTTAGAATTTGATTAACAGGGAATATAATATGGAATTGCATATCTAAACAAATTAATAACGATATAATTATATTCATGTACTGTCTGGCGGAATAAACTGAAGAGGTTAGTTAATGCGACATGGAATTATTAAGAATTATCACCTCTTTTTACACTTAGAACAAATGAGAACATTCCACTCAGTGTGCGGTGCATTGTTATCTCAATCACCTGCTAATTCATTTTACACCACTGGACGACAGGAGAATGTGACTGTACTGTATCTGTACAGAATGTGTGTTTCAATCAATACAGTAATTGATTAAAATCGCAATCGCGTGTTTAATTAAATGCCTTTTTTGATTCACAATCTCAAAAAGAAAACCGCGGTAAAGTCACCTTGAATTTAAAAAAACGATTTTGGCACGCCTGTAGCATTTTCACGAAACCCACAAGAGTTGTGAGAACACTTGCTTTGTGTATAAAATACATTGTGAATGTTTTCACAGCCTTCACTTTGTCGTTTTCATGCCATATTTTTGACCACGCACGAATATTCCTATGGTTGTATCTTCGCAAGGGAATCAGTGCGAATTTTAATACTAATTAAATGACTGTGGGCACTTTCCACCCCCTCTACATTCTCAGAGTAGAACAGACTAACCTTCTAAAGAAAGACGGTCCACCCCCCCACGGACAGGAAAAGTGCCCACAGGCACTTAAACTTAATATGGTCAGTAACAGTAAACAGTAACATGGTCAGAAGGAGCACGTACAAATGTTTCCGAAATAACCACATGTAAGACTCTGATGCTTAAAATGTTTAGGGAGAAAGTGGAATACTGGTGTGTATTTTTTCTTTAAACTACCAATACCAGCCATATATAGTCTGTAACGTAGGGATTTCTATATGTCTTTATGTAGTGGTTACATTAGTGACAAAGGCTAAACTTTTAGCTTCAGTAACGCGTACATATCTCCCCTTTTTATAAAACGACATGGTTGAAAACTGTTCCAGAGCCACTGTTGTTTCATCAGTGAAAAGTACATCATGAAATGCCTCTCCCTGTTCAATCCACTGGAAAAAAGAAAAGGAGCATAAAGCGTCTGAAGGTCATAAACGATATTCATTTAGGAACAGCATCAGAGATATGTTTTTAACTGCACTGCATCGGAGAGAATACCATAGTGTGTTTTTTTTTACTCCCTGGCAGAAACTGGCTTCCATAAGAATCAGTATGGCTCAGAGATTAAATAAAACTTCACTCGCACCAAACAAATGTATATTTCTAAATATCACAACATGATCGAATTTTAGTCATTTTAATAGCAATGAATAGTCACCTATGCGTTACAATATAAACATTTATATTGATTCAAAACGCGTTTAAATCGCCTTTATTTAAAACCCATAAATAAAGCTGATACTGTTTAGACTTTTAATTATTTAAAACTGTATTACAGCAGCACAATGCACAATGCAACGTAAATCGCTATCTTTGTCTTCTGTGTAATCATGTTCACCTCTCTGTCCAGCAAATTAACAATAGTAATAATAATGAACTTTATTGTATATGGCGCCTTTAAAGGTGGCTCCTCAAAGCGCTTTACAGGTTAAAAACAATAACAACAATACTGTTAGGCTGGGCAAACGATTTTTTTTTTAAGAAATACAAAATGAGATATAATGATGTGTTCCAGCTTAGACATTAATGAAGAGCATAACACGTGGGCGGCGTAGCGGTTGGCTCTGGCTTTCCCATCTACTGTATACCGTTGCACTGCAAATAACACCCCCCTCTCTGCGGGAGTGCTGGCTGTGACTAATTAAACCGGTTTCACAGGTATTTTCAAAGTAGAAGGGGGCGAGATTTCCAGCAAAAGACACCTCCCCCCCTCAAAAACCCAGTAAGTACAGTACTTACTAGTTAAGAAAGCTAGGCTTCTCAATGAAATCGCTTTAACATGCTAATGCATTGGTGTAACAGTCCTGGCGTGGCAAGCTTCTAATGTCAACCCGACTACGGCGAAAGGAACCCTTCTTTCATTGGAAGACAATGAACATATTCTAGCCCTAAATGAATTAATAGCAAACATGGTTTACATAAAATACATTTTTCCAAGAAAGTTTAGCCTTTGTCACTAATGAAACCACTAAATAAAGACATAAATATATAAATCTTAAGATTTTTAAAATACATGACTTTGCTTAAATTTATTTAAAAATAAAAACGATTACAAACGCCAGCGGAGAGAGAGAACAGGGGAGGGATGTTGGTTTTGCATAAGGGGCGGGGCTATGGAAATGAGGTCTATTTGGAAATGTGGAGTTACATGTTCTGGCTGTTTGTGAAGTATCGTTGTTGAGTATGGAGTGTTGAGGTATTGATTTTGTGTAATGCTTTATGTTGAAAATTGAGGTGGATTTTGTTTATAATAAAGAGGATAAACTGGGATGGGAGGAGGGTTTGGTTTTGCATAAGGGGCGGGATTATGATAATTAGAGGAATTTGAGAGAGTTTAATGGTTTGATATATTTGATTTTGTATTGTGGTTGTTATCTATGTTTTTGGTTGGTGTTATGTTTATATGGTTGTTTTTGTTGGTTGGTCGTTATTATGGTTATAAATAATACGATCTATAGTTGAAATCTGAGCCTAAATAAAAAGAAAAAGCATTTTCAGTGAGCAATTACGCTGTGTTTATGTAGAATAAGTGATTAGGTTTATGAGCATTCTAATTACTTATTTGTTTAAAACGCTATATAAAATAAAGTTTATTATTAATTTGCTGGACAGAGTGGTGAACATTATTATGCATAAGACAAAGATAACGATTTACGTTAAAAGACATTTAATTAAACACGGCTTTGTGATTTAAATGGGAGTGGGGGTGACGGGAACTCTTAATCTAAATAAAAATAAAATAAATAAAACAGGTTTCGATAGTTAATAACCACTTTTTATGCACGAAACATGGGTGATTTTTCTTCCACCTGATCAGTTTAGAAATCTGTGTACGCTGTAAGGTTTTTACTTCTTAATTAAACTTTTAAAATACACGTTTCGAATAGAAAGAAATCCTCTTCCTGGTACAGTATGTATAGCAGACCAGCACGTCTTTTTTCTCCAATCAGAGGGGTGTCAGATGGTGTCAGCCAATCACCATTCTGAAGCCCTACCGTAATCTCTGGTATAGGGAGACCCCAGAATTCTGTCCCATAGTTTAGATAGATGATAGATACTTTTATTGATCCCGTGAGGAAAATAAAGTAAATCATTTTCATTTTATGAAAATATTAAACGCTCGGTTAACAGCAAAGGAGATTGTCTGTTACAGTGGACATAAAAACAAGAGTTTGCTGCGGCGTTATTGGAAACCCAAATTTAACAAAAAATCACTGGCATTATATCCTAGAAGACACAGACCGGCACCAGACTGGGAGAATGCCCGCAGCGTAAAAGAAAATGCCTAATGAACTAGGGATTGGACAGTTTCCAAGTGCTTGTACAATCAATGGAAATGTTCAAATAAATGTGCAAAAGAAATAAACAAAATAATCATTTATTTCTTTATCATATTGGCTAGCTAATGTCCTCTCTTTGCTAGTTAGTGGCTGTGTTTCTGCGTTGGGTAGCAACGGGTGACTGTTCTCAGGCGGAAGATATAAACAGCTTAATTTTCGTGTTAAATAATTTTTTTAAATTAAAATTCATTCTATACAGCAATTGCATATTTGAGTACTGTTTCATAAAACTTTCATGCTTAAAATGTTTAGGGAGAAATGGAAGACTGGTGTGTATTTTTTCTTTAAACTACCGAGACCAGTCATACACAGTACAGTTTACATACAGTAATGTTTATGTTCCTAAATTAATATCGTTTATGACCTTCAGATGCGTTATGCTCCTCTTCTTTTTATGCTCAGCTACTAAAATTTCCCTTTAGTGGTAAAATTCCATATAAATATTCAATACTAAGCGGATTAAAATGTGCACAGTAAAGAGATTAAATTATTAAATATTTTCACTACCAACCAATGCACCACGATTGCACCTGTCGGTCATTTTGGCCAGCCAATCACTTACCGCGGTGCCCTGCGGTGGCTTGTGGGTAGTTTACGGTACAACGGGTTTGTACCGTGCATTTTGAATGGCTGCATCTGTTTGTAAACTTATTTTCATAACCTCAATTTTGTGATTTTTGTGTTTTTGTGATTTTTATGATTTCTGTGATTGTTGTGATTTTTGTGAGCTCGCAGAACAGACATTTCATTGCCAGCAACTACTGCTGCACGCTGTATTGTTTTGCATTTGATAAATAAACTTTGATTTAGATTTTTTTATTTTTGAGATGTACAGATGCAGCCATTCAAAGTGCGTGGCACAGACATGTATTGGTTGACCGACAGGGGCACTCGTGGTGCGTTGGTCGGTTGTAGAAAGATTTAAATGTCTTTACTGTGCCCGTTTTAGTATTAAATACTTATATGGAATTTTACCACTGAAGGGAAATCTTAGTAGCTGAGCATAAAAAGAATAGGAGCAAAACGCGTGTGAAGGCCATAAACGATATTAATTTTGGAACATAAACATACAGTATTACAGTATATGGCTGGTCTCGGTACTTTAAAGAAAAAATACACACCAGTATTCCATTTCTCCCTTAACATTTTAAGCATCGAAGTCTTTAAGTAACATGTGAAATAACGTATAAAAAGTGGTAGTTTTAAGCTTTTCTGCGAATACGCTCGATACCAGAGTAAACAAGCCTACTTTTAGAATTTGATTAATAGGGAATATAGTATGGAATCGCGTATCTAAAGAAATTAATAAGGATATAATTATATTCATGTACTGCAACACAAGAATAGTATACGCTGTACAATGTCTGCTGATACTGTTTGTGTAGGGCTGTTTCACCACTCCTCATGTGACTTTGCGGGTGGTACTGTGGTCTAGGTGCCCGACAGGTAGGGCGTTCAAATCCAACTGGCGCCGTGACTTCTATTTTAACAAACATTTCTTTGAAAAAATAGAATAGCAATATTATGGACAATTAATTGACAATAAATATAGAAAAGCACATATTAAATTTGCGTCAAAGCGCAATGAAATCTATTACTTGATTCTTATTGACACCCGGTCCCGCCAGGGATTTAAAAAAAACATGCAATCGCGTATCTAAAGAAATAAGAGTATAACTATGTTCATGCACAAACAGTAGCATGTTACATTATTAGTTTGGGTGTCTCCTCTTGCCAGAAAGTTCTAAATTGACTTTTGAGTGTGGTTTTTGACTTTTTTAAATTACAACCCATAAATAAAGCTGATACTGTTATTATTTTAAACTGTATTACAGCAGCACAATGCACAATGCAACGTAAATTGCTACTGTACCTTTGTCTTCTGCGTAATAATGTTCACCTCTCTGTCTAGCAAATTAACAATAGTAATAATAATGAACTTTATTGTATATAGCGCCTTTAAAGGTGGCTCCTCAAAGCGCTTTACAGAATAAAAACAATAACAACAATACTGTTAGGCTGGGCAAACGGTTTTTAATTTTAAAAAAAAAGAAATAAAAAATGAGATATAATGATGTGTTCCAGCTTAGACATTGCACGACTTTAAAACCTATAAAAATAGATTGAGATCGAGATCGAAACTGATTTGAGATGTCAGAACGGATTTATTTTCTGTGTATTTCTGTGTGCGCATTTCCTACATTGCTTCGTTTGTCGAGATTTTAACTTTATATTTAGGCTCAGGATTTCAACTATAAATCGTACACTAATTACTAGCAGTAAATACTGATGTTTTGCTCCCTCTTACCACAAAAATATACAGTGGTGTGAAAAAGTGCTTGCCCCCTTCCTGATTTATTTTTTTGCATGTTTGTCACACTGAAATGTTTCAGATCATCAAACAAATTGAAATATTAGACAGAGATAACACAAGTAAACACAAAATGCAGTTTTTAAATGAAGGTTTTTATTATTAAGGGAAAAAAAATCCAAACCTACATGGCCATGTGTGAAAAAGTGATTGCCCCCCCCCTGTTAAAACATAAATCAACTGTGGTTTATCACATCTTTGGAAAGCTGAGTTCAATTTCTCTAGCCACACCCAGGCCTGATTACTGCCACACCTGTTCTCAATCAAGAAATCACTTAAATAGGACCTGCCTGACAAAGTGAAGTAGACCAAAAGATCCTCAAAAGCTAGACATCATGCTGCGATCCAAAGAAATTCAGGAACAAATGAGAAACAGAGTAATTGAGATTTATCAGTCTGGAAAAGGTTATAAAGCCATTTCTAAAGCTTTGGGACTCCAGCGAACCACAGTGAGAGCCATTATCCACAAATGGCGAAAACATGAAACAGTGGTGAACCTTCCCAGGAGTGGCCGGCTGACCAAAATTACCCCAAGAGCGCAGTGACGACTCATCCAAGAGGCCAGAAAAAACCCCACAACAACATCCAAAGAACTGCCGGCTTCACTTGCCTCAGTTAAGGTCAGTGTTCATGACTCCACCATAAGAAAGAGACTGGTAAAAAATGGCCAGGATGGCAGAGTTCCAAGATGAAAACCACTGCTGAGCAAAAAGAACATAAAGGCTCGTCTCAGTTTTGCCAGAAAACATCTTGATGATCCCCAAGACTTTTGGGAAAATACTCTGTGGACTGACGAGACAAAAGTTGATCTTTTTGGAAGGTGTGTGTCCCATTACATCTGGCGTAAAAGTAGCACAGCATTTCAGAAAAGGAACATCATGCCAACAGTAAAATATGGTAGTGGTAGTGTGATGGTCTGGGGCTGTTTTGCTGCTTCAGGACCTGGAAGACTTGCTGTGGTAAATGGAACCATGAATTCTGCTGTCTACCAAAAAATCCTGAAGGAGAATGTCCGGCCATCTGTTCGTGACCTCAAGCTGAAGCGCACTTGGGTTCTGCAGCCGGACAATGATCCAAAACACACCAGCAAGTCCACCTCTGAATAGCTCAAGAAAAACAAAATGAAGACTTTTGAGTGGTCTAGTCAAAGTCCTGACCTGAATCCGATTGAGGTTGTGGCATGACCTTAAAAAAGCGGTTAAGGCTCGAAAACCCTCCAATGTGGATAAATTACAACAATTCTGCAAAGATGAGTGGGCCAAAATTCCTCCACAGTGCTGTA
The DNA here is from genome assembly GCF_059453375.1 of Lepisosteus platostomus. Lineage (NCBI taxonomy): Eukaryota > Metazoa > Chordata > Actinopteri > Semionotiformes > Lepisosteidae > Lepisosteus > Lepisosteus platostomus. The sequence continues at coordinate 24,426,599 of NC_142612.1, forward strand.
AAAGACTCATTGCCAGTTATCGCAAATGCTTGATTGCAGTTGTTGCTGCTAAGGGTGGCCCAACCAGTTATTAGGTTTAGGGGGCAATCACTTTTTCACACAGGGCCATGTAGGTTTGGATTTATTTTTCCCTTAATAATAAAAACCTTCATTTAAAAACTGCATTTTGTGTTTACTTGTGTTATGTTTGTCTAATATTTCAATTTGTTTGATGATCTGTAACATTTCAGTGTGACAAACATGCAAAAATATAAGAAATCAGGAAGGGGGCAAACACTTTTTCACACCACTGTATATGTATTGCAGCTGGAATTACCTTTTTTTTCGTATGTGTCTCTACCTACTGAGACACGAATACGGAATGGTTAAAGGTGGCGACAAGTCAGGCACCCAGAGGTGGGGGGGTGCGTCTTTCCGCCTCCATAACAAAAATGCCAAATAGGAGTGGCGCAGAGTGGTTTTCATCACTCTCTGCGGGAGTGCTGGCTGTGACAAATTAAACCGGTTTCACAGGTATTTTCAAAATAGACAAATGTTTTCACTGCTTATTAGTTGCTATTCACCGTGCGGCGAGTAGCTCCAATTTCAGGCGTAAGCGATAAATACTGTATATTTAGCTGAAAAGCTGTACAACGCAAGAATTTTGTTACCGTAGGAGGTTTCGTGAAAAAGCTACAGGCGTGCCAATTGCAATCGTTTTTATTTTTAAATACATTTTAGCAAAGTCATGTACCATAAAAGTATGGTAATTAAAAACCATTAATACTTTCGCTTGGGTTTAAATAAAGTCTATGTTTTCTCTTTTGGCTAGACTTGACTATTTAGCCATGAGATATACAATAGATTGTCATTAAACAACCTTATGTTTATTAATCTTCCTTGTTATGCACAGTGAGAATGATAATATAATGAGAATTAATTTAATCACAGAGTGCTAATAAGCTGATACCCTGGATTCTCCCCAGACACAGCTGTTTGAGCTCCACCAGTCAGGACAGGAGGCTCTACTGTACACAGAGAGGGGCGGGAGGGAGGAACAAGCTGCCCAGCCGTGTGGTTGAAGCTGATACCCTGGATTCTCTCCAGACACAGCTGTATGAGCTCCACCAGTCAGGACAGGAGGCTCTAATGTACACAGAGAGGGGCTGGAGGGGGAAACAAGCTGCTTAGATACGCGATTCTATATTATATTCCCTATTAATCAAATTCTGAAAGTATGCTTGTTGATTCCGGTACCGAGCGTATTCGCAGAAAAGCTTAAAACTACCACTTTTATATACGTTATTTCACGTTAGTTAAAGTTTTCGATGCTTAAAATGTTTAGGGAGAAATGGAATACTGGTGTGTATTTTTTCTTTAAAGTACCGAGACCAGCCATATACAGTTCACATACTGTAATACTGTATGTTGATGTTCCAAAATTAATATTGTTCATGGTCTTCACACGCGTTATGCTCCTATTCTTTTTATGTTCAGCTACTATGATTTCCCTTCAGTGGTAAAATTCCATATAAATATTCAATACTTAAATGGGCACAGTAAAGACATTAAATATACATATACATACTGTATACAGTACAGTTTTGCATACAGTAATATATGTTCCTAAATCAATATCTTTTATGAGGATGTGAAAGGCATGGTGAATCGGAGATTCTCAAAAATTACGGTGCTACTGAGAATATACGGTATTAATACCATAACTTGCAGTACACCGCGTCAAGCACACCGCAAAATAATGCTGTATTGCCTGCTTGTTTTGAATGGCTGCATCTATATTCAATATAAGCATAGGCTGAAAGCTTTTTGTGGCTATTCCACAGCCGATAGCTTTTTCACCACAACACCCATGATGTTCAAAGCAAGTGTTTAACATGGTCCACAGAAATACTGTACTAAACTTGCCCTATCCTAGAGAATTGCATGTATAATAGTGCCATCATATTAAAAAAATCCTAAAAAATTAAAGTTTCACAAATGAAAGAAAGGTTGTAAAAGTATACTGGCACCCTGGAAAGCACTTGGGTTGAACATCATGAAAGCTCTGGTAAAAATGCAACCTAGTATAGAATATCTTTCCTTCTTTCATGAGTAGTTGTGGTATTCCGCATTATATTGTCATATGCAGGTCTTGTGCAGAAATAACAGTAATTGAACAGTAATTCTTGCAGCATGAAATACACCTCGGTTCTGCTTTATTCTAGCCTACTGTATGCATAATTACAAAAAGCTAAGGTTTATAAAAATGCAGCTTATCTCTTCTTTTGGTGTTTGTAGGCCTTATATATGAGTTAAATACTTTGTAGCAGTCTTCAGGTTTTCTGGAAGGTTAGGATGTTAGGCCTCTGAGGTGCCTAATTTGTAAATTTGTAAATAGCGTAACTTCTATGTTCTATGTTTATGTTGTGTGTTGTTTAATGTGTGTATTGCCATTATTAATAAATATTTGTTTCAGCAATTGTGCCTGAGTTATTACTCTTTTAACCAAATCTGTGCCAGAGAACAAAAGGTGAGTCTTATAGTGAAAAAATAAGAAGAGCTAAAGACCTCAAAATACTAAACAGGCTCCTGCTACAGTATGTCAGGGGTATTGGTATTGCTTACTGAGAAGCATCCTACAATGTGGAGTTAGGTTGCTAGTAGGTTCTGCTGCTGGTTTAGGTTAGGTTCTTGGTTAAACAAGAATGAGGGAGAGACAAAACAAGGTTTGAGATTTCCCATCCCCTATGCTTAAGTTTATACAGTTTATAAATCCAAGAGCGTGTTTGGTTTTGAGGATTTCATGAATCTGTGGATGACTGTGCAATGGAGGACATGTGTGGCACAAATCTGCTTCATATAATAGAGGCAGCTACAAGGGATCCTTGGAGCATAATTCCATTGGTTTTGGCTGCTGATATACCCTGCAGTATGTAAATCCTTAGGTTATGAGCTGTTGTAGCCTGAGAGCACTCCCAGAAATTGGTGGCTTGGGGGAAGGAAGTCCACACTCAGTGTGGTTACTGAGTTTTAAATGGGGACAATAAAATCAGAAAAAAACACCAAATACTTTTGTTGTGATATTTGTAGAATTCTGTCTTACAATTTATTGATGTTCTTTGTTTTTGTTAAAAAATGTAAGTTGTGCCTTATAGTTTTGTCAGCTATATATTGAATGACAAATTTTACAACATGTTTATACATCTTTTTAAAATATATATATTATAGGAGTTATTACAAAAATTACATTTAATTTACGTATATTTTAAACACATAAAATCTGAATTTCTATGACTTACATACAAAAAGCAGAAAAAATATCAATCAATTCCTTGTAATTTTATATAATTAGCTGTATACAAATTATGTAATTTTACACTTTCCATTTCATTTACCCCCAATTATTTAAATAGATGACTTTTCCAATTGTAAGAGGAGAATTTTTAAATTAAAACTAATTTTATCCTTTTGATCCATAGCCAAAAATGACCTTGAAAAATTGGAAAAATATACATTTGAAAAAATATGGGTTATTGTTGCAGATTGTATAGCAGGTGTGGTTAGATCTAGATAAACAAAGCTTCTATTATAATATTTATTATATAAATATCTAATTTATTACTTTTATATAATAATATATAAAGTATATTATTATACAATTATCTGTTTAGATTAATGATAAAGAATTATTACTCTGTTCTTTTGTTTTCAAATTAGGAAAAAAAAAGTTCAGGAAAAATGTAACACTATACTCCTATGCAATTTGCTAGTTTAATATGCCATAACTAAAGATTGCCGATATGTGCTTCTATAGCGGTATACTAGACATTGTATCCCAGCCTGAAAATTATGATAAGTAATTTGTTTACCTGTGATGGAGTTATTGCCGAATACATGGTTATACAAGACACTGTGATTGCCGTGCTTAAGGGAAGTCCAAGGGGAGGAATATTAGGTTTTATTACCAAATAGTCTGAATAGTGATTGTTAAGCCTATGAGAAAAACACTATCATGAAACAAAATCATAGCCTCAGGTTTCATTAAAAAATAATAAAAAAACATCCTCACATTTTTAATTTTAAAGGATATTGTCCTAAAATAATGAGAATATTCAGAACGTTCATACTGTACATATAACTTATATGTATGAACAAGTACTAAAACATGAAAAAATATTCAGGTCTGTTCAATGAATATGATGTACTGTATAAGGTGAAAAGTAGGTTCAGCCTTTCATAAAATAACATAAATTCAGAACTGTTCAAAATGTGACCCATAAAAAAACCATACCCCAGAAAAATTATCTGCAGTCTACTCCAGTATGTTATTGGCTGGTCATAATGAACGAAAGGTGGCACTTGTGGTGCATTAGTTGTTAGTGAAATGATTGCTTCATTTAATCTTTTCACTGTGCATGTTTAAATCTGCTTAATATGGAATATAAATATGGAATTTTAAAACTAAAGGGAACTTTTGGTAGCTGAGCATAAAAATAAGGGGAGCATAAGGTCTCTGATACAATATGTATCATAAACAATGTCATTGTTTATGATACATAAACAATATTAACAATATTAATTTAGGAATATGAACATATTATACAAACTGTATATGGCTGGTAGTGGTAGTTTAAATGAAAAATAAACAACAATATTCCACATTATTCATAAACATTTCATGCATCAAAGTCTTACACTTGATTACTTACCATGGTTATTTTGGAAAAGTTTTGACATGCTTATTCTGACAATATTAAGTTTATATAAAGATGCAGCCATTCAAAATGAGCAAGGTAAGCTGCGGTACATGCAAATTAGATTATGTTAATAGTATCCGGAATCACCTTGTAAAACTGCCAGGTGGAGCTAATAAAGCTTAACCTCTCATGTACAGCATTTGAGCTGTCACCAGAAAACACCCGGTTTTGAATTCTGATCACTGCTGAGGGACAATCTTTATCCAATTAAGAATTTAAGTTGTATACTCTTTAGACTTTTAATTTTAAACTGTGTATTACTGTCACGCCCCACACTCTCCCTCGCAAATGGTGTTGCATTCCCAAACCCACTGTTTCACAATCTCACTCCTAATTGAACCCATCACATTCCCTCATTCACCAGATTCCACAAATTCTCACTCCCAAACCAATTATCCTACCACATCCCTTTCCTTTCAGTATTTAAAGTTCCCTCACACCAACCTTTGCTCACTATAGAGAAGCCTCCAGTAGAACTCTTTTGTGTGCATTTCTAAACCTTTTGACTGACTCCTGGTACCTAACTTTGCTCTTGCCTTTTGACTGTGCCTTTTGGATTTTGTTTTTGGATTGTCATTTTTGAATTTCCCTTGTTACAGGACTCTTTGCCACCCTTTTTGACCAAGCCCCTGGATTATGTCTTTTGGTTTGTCCCTATGCTACTCTGTATTCTGTGAGATTCACGGTTACGCATAAAGATCCTCCTATTCTACCAATTGGTTTCCTGACAATTACAGCATGTTAATGATTAAACATTAAAAAGTAGGTATATTTTATAAAAGCAAGATTCTACAGTTAGACAAAAGTACACAACCTACAACCTTTTATCATAAATATTTTAATTCTGCAGAAATTTTATGCATCAAAGTCTTTCCCGAAGATATTACTAATAGTATTAATAATGAACAACCTTGGACAAGCTGTAAGCACAAAGCATTACCATGGTCCACTTTCTTTGTAACTGTCTTTGTAAATGAAAATACTATTTTTTCATTAACAAAAATTACCACCACAGCATTTTGTTGATCCGATCATGTGTTCAGTTCAAATCTTACAAAGTAAGTTTTGAGAATCTCTGATTCACCAACTGTATATGGCTGGTATTTGTATTTAAAAAAAATACATACACCAGTATTCCAATTTCTCCCTAAACATTTTAAGTATCAAAGACTCACAATTGGTTATTTTGGAACATTTTTACATGCTCCTTCTGACCATATTAAGTTTATATACTTTGTGAAAAGTGATAATGTTTTAACCTTTTCTGTGAATTTGCTTGTTTTCAGCGTAAACAAAAGCATACTTTTAGAATTTGATTAACAAGGAATATAATATGGAATCGCGTATCTAAATAAATGAATAATGATATGATTATATTAATATACTCTAGCACAAACAGTAGTATAATTCCAATTTTCCAACATTAAGGCGACACGGAAGATATTATTAATAATGTAATATTGTAGTATTTTTGGGTTCGGAGAGGACGGGCAGTGATTCAGACACTACTCTTTCTGTGTCTAATTTTTAGTTTAGCAGGATTTGCGTGATAAGCACATTGTTTAATGGGGGCGACATTACCCACATCTATTATCACTGTACAACACTAGCTACTTTCAGGTTGTGCTGAAAAATAAAGCGCCATTTTTCATTCAACAAGTGTCTGAGTCACTCTGTCCGTCCTCGCCGAACCCAAAAATGCCACAATATTATAAACGGCTGGGCAAATGAATTTGTAAATAAAAAAAATGAATAATGAGATATAATGATGTGTTCCTGCTTAACTTAGACATTGCATGACTTTAAAAGCTATAAAAACCGGTTTTGATAGTTAATAACCACTTTTTGTGCATGAAAAACGGGTGATCTTTCGTCCTCATGGTCAGCCTAGAATCTTTATGTATGCCGTAAGTTTCACTTTTTTCTCTTTTCTTACCTGCTGCGATTAGGGCACAGAAGGGTTAAAAAAACAGTCAGACAGGCAGAGGGAAGGGGGAGGGGTGAAACTGTTACCTCTCCTGGATAAAGTGGTTAGAAAATAAGTGGATTTACACCTGTGAAAAGCATTCCAATTTTAATGCGATATGGAAGACATTATTCATAATAAATCATCTTGTATGATCTGTAAACTGAAAATTTATATAGGTGACACATTGAGTATCGCCTCTTTTTACACTTGGAAGAATATTCCAATGTTAATGCGACACTGAAGATATCATTAATAACCTTTTAAATCTGAAGGGAGATTAAAGGGAGATCTCTCCTCTGCCCGACGGCTGAGTTCCCTGCTAGCTATTCAGAGGGAAAGGCGGAGACATCACCACGCTGGCAAGCAGGCACAGCATGTAATGTCAGGCATATGCGTTAAATATATTTAGATCTTTAAATTAATGTCATTATTGATTTCTTTAGCCTCAGAACATTGTCCAATAATACTCTTCTTGTGTCTAATATTTAGTTACGCAGGTTATGATCTACAGACCATAAAAAACAGGATTCACTTTTTTCATGTATTAAATGTTCATATATTAAACTTAATATGGTCAGAAGGAGCACGTAAAACGTTTCCAAAATAACCACATGTAAGACTTTGATGCTTAAAATGGTTAGGGAGAAAGTGGAATACTAGTGTGTATTTTTTCTTTAATACCGATAACAGCCATATACAGTTTGTAATGTAGGGATTTCTATATTTATATTTTTATTTAGTGGTTACATTAGTGACAAAGACAAAACTGATAGAATATCAGTAGCAGTTTGAAATTATTCATTGTTATTAATAAATGACTTAGATTCAAACGTTGTGATATTTAGAAATATAAAAAATGTCAATATAGTGTCCATAATATTTTCTATTTTAGTTTTTCAAAGAAATGTTTGTTAAAAGAAAACTCATGGCGAAAGCAGGGCTTAAACTTCAGACCTCAGACATATAAGGGACAAGCTTAAGCCATCACGCCACAGACGCAATTGCTTGGAAAACAGTGAAACAGCAGTACTCATATCCATAGAAAGTCTTATACTACTGTTTGAGCTACAGTATATGAATATAATTATATCATTAATAATTTCTTTAGATACGTGATTCCATATTATATTCCCTTTTAATCAAATTCTAAAAGTATGCTTTTGTTTACTCCGATAACTAGCGTATTCGCAGAAAAGCCCCATCAACTCTCACTGGCCCAAGTCAAGGCAACCACCCACCTGCTGTAACCACTCCAACCCCAGGATACAGTCCTAACGGACTGGGGCGAGGTAGAAGGGGTGTTACACCCTTGCAGCCCCAAACTGCACGGTGAGCTCCCGTTTGCAGAGGACCTCTGTGTACTGCCCCGTCACCGTCCTCAGGCGAAGGCTGGTGGTTTCCCATCCTGGGGGTCCGGCTACCTCAGTGCCCGGCAGGACACCAGGCCGCAGTAGGGTGATGGTCGAACCGGTGTCGATGAGGGCCTGTCAGGGTCTGCCCTCGAGGAGGCAGGGAAGAAATAAGCCCCGGCTGTGGCCAACCCTTCCCACAGTAGCAGGCGGGGTGAAGTGCTCCTTCTGGCTTTCCTGAGCGGGGGTAGCATCGCTCAAGGGCAGCCTTCCCCCTTTTAGGCCATTCCGGCACCCGGGCGATGTGCTCCCTCTCCTAACAGCAGTGGCAGATGACCCGCCGTCGTTGTTCCCCTGGCATCGCTGCGCTGGTCGTCTCTTTCTCCCCATCTGATTCCCCATGTGCCGCCTCCGCTGCCCGGCAGGGAGCACCCCTCCGTTGGTGCCCACCGGTCTCCTCAAATACGGCATCAGCCTGCTCAGCCAGAGCCAGGGCCTACTCCAAGGGGACCGACGCGGCCAGCATCATTTATTTTTCTTGGGATCATGGGATCAAACGTGGAAAGGTTAATCGTTTTTATTTTTTAAATACATTTTAGAAAAGTGTCATTTATACAAAAAAAGTTGCATTTAATACCACTCGATATTTATATTAATAGAGATAAGCTCTCTATTAAAGCTCAGATCAAAGATCAAACAGCAATATCTCATACACAGGGACTGATCTGTGATGTGGTTGAGTGTGAATTGTGGCGCTCTAGCAGGCAAAGTTGTCTGTGCCGAAAAAAAAAAACGGTTTAACAACTCTTAAGCATACTGTAATTTTTGTTAGACCATTAGAAATGCAATACACTTCCTTGTGATCATCTTAGAATCTTTGAGTAAGCTGCAAGTTTTTTTTAATTTTATATACACAATACTGCTGACAGCAGGAAGATTCCCATGCTTTTACTCAGCAGCTTATTAAAAACAGCACCAATGGTGTTTAAACCTATTTTTTTACACAGAAGACTGACACAGCTTCGTGCTGTGAATCTCTTTTTCTAAAAAAACATGTTTCCGTGGGGGGGGGTGTCTTTCGCTGAAAGACTTGCCCCCTTCTACTTTGAAAATACCTGTGAAACTGGTTTAATTCGTCACAGCCAGCACTCCCGCAGAGAATGATGAAAACCATGCAGCGCCAGGTGAATCCACATTATTGTTGGGCTTTTGGGCTCAGGTGGATTTGCACTCTACAGTTCAACCTGTGGTACCGCTGTGTACATACAGTACGAACATGTTGTGTTATTTTGAAATATAAAAAATGTCAATATACTGTATGTATATAATATGTGCTATTTTATTTTTTTAAAGAAATGTTTTTGTTAAAATAAAACTCATAGCAATTGCTGGATTTGAACACCCGACCTCACGCTTAAACTGTAAATTGGTTACTTAAGACATCATGCTACTAATGCAAGTCATTTGATATGCATTGAAACAGCAACACAGATAGAGTAATATGGTTAGAAGGTCAACCACATGTAAGACTTTGATGCTTAAAATGTTTAGGGAGAAATGGAATATTGGTGTGTATTTTTTCTTTAAAATACCAATACCATCAACATACAGTTTACATAATATGTTTATGTTCCTAAATTAATATCGTTTATGACCTTCAGATGCGTTATGCTCCTCTGCTTTTTATGCTTAGCTACTAAAATTTCCCTTTAGTGGTAAATTTCCAATAAATATTCAATAATAAACGGATTAAAATGTGCACAGTAAAAAGATTAAATGATTAAATCTTTTCACTAACAACCAATACACTACAAGCCCGAAACGCAACATTATTAATAATATCTTCCGTGTCGCATTAACATTGGAATGTTTTTTTTACAAGTGTCAAAAGAAGCAATACACAACGTGTCTCCTCTATAACTCTTCAGTTAACGGAGAAATTCCACCAGAGCCTCACAACATTGTCCAATAATACACTTCTTGTGTCTAATTTTTAGTTAAGCAGGATCTGAGCTACAGACCATAACAAAAAACAGAATCCACCTGCAATTCGGGTGTTAACAAAATGTATTTACAAAGAAAGTGAAATACGGTATTACTACCAGCTATATAGATACATAGACTTAGATATTTAGATCCTTAAATTAATATCATTATTATTTCTTTAGATACGTGATTCCATATTATATTCCCGATTATAAAACAGATAATTCCGGTCCTGGAATCTGATTGGCTGACACCCTTCTGAAGCTGTGCCATAATCTCGGTATACACACACCCCAAATTTTGACTTTTTACTGTGTGATAAAGAAATTTTAAAGACTACTTGTTAGAATAGATAAGAAAGCGTAGATAAAAAAGCTTGGATTCTCATGTATCTGATACACATATCTTTTTCTGTTGTCTTTGTTGCGCTCTTGAGGATCCTTGTGATATTTTGAGCTCTCGTTGAATGATAAGTGTCGCATAGTTTAAATCATTTTCATTCTTAGAAATTATGAAACGCTCTGTTAAAAGCAAGGGAGTTTTTATGTCTGTTATAGTAAAAGAAAATGTCTGATGAACTAGGGATTGGACAGTTTTTCAGTGCTTGTACAATCGATGGAAATGTTCAAATAAATGTGCTAAAGAAATAAACAAAAAAAGTCATTTATTTCTTTATCATATTGGCTAGCTAATGTCCTCTCTTTGCTAGTTACTTGTGGCTGTGTTTCTGCATTGTGTAGCAATGAGGGACTATATTCTCAGGCGGAGGTACGTAAACAGCTTAATTTTCATGTTAAATAAATGTTTTAAATAAAAGTTCATTCTATACAGCAAACGCATATTTGGGGACCGTTTTACAAAACGTTGATGATTAAAATGTTTAGGGAGAAATGGAATACTGGTGTGTATTTTTTCTTTAAAGTACCGAGACCAGCCATATACAGTTTCCACAATATGTTTATGTTCCAAACTTAATATCGTTTATGACCTTCAGATGCGCTATGCACCTATTCTTTTTATGCTCAGCTACTAAAATTTCCTTTCAGTGGTAAAATTTCATCTAAATATTCAATACTAAGCGGATTAAAACGTGCACAGTAAAGACATTAAATGATTAAACCTTTTCACGACCGACCAATGCACCACGAGTGCACCTGTCGGTCATTTTGGCCAGCCAATCACGTACCACAGTACGACGCATTATGACGTGTTATGACGTATGGAAATGCCTGCGGTATGTGTTTGTACTGTGCACTTTGAATGGCGGCATCTGTATTCTTTCATTGGAAATTTTGTGTTGAACGGAGAGCTGAATTAATGTACGTTTAGGCTTAAGTGGCCTAAAAGTCCAAACAAATAATACATTTTGGTTTTGACTGTTAATATGCCTGTAATTTCAAAGCCCATGGCAAGAGTTTGAAGTTAAATCAGGTTCTTTCAAACTGTTGCTTGTCAGGCAATTCAAATGTTTTCCTTTTTCCTTTTCCTTTTTGGGGCAAAGTTGTGCATACAGCCATATACAGCCCTTTCAGTCCTAAAACACAGCTATGCCATCAAAAACTGTCTACATTGTATGGAAATAAAACCCTAACCCTAGCTTCGGGTTTTCCTAGTTAGGGTTAGGGTTCAAATATTTCTCAAAGAAAATGTTCTCAATATTCCACTCATTTGACTGAAAAATGTGCTCCTCTGAATCAAAATATTAGTCTGAAAAGACAATACAACACTGCCAAAACCAAAAACAGTGTGTCAGGAATGATCAAATTAATTGTTGAAAGGTATTCTTTCATTGGAAATTTTGGGATGAACGGAGTGCTAAATGTATGTACGTAAAGCTCTAGTGGCCTTAAAGTCCAAAACAACTAATACATTTTGGCTTTAACTGTTAACATTTCTGTGATTTCAAAGCCCATGGAAAGACTTTGAAAGTTAAATCAGGTTCTTTCGAATTGTTGCCTGTCAGGCAATTCAGATGCCATTCCTTTTTGGGGCAAAGCACTGTATACAGCCACATAGGTCAGAAAAAAATGTTTAGAAAACATTAAAAGAACTATATTCCTAAGAATCCATTGAGCCCTAAAAAACAGCCATGCCATCAAACACTTTCTACATTGTATGGGAATAAAACCCTAACCCTAGATATGGGTTTTGCTAGTAAGGGTTAGGGTTCAAATATTTCTCAAAGACAATTTTCTCAATATTCCTCTCATTAGACTGGAAAATGTGCTTCTCTGAATCAGAATATTAGTCTGAAAAGACAATACAACACTGCCAAACCAAAAGAGTGTGTCAGGAATGGTCAAATTCTTTTTTGAAAGTTATTCTTTCATTGGAAATTTTGGGTTGAACGGAGTGCTAAATGAATGTACGTTAAGGCTCAGGTGGCCCAAAAGTCCAAAACAACAAATGCATTTTGGCTTTATTTGTTAATATGCCTGTGATTTGAAAGCCCATGGCAAGAGTCTGAAAGATAAATCAGGTTTTTTCAAAGTGTTGCCTGTCGGGCAATTCAGATGCCATTCCTTTTTGGGGCAAAGCACTGTATACAGCCATTTACAGATGCAGCCATTCAAAATGCATGGGGTACGCCACGGTACAATGCAGTGTGCGTGTCACATGCAAACACGGTATGACGCAATGTAACACGTCATTTGACGTCTTATTGGAAAGCATTCGGAATCACCTTGTAAAACCACCAGGAGGAGCCAATAAAAGCTTAACCTCTCATGTACAGCATTTGAGCTTTTAAATTTAAACTGTGTATTACAGCATGTTAATCAGTCATTAAAAAGTTAGTATATTTTATGAATACAAGATTGCTCAGTTGAGCAAAAGTACACAACCTACCTTTATCATAAATATTTTAATTATGTAGAAATATTTTATGCATCAAAGCCTTCACTGAAGATATTACTAATAGTATTAATAATGAATGACCTTGGACAAGCTGTAAACTCAAAGTATTATGCCGGTCCACATTTTTGTAACCGTCATTTTAAATGAAAATATATTTTTCATTGACAAACACCACAGCATTTCCTTGATCTTACTAACAAGGACAGGACATTAGCTAGCCAATATGATAAAGGAATATGTCCCACAATGGCCTGAGCAAGGCTAAAGTAGGACCATTTTATCTCAAACTGGCTCTACCACAAAAGCACCCAAGCAAACAAGTGCAGTCTATTTACAGTGCTCCCAGTCCCCCCACACCAGAAAACAAAACTAATTATTCAAATAAAGATAAATCCTCTATCTCTCTATCTAACCACCAACAACCAACCCCTCTTAGGCTGAGGAGCCAGCTTAAATAGATTGTAAGTCCCTCCCTTTCTGGAACAAACCATTTCTCTAATTCAAAGTGGTTTTTCCCCTTTACATAAATAACCCTTGAGAAGTGGTGTTAGGTTTGGCCTTTTGAGGCTACCATAGGCTGACTCACCCTGGAAGTACTGACACCAAACAAACAGTGAGTAACATCCATTTTGAGAGCGCTCTCCATTAACACCACAATACTCACTCATACCTGTGTTTAAGTATTTGAATGTATGTGAAATTAGATCTGTTCGTGTATGTGAATGTATGTGAAATTAAGTAATAGCAGTTACTAGTCAAGCCCTGAGTGTGCACCCTCAGGAACTTATCTAGCAACCGCTAAATGGAAGGTGTATAAATGTTATATTTTCTGTGCTATCTGTAACCCGTGATAGACTCCTCTGTCACAGAATAAATTAATTTTTTGGTTAATTTCTTTAGCACATTTATTTGAACATTTCCATTGATTGTACAAGCACTTGGAAACTGTCCAATCCCTAGTTCGTCGGGCATTTTCTTTTACTATAACAGACATAAAAACTCCCTTGCTTTTAACAGAGTGTTTCATAACTTCTAAAAACTAACATGATTTAAACTGCGACACTGGAGGAAGAATGCCTGTGGTCTTTTCAATGATAAACTTGTAAAGCTGTCAACAAAAACCAGCTGTCAAAAAAAAGTTTTTTTTTAAAAGTCAATTGTGTGTCCATAATATTGCTATTTTGCTATTGCTAATTGCTATTACTACTATCTGAGTCTCTGTATCTACATTGTTTGTAAACAAACCGGTTTCACAGGTATTTTCAACCCCCAGCCTCTGTTTCATCAGTTGTTATCCTGTAAAGCGCTATGAGAAGCCACCTTTAAAGGTGCTATATAAAATAGTTTATTATTCTTATTAATATTGATGATATTCTTCCTCCCAGGACTTGTAAATTGTTGTTTTTATTGTTGTTATCCTGTAAAGCACTTTGAGAAGCATACTGTCCAGCATATTGTATTTCATTGCACTTTGACAGATCGTCTTATAACACTTGTTGTCAGAATACCCCCCCCTCCAAAACCCCCTTTATTTTGCTTACAGTAGTACTACTTACAGTAGTACTTAAATACAGTACAGTAAGTACTTACAGTACTTACAGTAGTACTTCTCGCATTAAGAAAGTTAGGTGTTAGCATAAACTATTAGTAATCAATAATATTCAATTTAGCACTGTAATAAATTGTGCTAATAATAAATTCTATTCTACTCTGAGAATGTATGAGGGAGGAAAAATCCCTGTGGTCTTTTCACTGATAAACTTGTCAAGCTGTCAACAAAAAACAGCTGTCAAAAAAAAAGTTTAAAAAAAGTCAATTGAGTGTCCATAATATTGCTATAGTATGCTGTTGCTAATTGCTATTGCTACTATCTGAGTCTCTGTATCTACATTGTTTGTAAACAAACCGGTTTCACAGGTATTTTCAACCCCCAGCCTCTGTTTCATCAGTTGTTATCCTGTAAAGCGCATTGAGAAGCCACCTTTAAATGCGCTATATAAAAGCGCCTTTAGCCTTGTTCTGCGGGCAAGGTTGGCCCAACACCACCGCCTAGTGAGAGAGCCACTGGGTCTGGTCGCCACAGACATGGTCTACTTAGCCCGCCAGGGTTACCCTACCTACCAGGAGATAGCGCTCCAGGCGTTCCTCCTGGCCCTAGTGCTGACTGAGGTGCAGAACCACGTGATGCTGGCCACGCCTGTCTTCTTGGAGCAGACCCTGGCTCAGGCTGAGCAGGCTGATGCCGTATTCGAGGAGACCAGTGGGCACCAGCGGAGGGGCGCACGGGGATTCAGATGGGGAGGAGGAGACGGCCAACGTGGCGACACCGGGGGAGCGATGACGGCGGGTCATCTGCCACTGCTGTGGGGAGAGGGGACACATTGCCCGGGAGTGCCGGGTGCTGAAGCCCCAGGGACTCCCGAGGCCATCGGGAAATGGGAGCAGGGCGTCCTTGAGCGATGCTCTGGAAAGCCAGAAGGAGCGCTTCACCCTGCCTGCTGCCGTGGGAAGGGTTGGCCACAGCCGGGGCTTATTTCTTCCCTGCCTCAGACCCTGCAAGGCCTTCATCGACACCGGTTCAACCATCACCCTACTGCGGCCTGGTGTCCTGCCGGGCACCAAGGCAGCCGGACCCCCAGGATGGGAAGCCACCAGCCTGCGCCTGAGGACGGTGACGGGGCAGTACGCAGAGGTCCTCGGCAAGCGGGCACTCACTGTGCAGTTTAGGCTGTAGTAGGTAATTGGCAGTAGGGTGATGGTCGAACCGGTGTCGACGAGGGCCTGGCAGGGTCTGCCCTCGATAAGGCAGGAAAGAAACATCGATGAAAAACCGGAGGTTTTAAAAAAGAGAATTAGCTCACTGATAGTTTTATGTGCAAGCTGTGAACATTTTCACAACTCGTGGTCTTTAAAATGCATTTATTGGTTCACAATCTGACAACGCAATGTAAATCATTATCTTTGCATTCTAAGTCCCTTAAGTCACTTTAAGCATAGCTTTCTCACTATTTAGATTTTGTTACGACCCCAAGTGTCTAGGGGAAAAGGGGTATAACATTTAGGATAATTCTTTTGGAAGCAGGGGGGGTTTTGGTGAGGGACTAGGAAGCGTGATAAGGGTAAGGAACTAGAGCGGTGCCAAAGGAAAGAAAATAACAAACAAAATGGAGCTGGCTAGGACAGTGAGGGAAAGCTAATCTGACTACAAAAGAAAACCCGAAACACACGGTCTTCGGCGTCTTCAACACCCTAGCTAACCTGCACTGACTACCCAAAACCATAAGACAAACGGCACTCACCCGTACTAAACTAGTGTACTAATACAAAATCAACTAAGTGTGTAAGTGTACCCAACAACCTAAACTAACCTTATATACAAAAGTTCAGACAAAAACACAAGTGAACCAGGAAGACAAATAAGGGAAAACAAGAGTAATAAATAGGAGCAGGGTACAAAAAGAATACAAAAGTTGAACATGTAACACTGGGGCAAGGTAATGACCAAAACAAGGATGAACACACAAACAAACGAAAGTACAAAGAAACTAACGTAAATCCAACAAAACAACAAAGCCGAAGCTATACGAAAACACACACACACAAAGCAAAACAAACCAACAAGCTAAGCGAAGCGATAACCAAAACCGAACGGGACCGAAGTCAAACGAAAGGCCTCTTCTTTCTGAAAGCCTCCATGTTAAATAGTGAATAAAATGTGTTCTGATTGGCTGAGGGCTGATTGATGATGACATCATATTGAAACAGTGGTGTGATGGTTGGCCAATGGGGAAGGGAGAACAATCAAGGGTCAGCAGTGTGGAACATAGAAAAAACACACACAGAACACACACTGGGACGTAACAGATTTATTTTTCATACCATCGTTAAACAAAGTCTACTACTTCCTCATGGGATCAAACGTGGAAAGGTTAGAGTAATCGTTTTTATTTTTTAAGTACATTTTAGAAAAGTGTCATTTATACAAAAAAGTTGCATTTAATACAACTTGATAGTTATATTAATAGAGAGAAGCTCTCTATTAAATATCAGATCAAAGATCAAACAGCAATATCTCATACACAGGGACTGATCTGTGATGTGGTTGTGTGAATTGTGGTGCTCTAGCAGGCAAAGTTGTCTTTGCCGAAAAATAAAAACCGGTTTTAAAAGCATACTGTAGTTTTTGTTAGACCATTAGACATGCTTCCTCGTGATCATCTTAGAATCTTTGAGTAAGCTGCAAGTTTTTTTTATTTAATGTACACAATACTGCTGACATCAGGAAGATTCCCATGCTTTTACTCAGCAGCTTATTAAAAACAGCACCAATGGTGTTTAAACTGATTTTTTTTTTTTACGCAGAAGACTGACAGCTTCGTGCTGTGAATCTCTTTTTCTAAGAAACATGTTTCCGTGAGGCAGGTGTCTTTCGCTGGAAGACTCACCCCCTTCTACTTTGAAAATACCTGTAGAACCGGTTTAATTCGTCACAGCCAGCACTCCCACAGGGAGTGACGAAAACCTCGCAGCGGCAGGCGAATGCACACTAATGTTGGGCTTTTAGGCTCAGGTGGATTTGCGCCCTACAGTTCAACCTGCGGTACCACTGTGTACAGAGAGTACGAACATGTTGTGTTATTTTGAAATATAAAAAATGTAAATATACTGTAGTGTCCATAATATTGCTATTTTAGTTTTTCAAAGAAATGTTTTTGTTAAAAGAAAACTCATAGCGATTGATGGATTTGAACACCCAACCTCACACTTATACTGTAAATCGGTCACTTAAGCCGTCACGCCACCAAGGCAAGTCATGTGACATACACTGAAACAGTAACACAGATAGAGTAAAATGGTCAGAAGGTCAACCACATGTAAGACTTTGATGCTTAAAATCTTTAGGGAGAAATGGAATATTGGTGTTTATTTTTTCTTTAAAATACCAATACCATCAACATACAGTTTACATAATATGTTTATGTTCCTAAATTAATATTGTTTATGACCTTCAGATGCGTTATGCTCCTCTGCTTTTTATGCTTAGCTACTAA
The DNA here is from genome assembly GCF_059453375.1 of Lepisosteus platostomus. Taxonomy (NCBI): domain Eukaryota; kingdom Metazoa; phylum Chordata; class Actinopteri; order Semionotiformes; family Lepisosteidae; genus Lepisosteus; species Lepisosteus platostomus. The sequence goes on from NC_142612.1 coordinate 24,444,546, forward strand.
AATTTCCCTTTAGTGGTAAATTTCCAATAAATATTCAATACTAAGCGGATTAAAACGTGCACATTAAAGAGATTAAATGATTCAGTCTTTTCACTAACGACCAATACACCACAAGCCCAAAAGCGCAACATTAGTAATATCTTCCGTGTCGCATTAACATTGGAATGTTTTTTTTTACAAGCATAAAAAGAAGCAATACACAACCTGTCTCCTCTATAACTCTTCAGTTTGCAGAGAAATTCTGCCAGAGCCTCACAACATTGTCCAATAATACTCTTCTTGTATCTAATTTTCAGTTAAACAGGATTTGAGCTACAGACCATAACAAAAAACAGAATCCACCTGGCATTCCGGTGATAACAAAACGTGTTTACAAAGAAAGTGAAATACAGTAATACTACCAGCTATATAGATGCATAGATTTAGATATTTAGATCCTTAAATTAATATAATTATTAATTTATTTAGTTACGTGATTCCATATTATATTCCTGATTATAAAACAGATAATTCCGGTCCTGGAATCTTATTGGCTGACAGCCTTCTGAAGCCGTGCCATAATCTCTGGTATATGCCCACCCAAGAAATTTGACTTCTTACTATGTGCTAAAGAAATTTTAAAGACTACTTCTTAGCGTAGATAAGAAAGCGTAGATAAAAAAACTTGGATTCTCATGTATCTGATACACATCTTTTTCTGTGGTCTTTGTTGTGCTCTTGAGGATCCTTGTGATATTTTGAGCTCTCGTTGAATGATAAGTGTCGCAGTTTAAATCATTTTCGTTGTTAGAAATTATGAAACGATCTGTTAAAAGCAAGGGAGTTTTTATGTCTGTTATAGTAAAAGAAAATGCCTGACGAACTAGGGATTGGACAGTTTTTCAGTGCTTGTACAATCGATGGAAATGTTCAAATAAATGTGCTAAAGAAATAAACAAAAAAAGTCATTTATTCCTTTATCATATTGGCTAGCTAATGTCCTCTCTTTGCTAGTTACTTGTGGCTGTGTTTCTGCAACAAGGGACTATATTCTCAAGCGGAGGAACGTAAACAGTTTAATTTTCATGTTAAATAATTTTTTTTTAATTAAAATTCATTCCATACAGCAATCACATATTTGGGGACCATTTTATAAAACTTTGATGCTTAAAATGTTTAGGGAGCAATGGAAGACTGGTGTGTATTTTTTCTTTAAACTACCAAGACCAGCCATATACAGTACAGTTTACATACAGTAATATGTTTGTTCCTAAATTAATATAGTTTATGACCTTCAGATGCGTTATGCTCCTCTTTTATGCTCAGCTACTAAAATTTCCCTTTAGTTGTAAAATTCCATATAAATATTCAATACTAAGCGGATTAAAATGTGCACAGTAAAAACATTAAATGATTAAATCTTTTCCACGACCGACCAACGCACCACGAGTGCACCTGTCAGTCATTTTGGCCAGCCAATCACGTACCGTGGTATGACGCATTATGACGTAGGGAAATGCCTGCGATACGTGTTTGTACCGCGAACTTTGAATGGCTGCATCTGTATATTACAATTATAATCGACAATAAAAATAATAACAATTTCAAACTTTATTTTGTTCAGAGTCATTTGTCACAACCTTCATTTTCTTATTAAAACTCCTATTTTTGAGATAGGATGCTTCAGATGTCAATAACTCTGCCAACAAATGACACAGAACCTTCAAACCATAGGCATATTAAAGATTGCGATTTGTGAAAATTTTCAAAGCTTTTATTTAAACAATATCTAGTATCTGGTTGCATTTTTAGAAACCTAAGTTTGAATTAAGCGTATCTCAGATGTAAGCCAGAAGCATTATAATAAATTTTTATGCAACAGTTGAAATGCTCAGAAGTCTCTCAAAAACATAAAAATGTAACATAATATTGGACTGCATGATGGGCAACTGATTCTTTAAATTTTAAAGAAAATAAAAAATAAGAAACAATAAATTGTGCCTGCCTAAATTAGACATGACTTTAAAATCCATAAAAAACAGATTTTGATAGTTAAAACACTTTTTATGCAAGAAAAATGAGTGATATTTCTTCCTCGTGATCATCTTAGAATCTTTGTGTAAGCTGTTTTTTTTTTCATTTTTTAGTTCATTTTTAATTAAACATTTTAAAACACTTTAAACACAAGCCCGCTGAGCTCCATCAGAGAAGAGGCGGCACTGAGAGGAGGCTTGGAGCTCAGCAATACATGGCACTGAGCGTGTTTGCCTTTAAAATTTAATAATGGAACGCAAATCATTTATTTTAGCTTGAAGTCTTTTAATTATCATTTAACATAGTTTTCTCACTAGATAGTTTTATATTTGAAACCATTGCTAAACAAAGCAGATGCTTATTGTACGTCCTAATGACATTACACGTGAAAAGATTATATATTTTAATCCTTTTTAATTTATTATACATTTTAGAAAAGTTTAATGTGCACAAATATAACAGACTATTTTCGATTGTATTTCTGAATGTTATGTTAAATACAATATTTTTTACACATCTAAATAATAAAGTCAGGTGTTAGCATAAACTATCAGTAATCGATACTTAGTATTAAAATTTGCACTGCGATAAATTGTTGCACTTCTTCCATATCTTATAAAAGCATTAATTTATATATATATCTTAAATCTGACTATCAGAAAAGAAGTCATATACAAACTTATAAAATAAAAAAGTGAAGGTAAAATATAATATAAAATTAAGCCAGGATTCACTTTTTTCTGTCTGTGTCTCTCCCTACTCCTTCTTACCCACTGCGATTCGGGCACAGAATGATTAAAAATAGGAACAAGTCAGGCAGCCAGAAGGAAGGGTAGGGGGTTCGTCTCTCCACCTCTATGACTAAAGTGCCCAAGAGGAATGGCTTAAGCAGCATACAGTGCTGAAAACATTTGGTTTCGTCTTTTCCGCTTTAAAGGTACCCTCCTTGTTGAAGAATTTTCACTTCAAACTTTTACCCACCAACTAATACGCAGACACAAACTGAATAACAATACAAAATGTATTTGCAAGAATAGCGATAACAGACATTTAAAAAACGTACTTGCAAGATCAAAGTAATACACTATTATATTAAAACTAACAATCTATGGGCACTACACTACAAGGGACGGTGTCCACTAACCCCCAGAAACTTCACTGGGGCAACGGGGGCTAATTTACAGCTGGATACAATTTTATTTTGCCTTGTGAAACCAAAAATCCACACCTTTGTCAGCATATTTACTAAAATTATTATTATCTCAGTAATCTCACTGTGCTCCCAGGTGCTCAGTCAATTTTCACACTCCCAATATAATAAATCCTCAATAACAAAACCATCACTTATAATAATTCATCCATATACACACACTCAGGGTAGAGCCAACAACAAGCTATAATAGTGAACTATTTTTATGTATTCGGCTATGTAAGAAACAAACCAAAGGTAATTCCCTGGTCGGGCTTTGAACCACCTGGGTGCAGCGCGCTACATTACAGTCCATTGGCCATTCCCACTATAAGGACATTAAAAGTTTTTTTTTTTAAAAACTGTCAAAATGTTTCCAAAACGTCCACCTGTGATATTTTAGCAGCTTACTTACACGATTCCATATTAATACTACTATCAAGTGGTATTAAATGAGTACAACTTTTTTTTTTACATTAACAGGTGGTGTTCTTACTATGTATTCTAAGAAAAGGATAAAATGTTATAACGTTTTATTAAGTACAGTATATAAACTTTATAATGTTGGAACAAGCATGTTAAAACCATAACCTACCATAAGTTACCAAGTTAAAGACTTTGATGCATAAAACATTTATGAAGAAGGTGGAATACTGTTGTGTCCTTTGTCCAGCTGAGTAATCTTGCTTTTATCAAATATATCTACTTTTTAAATCAGTTTATCAGTTATCTATCAGTTTAATGTTTAACATGCTGTAATACACATCTTAACATTATTAAAATTCTAAACAGCATACAATAATAATAATAAATTCTGTAATTGGAAAAAGATTGTAACTCAGCATTGACCAGGATTTGAAACCAGTTATTTTCTGGCAACAGCCCAAAGGCTTCACATGCTACGTTAAGCTTTCAACACTCTACCTGGCAGTTTGCACTATTGCACCCTATTTAAAAAAATCTGTGGTACCTTGCCAACCGTGCACTGCGAATTACCACAGCATTACTCATGCATTTTGAATGGTTAGATCTGTAGGAAAGAAAATTTAGTTGTGAGTAATATCCATTTTTATTAGCACATGGGTTGTTTCTCTAACTGGCTGGTTTAATCCAGTCAAAGAAGGTGAATAATTCTGGATTTCTAGGCAAATTCTGTAAGAATTTGGACTCACTGAGAGCAAAAAGCTGTCTTTAGCGTTTAGTGTAACCTTTGTGAAACTTTGTTATTGTAATTCCATCCAGTCATCTATTTTTACAGGGTAGCAGGGCAGTAACAATTAATAACAATCAGTTAATTCCTGATCCACCATTTAGTAACAACTGAAAAATGGAAGTGTCATGATTGTATAAGTATACAAACCTAAATTTAAATGGAAAAAAAAAACTTAAAAAGCTTACAGTTTCTGTATAGTCTGTAAGTGAATTTCAACCATGAAAACCAAGTTGGTTTTGAAACTCAGAGATAAAATTGTACAAAGGCTCAGACCAATAAAAAGTAATTAAAAGTTTTAAAGACTTTGAATATATCTTTGAGGAGGATTAATTCAATAATTAAGAAGCATAAGGTGCATCACACTACACAGACACTGCCTAGATCAGGCCGCCCCTCCAAAATGAGCAGCCAAGGAAAATCATTATGGATGACACTCACTTTGTAAGACCAACGGTGACTTTGAAAAGGCTTCACAGTTCAATGGCTGAATGAAAATGTCATCAAGATGAAAGAAAATGTCCATGAGTCCAAACTAGGAGTATAGAGCAGTTGCAAGAATTATTTTGTGGTCAGACCAGACAAAAGTGGAACATTATAGTTTACATGCAAAATGTTCTGTCTAGTGCAGACAACACATCACCAAGTCAACACCATTCCTACAGTCAAGCATGGGAGTAGTAGCTACCATGCTACACCACTTCTGATGCTACACCACTGCTGCTCCTCAGTACCGACTGAAAAGACTTTTAGGATTAAAGGAAAAACAGACAGAACCAAGAGCAATCAAATACTATAGCAAATACCATAGAAAGCATCTGGATACTTTTGCAAGCCACTGTAAGGTAAAAATGCCCCAGTACCAGAGCTGTGTCTCTCATTGATGTCTCCTTTGTGTTAAAGGTCTTTGTTCACACTTGAGTACAAGTGAAAAGAGCCTGGCTGTTATGGACAACATCTCGAGGAATCGTGTGTTGGAGAATGTAAGCACTTCTCTGAGGCACATGTACACAAGATGGAGAAGAAAACACAATGCATGAGTTATTGATATGGTTATAGAAAAGTATTGCAGTATTGTCACTGAAAACTGCAGCACAGTCCAAAAAGAGTCAGCAGCTCAGAGAGCAGACCCTGCCTGAGAGGGAGGAACTGCTTTGTCCTGATTAAGATCTGAGAGAGAGGTGTTTTCACTACCTCCGAAGTCTAAAGAAGCTGAAGATGGATAAGAGGTGTTGGTTTCCTAACCTAAACCTGAGCAAAAATAGGATGAGAAGCCAAAATCAGAGGTGTTGCCTGAGTAGTGAGCATGAGTGCAGTGCTGATAGTGAGAGAAGAGGAAGGATTTCTTGAAGTTTCTTTTGCTGGAGAGAAACAATGAAGAAAGTGCAGCACTAGTTCCTAAAAAGGGAGGCATTGTTCTCCCAAATTCAGAATAGAAAGAAACTAAAACAGACACTTCCTTGAAAATGAAACAAAGCTGAGGAAACCAATGAGTTGACTATTTTAGGGAGACCCCCCTGGATCCATTCCTAAAACACTTGATGTGGAGGTTGGTTTTAATGATGGAGAAGATGTTGTACTTTGATAGATAGAGGCATCTTGGAATATCCAGGAGAAGGGGAAGACTACTGGTCCACCCGCCCCCCCTTCCCAAACTGTTTATTTCCTACCTGAGAATGCAATTAGGGGTTAGTTAGCAGGGTAGTAAAAAACAGATTGGGGTTTATAATCCTTTATTGTACCAGGACTACACAGATGCCAAAACAGCCGGGCAGAGATAATGAAAAAGAGGGACATGGAAGAAATAATTGAGTAGATCTGTTAAGGGTTTCCTCTACTCTCTTTCCCTGGTTGCTGCATGACCGCTGCATTCCTTCAAACCTAGAGCACTTGATTCTGGGTATGCAGCAGTGGCCGGTAGTCACTTGCAAACTTACCTTCACTCATACATTTGAGTGAGACAAAGGATAGAGAAACAAAAAGAACAGTGAAAATAAGAAAATATTTGTCATAAGAATAATAGTAATAGCATTCAAACTTTAAACATTTCATTATTTTGTATATTTTATGGTATATAAAATATTACTTAAATATATAATTTTAACATTATAATGTGGATTTATGGGAATTGACAGTTTTTTTATGAGAATTGTTATTAAAAAGGTTACCTTTAGTAGTAAAAATGTGTATTATTTTCTTGGTGTCACTTACAATATCTAATTGTATACTGTAGTGATTCATAGCCGTTCAGGGACGCCAAATATGTAAGAAAACTGGCTCTCTGAAGGCACCAGTTCTGTAGGGTTTGGGCATTTACTGAGACAATTATTAATTGTAGCAGTAAATCACAAAGTTGATTCTTTTGATGGCTTTAGAATCCAACCATGCGACATAACTCAAACAACGCACACACACAGGTACTAATACACGAGGATACATTTATTAATACATAGAATATGCCTTAAACTAACAGATCTTATCGAGAGGGTTATCAGAATACAAAAGATATATATTCAATCAGTTACGAAGTGTTACATATATCAAGAGGACATACGTTCAGTATATCATTCATTAAGACCGTTTCATAAATGAACTTGATTATAACTTCTACATTAGATACTCGAAACAAGTACATAACTCTTAGGAATTAAATTGATATCAACTGGTTGGGATAACAATTGAATTCTTGAGCTGTAATGCATTGAAGTTGAATACTCATCCAATCTTTGGGGATTCAGATCTCCTGCGGGCACAAAGAAACAGTTGCAGGCTGTTGCTGTCCAATCCGCGCTCTCTGGCTCGGTGCCAGGCTGTGCTGTGCGGCTTGCGACGGTGCGCTGCTGATGCTCACTGACCGGCTAGTTAGTGTTGGCTTTAACTAGCAAAGTTTGTGCACAGGAGAAAAGATGACTGTGGGTCCCAGCAAGTCAGGAAGAGGACCGGTTTGTTCCTAATGAAGAGCTAATTCTGAATAGTGATTCAGCTGTCCACAGTTCCGACCTGTTCACGAGGCCTGCTGCTGGTTACTCTCTGGCAACCTCCACTCTAGACTCTTAGAACAAAGGAAAGTTCTGGCACTCGGACACACTGGCCGTTCCGTGGTTGTCCGGGCTGAGTCTCAGGATGGTCAGGAGGCGCGCTGCGAGGATGTCCTGCCCTTGGGAGCCTTCTGCTCCTGGGCCGTCCTGCCCTGGAATTCTCCTTTGAATTCCCTTTAGAACAGTCCACAGAATCCTCTCCAGAATCCCTTCTGAATCTGAATCTGAATCTCTCAGGCTCTCTGTGTTGCCTGTTTTTACCTGGAGGAACTTCAGCTCATTGATTGGCTGAAAGTTCCATGGGCATCAGAGTCCCACGTGGGTTACTCGGCCCTACCAGTCCCTGATTGGTTGATCAAGGTGAGATATGAGTCACTTACTCCTGACACTTAGGAATGCAATCCAGATGTCCAACTCGCACTCCCTAGACAGATAGGCGCCAATGGATGACGATTGATCATGATAGCCAGGCTTAGCTAAGTGCATCCCCCTTTGGGAGCTGGTTTCTTATCACAAGAAAACATCTTAAATCAGCTTGCATGAATTCTTTCTCTGTGGCTGCACCACAGAGATGAACAGAGAAATTAGGCCTAATTTGGGAAAGCTCAGAAACACTTAATTCTGCCTTATTAATAAGCCTCACCGCTACATATCCCCCCTTTTTGAAGGCCACGAGGTCCCGAGGCATTGTTGCCTTCAAAACAAAACAGAGTTAAGTGATGTCCCTTGCCATTAGAACATTAATCTTAAATGTCTACATTACTCCTCGAGAATTCATACCGGAACCAGCATTGGATACAAACAGGATGAATAACATCTGGAGTATGTATAAACACGGTAGGAGACATTATCTAAGTCTAGGAATTACACATCAGGAAGTTCACTGTCAATATCTGATACCTCTGTAGTAGATATTTGGGGAGAAGTCACTTCCTTTCTTTTGACATGCTACCTTTGACTCATTCATGCTACCCAGAGTACATCTTGATGCGAGAGTACAGCATTCAGAGTACACTGTCAGTCATGATCCAACTACCCGGCAGTAGTGTTACAATAACAACGGTTCCTGTTCCCAGCCCTCCGATAAACCACAACACCTGTGTTGGGTATCTGCTAGGGTGGTTTGGAGGTTTGTTCCATTAAAGCAAACTAACTACCTGTACCTCTTCAGGGCTTACTGTTTCTTGGATTTCTATCCAATTCAATAGTGTGGCACCTGAAGGCATCCAAGACCTCAAGTTTGGTCTTATATCGTCTGGTTCCAGACCGTACAGTGTTAAGTTACCATGCTGTACTATGGCCTCCTCGGGAACTTACAGGAAAACTGTTTGATTAGGTAGCTGCATTGCAGTAGCTGTATCATGCCCGTCACAAGTCATAGTGTCAGTTAAATGTGGTGTGCTGACCAGCCATTTACTTCCCACCTGCTCTTCATGGGGTCCATTAACCTCCCTCTGCTCGTTAGTAGCTTTACACCCTTCATTGGTGAATCGTTTAGACACAGCCAATGGATAGCTTTGGTAGCCATACCCATCTCAAGACTTGGAACCGAATTCAATCTTGGATTGCCTTCTGGGTGAGCTATGAGCGATGGGGTTAATGTCACATACTCCTCTACTGAGAAGAGTGGAATCAAGTGGGTTGGGAATTGTGCCATGGCTAGACTGGCCACAGTGGCACTAAACTCCCTTAACAGGTCTTGTGTCAACATTCTGGCCTGTTGCACACAAGCATAAACCCACTGTATAACACCAACAATCATGTCCACTGTTTGGGGAATAAGGTTTAACCCTGTTGCATAGGAAGTTGCCTGTAGGGTTTTCCCTAAGCTTTCCAACTTTTGCTGCTGTCGATACAGTCTGTCACTACCCTCTGGCCTCTCTGACACCTGCCTTCTTGGGGCAGTCAGGGTGTGAGTGCCAGTAGCACACAAACCTACCAGAAAAAGCAAACGTGCAACAGTGGCGGCAGCAATCAGTCCTCCCAAAAGTCTTTTCGGGTGGCTGATCCCAGTCATCTCCTTCTGAGTGACTGTTGCCTTTCTAAGCTGGTGCAGCGTGTACATGGTGTCTTTCTCAGTATGCCATGTGGCATCTTGGGCACCAACATCCTGGAAATCTGTGGAGATCTGACGCAGCTGCTGATGCTGCTCCTCCTTTTCCAGGGCATTTGCTTTTTCGATTTGTTCATGCCTGTGCTCTAGGAACCCTGCAGGGGGTGGTGCAGTGGTGGAGCATGCCTGACCCTCGGCTGAGTGGTCATCTGGAACACCTGAGTGATCTGGGATTGTTATCCTATTCTCACTGTTCAGGTCCACCCTGAATACTTCCTGATTGAGGAATCCCTCTATCGGCATGTTTACAATCGTTTGCTGGGGGTAGGTGTAGGACACCTGCTCGCTCCCCCCTTCCCTCGCTAGGGGTTCAGGGAGCTGCCACAGCACTGGGATAGCTAGTTCACTGTCTTTGAACTTACTATCACTCACCAGGCCCATGTCAGTGCAGGCGGGGATTCTGACACCTCTCTTTGCGATGTCCTGCACTGGCAGGCGGGTGACTTGACCATCCAGCTCCAGTCTGGCTGAACCACTGTTGGTCAGACTCAGACTGACAGACTGAGCTGGTGGCTGTAAGAAAACCGGCTTGGCTTTCATTCCCTGTCCCTTCTGGGGGACTGGGTGTGTTGGAAACCCTGCCATTGAGGCAGGAACAATCAGGTCAGTCTCACTCACTACCTGGTAGTCGTGAGAAATAATGTTACCTGACTGCAGGTTCCCTGGGTCAAAGCAGAGGGAATCGGCATCTGGGATCAGGTGTGTCCACAGCGCAGTAGTCTCAGCGTCCAGCTGGACCTCCTGTCTAACCTGTGAATGTTGCACCAGGGGCACCTGGCGGTGGCCCTGTGACAGCTGCTCAAGCAGATCCTCACTAATAGAGGACCTCTCAGGGCTAAGGGTGGGGGCTACATCACCAACCTGCTCTCCTGCCATCTGGATCCTTTCCACCACTGCGGGGTGGTGGTCCTGACCCCTCTTGGGTGCCAGGGTGCACAGGGAAAGCTCCTTTTCATCGCCAGGTGGGGAGATCTGCTCCTCTTTAGGGATGTAAAAGGTGTGTGCTTTACCTGGTGGATCAGGCGGCTGCTTGGAGCACCGCTCCTGTGGCAGGGAGGCTGTTGAGACCTCGGCCGGGACACGACTTCCCTGTATATTCGGGGAACAAGAAAATATTTTTATTTCTTGTCCAGAGGGAACAGAAGGAATCTCCGCATGGGCTTCTGTGTTCGGTGGGCACTGTATGAGCACAGTCTGCCTCTTGGCCCCCCTTTCCTTCTGTACAGAAGACTTAGGAGCCTTGACCTGTTTCCACACTTTGCCTTTCTGGTGATCCACCAAAGGTTCCTCTCTGAGTCGCATGCCTTTTTCTTTTTCTACCCGTTTGAGCTTGCCGTGTGACATCAAACACCTTTCAACCTCAGTGTCAATCAGTGTCTCACTGGGTAAGACATCTCCCATGGCAGCCTTGAGGTAAAAGCTTCCTGCTTTTCCTCTCTGTTTTACTGCCTGCTCTGTGACTTCAGGGGTGGAGTCAGCACTCGCTTGGGAGTGGCTGACCTTATCCAGGCAGGAACTCTTCCGCTCAATCAGATAGACTGAGGGAGGGAGAGGGGGCGGGTCTCCGCCTCCTCCAGTGGAGAGTATCAGCTCATTCACGTTTCCGGCAGCCTTGGGGAGCGGTTGTCCCTGTCCTAATAAAGCTTGTTCAAGCCTGGCCAGGCGGGCGGCTACTGAATCCTTTTGTTCAGCTTTTTCTAGCCCTTTCCCTCCCCCGGTGTTCTCATGGCACTTAGGACGCTGGGTGCGGTCCTGTGTGAGTGCTTTGGAACGGGGCTTAGCCAGCTCAGGAGCCTGTGCTCCTTCGAGCAGGGGGGAATTAACCCTGCTGGCTCTGACGGCGAACACAGTCGCTTTAACAGCTTTTTTCTCAGAGCGACTTTGGACATCATACTCCCAGGCTTTCTGCACGAATCTCTTAATATCAGTCATTTTCATGGTCTGTGCATCTATATGCATCAAGATCATCTTTCTGACTGATGGGTGGAGATTCGCAATGAATAAACCCTTGAAATGTGTGTTCTCTTCGCAACCCTCATCATTTCGCCCTGCAAAATAAGTTCGTCTAAGTCTCGTAATATTCGCGAGGGGACTCTGCTCTCTCGTGGTTAATGTTAAGTGCGGCGGCTATCGCGGCAGTCGGGTCAATAAACGCACTGTATTCTTCGATAAGTGCTTGACACAGCTGCTCAAAATCATTACAGACTTCTTTCATCTGCCTAGCCATCCACTCATGTACAGCTCTGCTGGTAGTTTTCCTGACCAGAAACACTTTCTCCTGTTCTGTGGCGTTTGGCAGGTACTGCAGGGTATACCTGAGGTCTTGAATATAACTCTCGATATTATTCTCTGACACTGCGGGGTCAAATCTCTCTATGTCCTTCGCTAGCTCTCTCAGAGAATGGAGATTTATTCTAGCTTCTCCGCTGACGGAGATATGGAAGAGATCGTGGTCAGACCTGTCGCTGCTAGAGAGAGTGCTTAATAGCGACTCGAATTCAGACCTTTTAGCAACCATCGTTAAACTTAAAGAGTATTACTTTTAAGTACGAAATTACAGTTTTACCACAGAAAACCACAAGATCAAGTATGCAATCAACCCGGTAGATCGCAAAAGATCACAAAACAATCAAGAACTGCTTAAAGAGCAAGGGGAACTTTTTTTTCTTTCGGCTTTCAGCACACTGTATTGTCGTGTATGAAACCCACGGCGTTTTATATGAATTATTCGCTTGGTTGACTCATTTCAGTCTTGCCACGCCCGTGCCAGGGACGCCAAATAATGTAGATTAAGCCGGCCCAGGGACGCCAAATAATGTAGTGATTCATAGCCGTTCAGGGACGCCAAATATGTAAGAAAACTGGCTCTCTGAAGGCACCAGTTCTGTAGGGTTTGGGCATTTACTGAGACAATTATTAATTGTAGCAGTAAATCACAAAGTTGATTCTTTTGATGGCTTTAGAATCCAACCATGCGACATAACTCAAACAACGCACACACACAGGTACTAATACACGAGGATACATTTATTAATACATAGAATATGCCTTAAACTAACAGATCTTATCGAGAGGGTTATCAGAATACAAAAGATATATATTCAATCAGTTACGAAGTGTTACATATATCAAGAGGACATACGTTCAGTATATCATTCATTAAGACCGTTTCGTAAATGAACTTGATTATAACTTCTACATTAGATACTCGAAACAAGTACATAACTCTTAGGAATTAAATTGATATCAACTGGTTGGGATAACAATTGAATTCTTGAGCTGTAATGCATTGAAGTTGAATACTCATCCAATCTTTGGGGATTCAGATCTCCTGCGGGCACAAAGAAACAGTTGCAGGCTGTTGTTGTCCAATCCGCGCTCTCTGGCTCGGTGCCAGGCTGTGCTGTGCGGCTTGCGACAGTGCGCTGCTGATGCTCACTGACCAGCTAGTTAGTGTTGGCTTTAACTAGCAAAGTTTGTGCACAGGAGAAAAGATGACTGTGGGTCCCAGCAAGTCAGGAAGAGGACCGGTTCGTTCCTAATGAAGAGCTAATTCTGAATAGTGATTCAGCTGTCCACAGTTCCGACCTGTTCACGAGGCCTCCTGCTGGTTACTCTCTGGCAACCTCCACTCTAGACTCTTAGAACAAAGGAAAGTTCTGGCACTCGGACACACTGGCCGTTCCGTGGTTGTCCGGGCTGAGTCTCAGGATGGTCAGGAGGCGCGCTGCGAGGATGTCCTGCCCTTGGGAGCCTTCTGCTCCTGGGCCGTCCTGCCCTGGAATTCTCCTTTGAATTCCCTTTAGAACAGTCCACAGAATCCTCTCCAGAATCCCTTCTGAATCTGAATCTGAATCTCTCAGGCTCTCTGTGTTGCCTGTTTTTACCTGGAGGAACTTCAGCTCATTGATTGGCTGAAAGTTCCATGGGCATCAGAGTCCCACGTGGGTTACTCGGCCCTACCAGTCCCTGATTGGTTGATCAAGGTGAGATATGAGTCACTTACTCCTGACACTTAGGAATGCAATCCAGATGTCCAACTCGCACTCCCTAGACAGATAGGCGCCAATGGATGACGATTGATCATGATAGCCAGGCTTAGCTAAGTGCATCCCCCTTTGGGAGCTGGTTTCTTATCACAAGAAAACATCTTAAATCAGCTTGCATGAATTCTTTCTCTGTGGCTGCACCACAGAGATGAACAGAGAAATTAGGCCTAATTTGGGAAAGCTCAGAAACACTTAATTCTGCCTTATTAATAAGCCTCACCGCTACAATACAATCCAAATATATTTTGACCTAGTTTGTGGTATTTTTATGTTGTGTAATGAAAGGCTTTTGAATGATGCAGATACAGTATTTTTTATATTTTAAGCACAGTAGCATATACAAGATCATGGGCTAATTAGACAGAGAGCATGCATATAATGAATCAGTTCATGTTGGTATCCATAGTGATCTTCACAAACCATTTGGAAACAGATTGAAAGCATTAATATTTTGTTATATATTTTATATAGCAGTTGTGAATATACATTTAAATTATAAATATACATTAAAAGAAAAAAAAGTTTGTTAGCACTACTTTAATAATACCTCAAAAATCTATAAAAGTATTCTGTTTTTATTGAAAATTATATCAAATGACAACATTGAAAATATATTGCGGGAAATTCTCCTTCTGGATCCAGTGTCACTTTTCTTGCAGTATTTCGTCTTGAACAAAGATATCTAAAGTATTGTGTTATGGTATTGACAACATACAGCATACTGCAAATAGTATTTTGACAACATACAGCAGTTATAGAATACTTATGAATAACTTCAGTAATTCACAAGCAACTTGAAGGACAAATAAAGTGATTGGCTGAGATTCACAGTACCAGCCCAGGACAAACTGATACATTTTTGCAAATGATTTCAAAGTGCTAAGTGAAGCACAGAGGCATTTCTGGATGACATAGCATTTGAACCAGTAATCTTACCAGGGAAGTGTCCCATTTGGTTGAATTACAAATGACGGGTACAGTTTTTCAAATTAAATATTGTAATCAAAACTTAGGTGCTCAAACTGAACACTATTGTTGGTGAAAGAAAAGTCAGTAAAAAATTAATTTCATTCATATCTTTGACCTTGTGCTTTTGGTCATTGTCCTGTACAGTGATATTTTAAAGATACAGTTTTATGTCTTTAGGAGATTGAAACAGACATTTAAAATTCAAATAACTTTAACACCAAACAATTCTCCCTCAATGTCGCTAAACTTCCCTGTCAAAAATCTATAATATATTGCTGATACCATCCTTCTTGACAACAGTGATGGTGCTAACTGCGTGATGCACTATATTGAGATTGCACCAGATGTAAACATTGGATTTTTTTCCCTTTTACCACATTTGCTGTAAAACATTTTTTTTTTCAAATTCCATGTAGGATTTGAAAACCACTCTGCCACACAGCCTGCTTTGTAGAGTGAATGTAATACTGCTGTCATGAATGTTTTCTTACATCTCAGTCACTGAAATCTTTAGCTGTTTCAAAGTCACCCTTGACTTCACATTGGCATCCCTAACTAATTTCTGTAGTGACTGGATTCTACGTTTGTTAAGACTAGAGGTTCAGTCTGATCTAGGCAGTGTCTGCTTCACATTTCACTTCTTATTAATCAATGTAACCATTTGCAAATGGGTTTAAGGTGTTTATTTTTTTGTATACTTCTGCTGAACTGTACATTTATACAGTTTTAGCCCTGAGGTGTATTGAATGCTCATTGGTCTAGTTGCATCTATGATTTAATAATCACTACCATTGTTTGAAATTCACTACCTGAGGGAGACAGGTGTATATATTCTTAAATTATGTGTACACAATTATTGTGTATAATTGTGCTCATTAACAGATCAAGTTTTACCAAAGATAAGAATAGTTATAGAATGGCTATCTTGTGGATCCAGGTAGCTGCTGCACATTGGTGGTGGTGGAGGGAGTGTCCAGAAAAGCTCTATTTAGGTGTAAGCAATTATTATTATTATTATTATTATTATTATTATAAATCAACCTTTTACTTTTTGCTTCTTTTGCTGACACCCTTAAAAATATTCAGTTCGAGCATTCAAGTTTTGATTAATATTTTCACCTTAAGGAAAAGTGTATTTGTCATTTGTAATTCAGCAAAAAGGGACATAATTTTAAGGAGGTGACAAGGTATTGTATGTCTATAAATCTATGTCTCCTAACTTATTCAGTAACCATGTCTTGCTTCTAGACATATCCACACTCTACTTCCATTAGCAAAACAACACAGATTCAGATTCAATAGAATGCACTCTTCTCTAATGAATACAGTGCCTTGCGAAAGTATTCGGCCCCCTTGAACTTTTCAACCTTTTGCCACATTTCAGGCTTCAAACATAAAGATATAATTTTTTTATTTTATGTGAAGAATCACCAACAAGTGGGACACAATTGTGAAGTGGAACGAAATCTATTGGATTTTTGAAACTTTTTTAACTAATAAAAAAATGAAAAGTGGGGCGTGCAAAATTATTCGGCCCCTTTACTTTCAGTGCAGCAAACTCACTCCAGAAGTTCAGCGAGGATCTCTGAATGATCCAATGTTGTCCTAAATGACTGATGGTGATAAATAGAATCCACCTGTGTGTAATCAAGTCTCTGTATAAATGCACCTGCTCTGTGATAGTCTCAAGGTTCTGTTGAAAGCGCAGAGAGCATCATGAAGACCAAGGAACACACCAGGCAGGTCCGTAATACTGTTGTGGAGAAGTTTAAAGCCGGATTTGGATACAAAAAGATTTTCCAAGCTTCAAACATCCCAAGGAGCACTGTGCAAGCGATCATCTTGAAATGGAAGGAGTATCAGACCACTGCAAATCTACCAAGACCTGGCCGTCCCTCTAAACTTTCAGCTCAGACAAGGAGAAGACTGATCAGAGATGCAGCCAAGAGGCCCATGATCACTCTGGATGAACTGCAGAGAACTACAGCTGAGGTGGGAGAGTCTGTCCATAGGACAACAATCAGTCTTACACTGCACAAATCTGGCCTTTATGGAAGAGTGGCAAGAAGAAAGCCATTTCTCAAAGATATCCATAAAAAGTCTCGTCTAAAGTTTGCCACAAGCCACCTGGGAGACACCCCAAACATGTGGAAGAAGGTGCTCTGGTCAGATGAAACCAAAATCGAACTTTTTGGCCACAATGCAAAACGATATGTTTGGCGTAAAAGCAACACAGCTCATCACCCTCAACACACCATCCCCACTGTCAAACATGGTGGTGGCAGCATCATGGTTTGGGCCTGCTTTTCTTCAGCAGGGACAGGGAAGATGGTTAAAATTGAGGGGAAGATGGATGCAGCCAAATACAGGACCATTCTGGATGAAAACCTGTTGGAGTCTGCAAAAGACCTGAAACTGGGACGGAGATTTATCTTCCAACAAGACAATGATCCCAAACATACAGCAAAATCTACAAAGGAATGGTTCACAAATAAACGTATCCAGGTGTTTGAATGGCCAAGTCAAAGTCCAGACCTGAATCCAATCGAGAAGCTGTGGAAAGAGCTGAAAACTGCTGTTCACAAACGCTCTCCATCCAACTTCACTGAGCTCGAGCTGTTTTGCAAGGAAGAATGGGCAAGAATTTCAGTCTCTCGATGTGCAAAACTGATAGAGACATACCCCAAGCGACTTGCAGCTGTAATCGCAGCAAAAGGTGGCTCTACAAAGTATTAACGCAAGGGGGCCGAATAATTTTGCACGCCCCACTTTTCATTTTTTTATTAGTTAAAAAAGTTTCAAAAATCCAATAGATTTCGTTCCACTTCACAATTGTGTCCCACTTGTTGGTGATTCTTCACATAAAATAAAAAATTTATATCTTTAGGTTTGAAGCCTGAAATGTGGCAAAAGGTTGAAAAGTTCAAGGGGGCCGAATACTTTCGCAAGGCACTGTAACTATTAACATCTCAATGAGCTTCTCTGAGACATCATTGTCAGGTTTGTGCCCTCAAAGGAAAACTCAACTTCTAGCAGAACATGAGTAGGGAGACATCATGAAATGGCATTCCCTAAAGTCAGATTTAAACTCTGAATAAATTATTGATACATACTGTATGTGCAAGATAGCCAATGTGGCCACATTCAACAGTGACATTTTTTTTTTCTTTGCTTGATCTTGTCGTGGCATTGATGCCCAGAGAGCAAGGGTAGAATTTTACTTGAAATGGAATGTGTGATTAATTAAGGAATTATAACATTACACTAGAGATTACGATTAAAATGTATGAAAAAACAAATGTTTTCCAGGTAGGCATAGTATACCTATATTAAACTATAAATCACAAAATCACACACAAAATCATGCCCCATTTAATAGTTTTCTGTTTCAAGACTAGAAAAATGTGTAAGTTCAAAATTATTGTGGGAGAATAATATGTGCCATGTATCCATCTACCCCTTCTAATTATTTCCACATATCTTCTGCTGGTTATGTAATAGGTACTTGTCTAGCACTTGCACTCCTGTTTTACAGAGATGATACCAAATCCTTAGCAGGATCAGGCCTGTACCTTTAACAACTTTCCTATACCTCCTTAAGACCCAGATTCTAATGTTCTTTTTGTTTTACAACACCTCTTGATGGTGTTATTTCTGCATCATGGTTTAACTTGTTTATTGTGTAAAAATAAATGTTTCTTGTTCATACAACCTGACATGTTTTCTCATGTGTTATGTTTTATACAGCTTAGTAATTGTTCTTTAATGTTAGTCCCTTTAGAATAAATCGAACAATAATAAAATACAGAAATTCAAATTAATTCTAATTTATGGGTGAAATTACAGAATAATAGACTAATTTGTTGCTGGCATAGCACAAGTTCACTCCATGGTTTTCCATTTGTGGTTATTGCGATCAATTTGTGTTAGACTTTCAAATCATTGTGTGTAACTAATTCAAAGTGGCATGCAACAGATTATCATTGAGCAATTTAAAAGATTTTAATTCACTTTGAATTAAATGTGGTGAGGATAGACAGCATCAGCTAATTATATAATTTATAAAAATAGCCTGTTTCAAATTAAATATATTGGTTAAGAGAAAGTTCCTGAATGTGACTGTTTTCTTTAAAGATAATTTTGCTTGTGACTTCACACACATTATCTTTTAAAGAACATTTTACTATATAAACTAACTCTTTAATCAAAACATCTTTCTGAGTTATTAATTTGCTAGCTATACGGACGTCACAGAATTTAGCTTAAACTCTGTATACTGTATATCCTTGGTGAGTAATACGAGTGATCAGATTCAAATATTCTCTCACTTAAATTTTTTCAGTCAGGAGAATTCATCCCATTACATTTATTAAGCAACAATTGAGGTACATTAATTCCATCACTGGATTTAAAGGAAAACTGAAAGATTTGGAAGAACACTGTAAGAGCCAATAGTCAGTCTAAATTATATTTTTGTGAACTTGTGTTAATAAAAGTATGATTTATTTTTGTAATTAGTCTCTCATATACTGTAACATACTGTTTAGCACGTCTTTTTTCTGCACTCCCGTCAACAATTACTGCAGACCACTGTATATTTTTGTAACTTTCTAGCTCTTTTTACAGCAGCACTGTGGTACAGTAGTTAGCTTTGCTGCCTCAAGGACCTGGGGCCCTGGGTTCAATACATGGGGTGCTATTTGTCTGGAGCTTGCATTTCCTCCACATTATCTTATGGGTTCCCTTGGGTTGCTCTGGTTTCATCACACTGTCCAAAGGCATACTGGTAGGTTAAATGGCTTCTGGAAAGTTGGCCTTGATGTGAACATGTGCATGTTTGTCTGTGGTGTCCAGTGACAGACTAGCATCCTGTCCAGGATATACCCTGCCTTGCTAACCTGCATAAGCTCCGGCTTCTCCCGCAACCCTGTGCTGGATAAAGAGGCTAGAAAAGTAATGGAAAATAATGATGATACGTCACACCAGGGAATGATTTTGCAAGGACACAGCTTTGTTTATTCTCTGATTTATATAGGTGCTCCCTAAAGTGGCAGTATTCTAAAAAAGATAAGGTACCAGACCGTTGGCTAGTTTGATATTGGCTAGTGAACAGTAGATTTTAGCAAAATAGACTGAGCAAAATATGACATAATGTGAATAAGACATACAAGTAATTTCTCCATTCAATAAAGATCTCTTACAAAGATGCGTTATCACCACTTCAAAACATGATTGATTTTTTTATACAATACTTTGCTAAACAAAACATCTAGCTTTTCTGCTAATATAATATGGAATTGCGTATCTAAAGAAATTAATAATGATATAATTGTATTCATATACTGCAACACAGTAGTACACGCTGTACAATGTCTGTTCATTCTGTACGTGTAGGGCTGTTTCACCTCTCCTTATGTGACCTTGTGGGTGGTACTCTGGTCTACGTTCCTGACTTCTGAACCACAGGTTTGGTGTTCAAATCCAGTTGGCGCCATGACTTTTCTTTTAACAAACATTTCTTTTAAAAAATAAAATAGCAATGTTTTTGACAACTAATGGACTTTTTATATTTCTAAATATCACAACATGTTCAAATTTAAATAATTTTTAATAACAATGAATAGTCACCTTCTTTCCTTCTGACAACGGTTCCTGCTTCTGATTCCTGTGTCAATCGTGTGTGTGTGGGGAGTCCCTTTAGATCTCCCTTCAGATTTAAAAGGTTATTAATCATATCTTCGGTGTCGCATCTTCCCAGTGTAGCTGATCTTTTGCTGCCTGGGTAAACTATCACAAAGCTTTAGAGAACTAAACATTTCTATTATCAACAAATTGTAAATCCGATGTTTACATTGGCATTATACATTTTTCACTTGAGTGTATGTAGGATTGTCAGCTGTCACTAAGAGCAGAACCCCCCTCTTAGGCTGCGCAAACGATCTTTTAAATTTTTATAGAGAAATGGAGGCTGTACAGTATGCGTTACAATATAAACATTTATATTGATTTAAATCGCATTTTGATTTAAATCGCAAACGTGTGTTTAATTAAATGTATTTTTTGATTCACAATCAGACAAATGCAACATAAATTGTTATCTTTGTCTTCTAAGTGTCTTAATAAACTTTCAGCATAGCTTACTCCCCGTTTAGATTAATTTTTCTTGGAATTTTGGGATCGAACGTGGAAAGATTAGATCATAATCGTTTTTATTTTTTAAATACATTTTAGAAAAGTGTAATCTATACTAAAAGGCTGTATTTATTTAATACCACTCGATATGTACACATGCTTAAAAGAGAAGAGAGAAAACGCAAGCCTGCTTCAGGTGTGAGGGTCTTCTGCTCAGAATGAAATGCTAGAATGTAATGTAGGCTCTGAATGGGTTCAATTATGATTTGGTCGCTGCCTTTCATCTAAAATCCTGCTTGAATCCTTCTAAACTAAAAACTAGTGTTAGTGAGTTCTAAATAAAGAAGTATCCAGGTAACAGTGAAACTGGCAGACAGTCTGGGGAGATAGCCTGTTTTCCATGTAAATAGTTCCCTGGTTCCGCACCCCTTGGTGTTTCCCTCCCTCTCTCTCAGGTCACCTGATAATTAGCTAGAAAGATTTCAGTGCTTTGTGTATATCTTAACGGCAGTGGGGACAGGGTGTGTGGGAACAAGTTTGGTTGAAATTACGTTGGAGATCTATGTTGTTCACACCTGAAACATTTTCTCTGAAAGCATTTTCTTCGCAGTTTAGCCGATCTTGTTACAGCATGTTACAGTTTACTATTATTAACCATATTAATTTTAAGTGCTTAATGCCATTTTTTGACCACACACGAATAGTCTTATGTCCATATCTTCGCAAGGGAATCAGTGCAAATTGTAATACTAATTAAATGACTTTCCACCCACTTTCCACCCCCTCTGACAGCAGGAACATTCCTATTCTTAGCTCAGCAGCTTATTACAATATAGGGTGTTCAAACCGTTTTTTTGTTACACAGTGACACAGCGTCGCGTTGTGAATCTGTTTTTCCGTGTTTACAAAGAAAGTGGAATACAGTGATACTAACTGCTATATAGATACATATGTTTAGATATTTAGACCCTTAAATTAATATCATTATTAATAATAATGATAATAATGATAATCAGCCAGTGAAAGCTCTGTTGTCCTTCACATGAATGCCTGAAACATTTTACCGAACACAGGATTTTACACTATATTCCTCATTATAAAACGGATAATTCCAGTCCTGAAGTCTGATTGCCTGACATACATTCGAAGAAGTCCTATATTTTCTAATATAGGCACATCCCGGAATTTTGACTTCACTGTGTAATGAAGAAATTTTAAAGACTACTTCTTAGCGTAGATAAAAAAGCTTGGATTCCATGGACAGTATCTTATACATATCTTTTTCTGTTGTCTTTGTTGATCTCTTGAGGATCCTTGTGATATTTTGAGCTCTTGTTGAATGATAAAAGTGTCGCAGTTTAAATCATTTTCATTGTTAGAAATTATGAAATGCTCTGTTAAAAGCAAGGGAGTTTTTATATCTGTTATAGTAAAAGAAAATGCCCGATGGACTAGGGATTGAAACGTTTTTTTAAGTGCTTGTACAATCGATGGAAATGTTCAAATAAATGTGCCAAAGAAATAAACAAAAAAGTAAGTTATTTCTTTATCATATTGGCTAGCTAATGTCCCATCCTTGTTAGATCAACGAAATGCTGTGGTGTTACTTTTTGTCAATGAAAAAATAGTCTTTTCATTTAAAATGACGGTTACAAATAATGTGGACCAGTGTAATACTTTGAGTTTTACTGGTGGAGCTCATACAGCTGTGTCTGGATAACTTGGTCAAATATTCGGCTAGTGTGTATTGTCTGTTTAGGGTTCTGTAGCATTCCATATGGCTGGGCAGCTTGTTGCCCCCTCCCGCCCCTCTCTGTGTACAGTAGAGCCTCCTGTCCTACCACATGTAAGTCTTTAGTGCTTAAAATATTTAGGGAGAAATTGAGTATTGATGTGTATTTTTTCTTTAAAATACCAATAACAGCAACATACAGTTTACATAATGTTTGTTCCTAAATTAATATCGTTTATGACCTTTATGACCTTCATTATGCTCCTCTGGGTTTTATGCTTAGCTACTAAAATTTCCCTTTAGTGGTAAAATTCCATAGAAATATTCAATACTAAGCGGATTAAAATGTGCACAGTAAAGAGATTAAATTATTAAATCTTTTCACTAACGACCAATACATCACATTATCTTCCATGTCGCATTAACATTAGAATGTTTTTTTACAAGTGTCAAAATAAGCGATACACAACCTGTCTCCTCTATAACTCTTCAGTTTACAGAGAAATTCCAGAGCCTCACAACATTGTCCAATAATACTTGTCTTGTGTCTAATTTTAAGTTAAGCAGGATTTGAGCTATAGACCATAACAGACCAAAAAACAGAATCCACTTGAGGTACGATAATCTCTGGTATATGGACGCCATAGAAATTTGACTTTTTACTGTGTGATAAATTTTAAAGACTACTTCTTAGCATAGATAAGAAAGCGTAGATAAAAAGCTTGGATTCTCATATATCTGATACAAGTATTTTTTAATACAGTCTTTGTTGTGCTCTTGAGGATCCTTGTGATATTTTGAGCTCTCGTTGAATGATAAGTGTCACAGTTTAAATAATTTCCGTTGTTAGAAATTAGGAAACGCTCTGTTAAAAGCAAGGGAGTTTTTATGTCCCTTATAGTAAAAGAAACTGCCTGATAAAGTAGGGCTTGGACAGTTTCCAAGTGCTTGTACAAATGTGCTAAAGAAATGAACAAAAAAAGTCATTTATTCCTTTATCATATTGGCTAGCTAATGTCCTGTCCTCGTTAGTTAGATCAACAAAATGCTGTGGTGTTTGTCAATGAAAAAAAGAAAAGTATTTTCATTTAAAATGACGGTTAGAAAGAATGTGGACCAGCGTAATACTTTGAGTTTACAGCTTGTCCAAAGTCATTCATTATTAATACTATTAGTAATATCTTCGGTAAAGGCTTTGATGTATAAAATATTTCTGCATAATTAAAATATTTATGATAAAGGTGGTAGGTTGTGTACTTTTGTCCAACAGAACAATCTTGCTTTTATAAAATATACCGCCTTTTTAATGTTTAATGATTAACATGCTGTAATACACAGTTTAAATTTAAAACCTCAAATGCTGTACATATGAGGTTAAGCTTTATTGGCTCCTCCTGGCAGTTTTAGAAGGTGATTCCGGATACCGTGATACTGCGTGATACCTGTTTTGATGCGACACGCCCACCGTGGTGTACCGCGAAAATACCCAATGAGTTTTGAATGGCTGCATCTGTATGCTTTTACTTAATATAGTATTTTTTATCCTTCTTCAAATTGCAATATTGATTGCACAATTTATTTGTCTCTTTACAAAAGAGACTGCTACAAAGCACATATTTCTAATTTGTTGATTATCTCAATATTTTCTTCTACTAAATAGCTACATGTAGTGTTGACAAAAGGTTGAAGCAATTCAACTCTGTTAAGGTCATGGAAAAAAAAGAACAATTCCTGTGGGAATTCACCAGTACAGCATATTAATTTTCCTCACTAACTGCCTATTCTATACTGTGGTGTTAAGAAAGCAATACTGAAATGTCGTGTCAGACCATTTGTATCATTCTAGTTCCATTTATTCCTACTTTATTCGATAAATGTAAACATTTTGTTTTTTGCCTGTGGCTGTTGTATTTGTTTTCATATTATCCCTATTGCAAATGTTTTAGTGGTGATTTAATAATGGAAAAAAAAATCAATAAGGGAGCAAAGAGATTGGACTTAATCAATTATTCCTGATAGTGTTGATTGTGTTTTACACTTAGGGAAGATGAAGCTGTTATAGCTCTAATGAAAGGAAATATAGATAATCAGACAATGTCTTTTGTCTGCAGGTAAAATATTCCCTTAAAATGCTTACAAATAAAATGGCAGTTTTATAAGTTTTAAATAACTCATTTTCAAGACACAAAATTTTGTATTTCTTTTAAATTTGTGTGCTTTGTGATAGGTCTGTTTTATTTATTCTGATTCCGAAATACTTTTTTAAATGTAGTTGGTTCAGCTCTCCTCATAACCTTCATTATTTTTGTAATTTCATCCTCTTCAATCTGACAAATCTCCTGCACAGTACTTAGTATCACCATGGAAACAGATTCAAAATAACTTCCTTGAAATATTAACCATGGTTTCCTATGTTCACTGATTCATAGTATTATATTAAAAAAAATAAAAATAAATGCAATCAGAAAATTCGAATTGTATCCATTTAATTACAATCTTTATTAGGAATTTAGTTTAAATTAAATTTAAATAACAATAATATAATTGGCAGGAATAGGGAAAAAGAACGATTTTTTTTTCTACTGGAAACGTGTTGTGTTGGATTCCTAAGGCTAAAAGAAACATTATTATAGGTTGCAAGGCAAACCCATCAATTAATTTTTTAATGTGGTATATAACATCTTCTTTTTGTATGTTGTCTTTTGTTCATGTTTTTCAGTAAATGCATAATAAATATTCACTGTCATTTAACTAATTTGATACCACGTCAATGGTATTTTCTTCTTCTTTTCTACACAATACTTAATATTGTTATAGCAGAATATACAAATAATACGCATTTAAGTATTGATCTCTGTCTTTTCACCTTTATTGAGAGAGATGGCTTCCACTTCTTCATAGGTTTACTCATGGCCTGTAAAGTTTCAGTTTTCCTTTTGTTTTCTATTTTTCCTTAATTATAATAATCAGTAGTTAGTTAAACCTTAATGAAGACAGTAGTGTTGTGATTTGATTTAGTTTGATTTAGAATTAGTTTAATTCACCTGGCTGGGAGAATGACAACTTGTCCAA
Organism: Lepisosteus platostomus; assembly: GCF_059453375.1. NCBI lineage: Eukaryota > Metazoa > Chordata > Actinopteri > Semionotiformes > Lepisosteidae > Lepisosteus > Lepisosteus platostomus. The sequence goes on from NC_142612.1 coordinate 24,470,063, forward strand.
CAGGAGGAACATGTCAGAACCCTTTTAGGGTATGAGCTAGGGCACTGCTGTAAGGGTGTAGATGGAGTGGAGGCACAAAATGAAAATACAATAAATTAGCAAAATACAAATACAAATTATGCCTGCTTACATATAAAGAAATTGGTTAAGGTTAGGTTTTAACATCCCTCCAAATTTTCATTTAATACATCAGTGATTTGGTTAAACTATAATTAAGTTAAGACATGATTTGATTTAGTTTGCTTTACAGACATAAATCACATGGCTGAAAAAATAAGCTGTCAACAAGACATGGCTGTTGAAACCCCCAAACAAAGCAAATGGCTCACCATAATGACAAAGCAGAATTCTTAAGCGGCAAAGTTTAAAACAGAATATGAACTAAGATGCAGTCAGGAAACTAAATGAAGAAAAAAAGAAAATGTAAAAGATTCCATGGAATCCTTATTAATATCTTTAAATCAAAGTGGAGAGTTTGGTACTCTGAAGAATGTAGTTTTGAACAACCTTCTTCCACAAAAAACAAACATGCAGGAGTGGAATGGTGCCACAGTTGATAGCACTCTGCATCACAATGCTGGGGCCAGGGATTCAATATTGGCCCTGGGGTGCCATCTGTATAGAGTTTGTAAGTTTTCCCTGTGTTCACGTGGGCTTCCTCTGGGTGATCCGATTTCCTCCCTCAGTCCAAAAACATACTCATGGGTTAATTGGCTTCTGGTAAAATTGGCCCTGGTATGAGTATGTCTGTATGTGTGTTTATGTCTGTGTTACTGCCCTGGAAAGAACTGGTGTTCCATCAAGGGTGCATCTTTCCTTCCACCTGGTTCTTGCTGAGTTAGGATCCAGCTCCCCCGTGACCCTGAATTGGAAGATGCAGTTAGAAAATGGATAGATGTCTAGAACAAGAACGTGCAAACTTAAGAGAACCTCAGTACACATTGGTTCCATTTATAGGTTTCCCTGAAAACATTATTTTCATTAAACCAAGTGATTTATTTAATTGAAGAACTTAGAGACCATGTACAAAAAAAAATCCTTGAGCCTTTAATTGATTGACTTTTTATTCTTATAAGAAAAGATAAACAAATTGCTAATGTTCTATTTCCATTCCATCATGGCAAAATAAACTAAAATATTAAACATTTAATTGTTTACAGCATCTACTCTGCATTTTAATTGGTTTTGTCTAATTCTCCAGAGGAAAAAAATGGTGTAAGCCCCATGTCTTTTACAAAAAGTATTTTCTTCAAGCTCTGTGTTCCTCAGCTTATACAGTATGTCTGATAGTCACCCTGCACTTGTCTACTTCTTAAATTCTTTTGCCAGGGTCTACAGTGTTCACTAGTATTCCTATTGTGGTATCATCTCAAAAATCCTAACCTAGATCATTGATAAACAATTAAGTAGAGCAATAGTCCTGATACAGTTCTCTGTAATGCAATTAGTGGAGTATCACCCTTTATTGAGTACCCATGCCTTAAACAAAACCTGTACATATTATAATGCAAGGACCAGGATTAATGCATGTGCATTATACCTACGGTCTTCAATTTTAAAATGAACATTTTATGTAAAACTTTATTGAAACACTTCAAAATATATATGCATACCATTTGATGAGCTCTGTTTTTATTGCTGTTGTTCTTTCTTAATAGAGCTCTGAAAAGTTAGGTAAGCAATACCTACAGATGGAGCCATTCAAAGTGCGCGGTACAGACACGTACCGGAGGTAATTGGCTACGGCGTCGCGCATCGTGACGCAAGATGACGCGGGGTACCACGGTACGTGATTGGTTGACCGACAGGGGCACTCGTGGTCCGTTGGTCTGTCATAGAAAGACTTACAGTAAACGTCTTTACTGTGCCCGTTGCAGATATTGAATTTTACCACTGAAGGGAAATCTTAGTAGCTGAGCATAAAAAGAATAGGAGCATACTGTAAAGCGTGTGAAGGCCATAAACGATATTAATTTTGGAACATAAACATACAGCATATAGCTGGTCTTGGTACTTTAAAGAAAAAATACACACCAGTATTCCATTTCTCCCTAAACATTTTAAGCATCGAAGTCTTTAACTAAAGAGATACTGGAGTCAACAAGCATACTTTTAGAATTTGATTAAAAGGGAATATAATATGGAATCGCGTATCTAAAGAAATTAATAACGATATAATTATATTCATGTACCGCAACACAAGAATAGTACACGCTGTACATTGTCTGTCGATAATGTTTCTGTAGTGCTTTTTCAGCACTCTGCATGTGACCTTGCCAGTGGTGCTGTGGGTTAGGTTCCTGACTCCCATGTCACATGGTCTGTGATTGAATCCCACTGGAACTATGACTTTTTTTTTAACAAACATTTCTTTGAAAAAATGAAACGTTTCCCTTGGTCAGAGATTAAATAAAACCTCACTCGCACCAAACAAATTCATAGATGGAGCCATTCAAAGTGCGCGGTACAGACACGTACCGGAGGTAATTGGCTACGGCGTCGCGCATCGTGACACAAGATGACGCGGGGTACCACGGTACGTGATTGGTTGACCGACAGGGGCACTCGTGGTCCGTTGGTCTGTCATAGAAAGACTTACAGTAAACGTCTTTACTGTGCCCGTTGCAGATATTGAATTTTACCACTGAAGGGAAATCTTAGTAGCTGAGCATAAAAAGAATAGGAGCATACTGTAAAGCGTGTGAAGGCCATAAACGATATTAATTTTGGAACATAAACATACAGCATATAGCTGGTCTTGGTACTTTAAAGAAAAAATACACACCAGTATTCCATTTCTCCCTAAACATTGTAAGCATCGAAGTCTTTAACTAAAGAGATACCGGAGTCAACAAGCATACTTTTAGAATTTGATTAAAAGGGAATATAATATGGAATCGCGTATCTAAAGAAATTAATAACGATATAATTATATTCATGTACCGCAACACAAGAATAGTACACGCTGTACATTGTCTGTCGATAATGTTTCTGTAGTGATTTTTCAGCACTCTGCATGTGACCTTGCCGGTGGTGCTGTGGGTTAGGTTCCTGACTCCCATGTCACATGGTCTGTGATTGAATCCCACTGGAACTATGACTTTTTTTTTAACAAACATTTCTTTGAAAAAATGAAACGTTTCCCTTGGTCAGAGATTAAATAAAACCTCACTTGCACCAAACAAATTCATATTTCTAAATATCACAACATGATCGGATTTAAGTCTTTTTAAAAACAATGAATAGTCACCTATGCGTTACAAAATAAACATTTATATTGATTTGAATCGCGTTTTGATTTAAATCGTAAACGTGTGTTTAAATATATGTGTTTAAAGGCGATATATAAAAGCGCTGATTCTTATGGAATGTGTTCCGCTGGGGAAACTTTATTTTACATATCACCTTTAAAAGTGGCATCTCAAAAGAATACAGTAGATGTAAACCACAGATTACAAAGTAAATACCCAGACAAACGCAAAGGCGTTTTTAATAAAATGCTTTCATTCATTCAACAGAGAGAAAGCGTAAAACCTGGGTGTAACAGCTGTTCCTTTTTCTGATCACTCGCTCTCTGGATAAACGTCTCACCTGTCCTGTTCTTTGTTTTCCTAATTTGCCGATTATGCCTGCTGCGATCCACTCCTACCCTCACACCTAAAGAAGACTATTTTACATTTCTTTGCGCATCCTTAAGGTGATATCACATAAAGGTGATATGTAAAATAATGTTTTTTTATTATTATTGTTATAGAGAAACATGATCAGATTTTCCCTGGTTCAGAAAAAAGACGATTAAAATCTGTAATCTTTGCACTTGTATGTCATCGGAAAATACAATCAGTTTCTGCTTTGTGTAAGGATGGTGTCAAAAAGTAATCTAAGTGGTGAGAAAGCTGTGCTCCTCAAAGCGCTTTACAGGATAAAAACAATAACAACAATAGTGGCTGGGCAAACGATTTTTTTTTTATAGAAATACAAAATGAGATACTGTATAATGATGTGCATGAACAAAGTTATACTGCAATTTTCCTTAGATACGCGATTAAAAAAATATTTTTTTTTAATCCCCGGCGGAACACATTCCATAAGAATCAGCGCTTTACTTCGTGCTTTACAACCCTTACTTCGTGCGACTGGAAAATAATTTGTGATCGGATCAATGAAATGCTTCGTAGAAGGAGGCGCTCTTTTCCTCTAGTCTAACAGTCTGTCCACAAACAAAACATTCCTGTTAGACAAGAGGAATTGAAAAAAAACAATTTTGTCAATGGAAACCGGTGTGTGTGTCTCTCTCTGCTGGATGTCCCTCTCACTCTCTGCTGAATGAATAAAAGCATTTTATTAAAAACGCATTTGCGTTTGTCTGGTATTTACTTTGGTCCCTTTTAACTGTTTTTCGATCTACTGTATTGCTTTGAGATGCCACTTTTAAAGGTGATATGTAAAATAAAGTTTTTTATTATTGTTATAGAGAAACATGATCAGATTTTCCCTGGTTCAGAAAAAAAGATTTAAGTGCTACACCTAACTTTCTTAATTCGATGTATTTAAAGCAGTGAACTACTGTAGGTGTAACATAACATTCAGAAATACAATCGAGAATAGTTTTGTGGTGTTTGTTTAGATGAAACGTTCCTAAAACGTGTAACGTAACAAAATTAAAGACGATTAAAATCTGTAATCTTTCCACTTGTACTGTATGTCATCGGAAAGTTTCTGTTTTGTGTAAGGATGGTATCAAAAAGTAATCTTAAGTGGTGAGAAAGCTGTGCTCAGTGTATTTAAGGGACTTAAAAGTAAAAGGAGATGCTTCATATTGCTTGACTAATTTTAAAAACTAAGTTATAAATGCAGACGCTCCCTTGGTGCCGCGCCGGGTGTAAATTTCAAAATATACATTCGACCCGGGCAGAGGCCGAAGAGCGCCTGGCTGGGGTGCGCGGAAAAGAGCAGGACAGGAATGAAAGGCGGGGTATAGGAAGGCGTACAGTCTGGGCAGGTATAGATTACACTTTTCTAAAACGTATTTGAAAAATAAAAACGATTACAATCTAATCCTTCCACGTTTGATCCCAAAATCCCAAGAAATATAAATCTAAACGGGTAGAAAGCTATGCTGAAAGTTTATTAAGATACTTAGGAGACAAAGATACTGTATCAATTTATGTTGCATTAGCCTGATTATGATTAAAAAAACACATATAATTAAACACGCGTTTGCGATTTAAATCAAAACACGATTTAAATCAATATAAATGTTTATAGTGTAACGCATACTGTCCAGCCTCCATTTCTCTATAAAAATTTACTCTATTACACACACACACACAATAGAAGCAGGAAGCAGAAGCAGGGACCGTTGTCAGAAGGGAAGAAGGTGACTATTCATTGTTATCAAAAATGACTTAGAATCGATCATGTTGTGTTATTTTGAAATATAAAAGTCAATTGATTGTCCATAATATCGCTATTGTCCATAATATCGCTATTCTGGTTTCTCATGTACCTTATCTAATCCATGCTTATTTAGAGACTCATTTTAGTACACATGATACTCTAAATTTAGTTCCTATTATTATCCATAAACTTGCATGCATTAGAAATAACAATTATTTGTGTAGAATTACTTGGGTTAATTTTGTCACCCTTTTGGGTGATCATTTCTATCTCAGTTGTTTTATGTAATTATCTTAATTTACTTACATGTAATATCCACCCTTAGGTCCTTTTCTTCCTGGTTTAGGCTCCAACTCCCCACTGCGACCTTTGAAACTTGAAAATGGATGGATAGATACCTGTGCATAAAGTATAAATGTACTTCATATTTATTAATACTGTTACAAATGAGGAGTTATGAAAATGTGGGAAATCAGCAGTTTAGTCAATTACTAAAATAAATATTTATAACCCCCAAGTTGTAAATGATTTCTCCAGAAAATACTTGAGCCGTTGATATAATTAGAGGCATGTGAATTCTTTATTCTCTGTCACAGCTTTGGTGAAAAGAGTAATCATCCAGGAAACTTGGTTAAACAAATATTTATTAACAAAAACAAGACAAACAGTATGCTACAGACAACACACAAGTAACTCTATGTATACAGTATTTATAAACAAGGCATTTCCAAACATTTCCTAATGAGTCCTAACATTCTAATCACCCAGACTACTAAATATTAATAAACATTTAATACTGCACTGATTTGTCTGACAAATCTGTACAAGATCAGCGCTCAGCTGCAGAACATTAAGGACTCACTGTGACACCTGGCCAGTAGTTTTGCAGAGTAGTGTTGCTGCATCAGATTACTTGAAAAAATAAAATCGCCATGGCATGATGCTGTTTGAGATTCTGCTGTGCCTACAAAGATATAACAAATGAGACCTCGTGTGCTCGAGATGGCTGTATCTACATGTGTGTTACAATAAACTACACACTGTAATCTAAACAATACTTATATACTTTTATCTGTAAAAGTGTGACCCACATGACGAAATGCAAACTGAAAATATAAGCAAGGATAGATCCTAGAGACAAAGAAAAGAAAAATGTTGTTACACCAGACTGGGGGTGACTTGTGTCCCTCTGTTTCCCCTAACAGCCAGCTCCTTATTTAAGATCAATTCTCTTTTCTCTTTCTTCAATTGCAGCATTACTTTAATTTTTCAAGGGAACTGACTAGGCAGGCAACTTTTTTCTTCTCTACAGCAAGTTCATATCAGAAACTCAAGCAAACCTCACTCCCCCAATCTCTTTGAATCCCTCTGTTCACCTGCATTTGGAGCTCGGCTTGCCATTCATCATGGTCCCTGTACATCAGGAATCTGTTCATATCATAATTTAGTTTTAATTACTAATTACTAAGAATATGATAAAAAATTAAACATTAACATATGCTTGGGATAATAAGAAGTTTAATATCTTTTCATGATTTGAAAAATATACTATTTTTTCTGTGGAGAAAAATCATACATTCAAACAAAACCTTGAGATTAAGCTTTACAAAAATACTTTCAGGAGTTCTGATGTAAAGAATTTCTTATGCAAATTGTATTTAGTCACTAAAAAAGTTTATTACATTAACTGCCCTTTTGCAATGTTTCCTTAATCTTGATTCACAGACGTAGCATCAATTCTAGCCATACTTGAATCATGCAGAGAAGACAAAGGAAATAGAATACAACTTGTAGTTGCATTCACTCCATTTACTGTTTTATAGATTACCAGATGAAAAAGAGGATGATTCACAGCTTTCTGAGAAAAAATGAAGAGATGTATTCAGTGTGGCTTTAATTAAGAAAATCGACAAATTTCCTGGATACATACATTGTTTCAGTACTGAGAATTTTAATTTAAAACACATGTACTTCACATTTAAGCTTCAGACGTGAGCCTTCTGATAAAATGTTCCATAGAGGGATTCACTGTTTAGAAAATCATTGGTCATTTGACATTGAAATGTTTACTTTATGTTTATCATGTGGAACAACCTTATTCACAGTGCTGTTTTTCAGCATATCAGACTGCCTTTCAGTTGCTATGCAACATTTGAAAGTGGTAGATTTTTCTGTTCAGTACATTACTTGCAATGTCATTCCTTATTGTGAGGGATGCATTTGAATAGTAAAAAGCTTTTGGTGTTCTTGTGCTTTCTATTTATCTGATGTGAATTCAATCAATATTAATTATAAATGTAAGCACATTTAACATTATCAGTCTTGATATCACAGAACCACTTTTCACCTCAACATTTTGAAATTTTGAAATTTTGAAATTGAGATAAACTCTAAAACATGAAATTCTCAAAAATGCTGTTGATATAGAAAATACATTTTCACCTTTATTTAATCAATTCATATTCATATTAGTATTTATAAATAACAATTGAACTATTGATAACATTGTTTGCAGTAAGAAAAATGTGCACAATACAGATGGAACTCCTTCAGTGCTTGAACAGAAAATATGCGTTTTAAGCCAAAGGAGGATATAGCAAAGCAACATGTCGGAAATATTTCTTGTAAAGCGTTATATATTTTTATTATACATAGTAGTTAATTTCTATTTATATTGCAAACCGTAATTTTACTATTAAAATACTTTTACATAAATTATATATATATATTAGTATTATACTATACATACTGTGATGCCGTAGAGAGGGTCACAACAGGGCTTTCAAAAATAGGTGGATAAAACCTACAAAATACACCCACAACAAAGTCCATAAGGTTCTAATAAGGCTACTTAATTTACAGATTGGATAAATGTACCAACCATCATAAGACAAAAAAAACAAAAACCATTTTCTTTAATTGGCTTCTGGGAAAACTGGCCATGATGTGAGTGTGTGCCTATCTGTGATTTTGTTTGTGTGTGCCCTGCTATGGACTGGCATCCCATCCAGAGTGTATCCTGCCCTGTGCCAATTTCTTGCCATGATAGGCTATGGCTACCCAATGATTTTCCATTGCATGAAATAATTAGAAAATGTATAGATGGATGTCATACATTTTTGTTAAGGTACTGCATAAGACAAACACATTTGTGTCATCACTTTTTTTTCTAAAACGTTTTCTAATGTTTTTCCACTTGTTTTTTGCATCACAAATGATGTAGTGAAACAACGTGAAATGCAGGTACTTCCACTCATCCTTGTCTGTGATAATGTCTTATCTTCACTTTCTTTAGCAATCAGGTGTAAAAGCTTTTCGTTTGCTAGACAAAGTGGAAGGCAGCCACAACATACATAATGGAGACAGATGACAGCTTCATCTGCATCACCAAAAGACAAAGGTAATTACTGTTGCTGTCATAGTTCCAGTATAGATCACTAGCTTCAGAATGTGTCCCTTCCTGAAAAACTACTGTCATTAGAAGCACCATCCGACGTGATTAAAAAGTTATATTTTACAAGCCCCTTCCTCCTAGTGTTATTAACATAAAAGGCTGTTAATTAAGGGGTCTTGCCTCAGCTGAATGATAATCATGTACTAATTTTAATTTAATGAACAGCAAAAGAATGTTAACTATTTAAATAAATGTTAATGTGTTTCATTTTTGTGCACCCACTTCACTTCATGATCTCTGCAGTTTTGTGTTTCATTGATATTTGATGGAAAATACTTTTAAAGTGTTTCTAAGTTTATGACCACAGAGACTGAAGCATTTTTGTAAGTATAAAATACAATATTTAATTTACTCATTCAAGGCAAAAGTGCTTTTGTGTGGTGATGTATTACACCCTACATAGTATCTACAGATGCCAAATGGATAGGATTGATTTCATTTCAAGTTATTGCCTTACACATACAAAATGTATACAGTATATGAAAACTAGTTATATTAATTCTTTCAAACATGGATACAAATTAATCTAGATTGCAGTTAATTACATAACCATTATGTTGTTTGAACATGTATTATAGATATGTTATTCTCATATTGAGTCAAATACTGTATGTTACTGTATATAACAACTTCTTAAAACATATAAATCATCTTATTTCAGTACTGGCTTACATTGTATTTTTTTTGTAGTTATGCTCAGTTTCTAAATTACACTTACAGATGCAGCCATTCAAAATGGGTGAGGTATTTCGCGGCATACCCCGGTGGGCGTGTCGCGGTATCACGCGGTATCACGTGGTGTCACGTATCATTTGACGCTCTGCCGGAAACTATCCCGCGTCGCCTTGTAAAACCGCCAGGGGGAGCTTAACCTCTCATTTACAGCATTTGAGCCTTTAATTTTGAACTGTGTATTACAGCATGTTAATCATCAGTCATTAAAATGTTGGTATATTTTATGAAAGCAAGATTGCTCAGTTGGACAAAAGTACACAACCTACCTTTATCAGAAATATTTATGCATCAAAGCCTTTACTGAAGATATTACTAATAGTATTAATAATGGATGACTTTGGACAAGCTGTATACTCAAAGTATAATTTCTTTAGCACATTTGTACAAGCACTTGGAATCTGTCCAAGCCATACTTTGTCAGGCATTTTGTTTTACTTCAACGGGCATAAAAACTTCCTTGCTTTTAACAGGGCGTTTCATAATTTCTAACTACGAAAATGATTTAAAATGCGACACCTATCATTCAACTAGAGCTTAAAATATCACAAGGATCCTCAAGAGCACAGCAAAGAGTGTATTAAAAGACACTTGTATTTATCAACGCTTTCTTTTCCGTATACCAGATTTTATGGAACCACTTCAGAGGGGTGTCAGCCAGTCAGATTCCAGGAATCGGCACTTTAAAGGAAAAATACACACCGGTATTCCATTTCTCCCTAAACATTGTAAGCTTCGAAGTCTTTAACTAACGTGATACCGGAGTCAACAAGCATACTTTTAGAATTTGATTAAAAGGGAATATAATATGGAATCGCGTATCTCAAGAATTTAATAACGGTATGATTATATCCGTGTACTGCGACAGGGCTGTGTAGGGCTGTTTCGCCTGCCTGTTCATGTGAGCTGTCTTGTAGCCTACTGGTCTAGGTGTGTGACTACCAACTGGCAGGTTGTGTGTTCGAATCCAGCTGGTGCTGGACTTTTCTTTTAACAAACATTTCTTCGAAAAAATAGGTAAGCGATATTATGGACAATCAGTTGACTTTTATATTTCAAAATATCGCAACATGATCGATATTTGCGATATTTTGAACATATCTTCCCCTCTGACAGCGGTTCCTGCTTCTATTGTGTGTGTGTGTGCAACAGAGTAAATTTTTATAGAGAAATGGAGGCTGGACAGTATGCGTTACAATATAAACATTTATATTGATTTAAATCGTGTTCTGATTTAAATCGCAAACACGTGTTTAATTATGTGTTTTTTAATCATAATCAGGCTAATGCATTTCTACATTTTCTGTATGAACCAGCTTAGAGGTTTATACAGAAAGACAGCTTGTGTTTAAATTGAGTGTAAGGTACTTTATGCTTCTAAAGTCATGGTCAGCATTTATTATTGTACTGTGCTGTAAACTTTTTCTGTGCCTAGTCACATTATTTTATAGCGTTTTTATTGCGTTATTAAATCCGGTGGCGCTGTGTGTTAGTTTCCTGAATCCCATTATTTAAACTGCGACACTGATCATTCATCTCTAAATAAACTTTATTTTATATAGCGTTTTAAGCGAATAGGTAATTAGATTGCTCATAAACCTAATCGCTTTTTCTACATAAACACAGCGTGATTGCTCTCCGAAAATGCTTTTCCTTTATTTTTAAAGTAGGCTCAGATTTCAACTATAGATCGTATTATTATAAACTTTCTTGGAAAAATGTATTTTATGTAAACCATGTTTGCTATTAATTCATTTAGGGCTAAAATACGTTCATTGTCTTCCAATCGAGTCGAGTTGACATTGGAAGCCTGCCACACCCGGACTGTTAAACCAACGCATTAGCACGTCAAAGCCCATTGAGGGTATTGAGCCAGTATTGGCTTTAGTATTACCCCCCTCTCCCCTCAATTCAATTCAATTCAAGGTGTTTTATTTGCATGACAGATGGGTACAAGCAGTGTTGGGTATGTACAGTGCCTTGCGAAAGTATTCGGCCCCCTTGAACTTTTCAACCTTTTGCCACATTTCAGGCTTCAAACATAAAGATATAAATTTTTTATTTTATGTGAAGAATCACCAACAAGTGGGACACAATTGTGAAGTGGAACGAAATCTATTGGATTTTTGAAACTTTTTTAACTAATAAAAAAATGAAAAGTGGGGCGTGCAAAATTATTCGGCCCCCTTGCGTTAATACTTTGTAGAGCCACCTTTTGCTGCGATTACAGCTGCAAGTCGCTTGGGGTATGTCTCTATCAGTTTTGCACATCGAGAGACTGAAATTCTTGCCCATTCTTCCTTGCAAAACAGCTCGAGCTCAGTGAGGTTGGATGGAGAGCGTTTGTGAACAGCAGTTTTCAGCTCTTTCCACAGATTCTCGATTGGATTCAGGTCTGGACTTTGACTTGGCCATTCAAACACCTGGATACGTTTATTTGTGAACCATTCCTTTGTAGATTTTGCTGTATGTTTGGGATCATTGTCTTGTTGGAAGATAAATCTCCGTCCCAGTTTCAGGTCTTTTGCAGACTCCAACAGGTTTTCATCCAGAATGGTCCTGTATTTGGCTGCATCCATCTTCCCCTCAATTTTAACCATCTTCCCTGTCCCTGCTGAAGAAAAGCTGGCCCAAACCATGATGCTGCCACCACCATGTTTGACAGTGGGGATGGTGTGTTGAGGGTGATGAGCTGTGTTGCTTTTACGCCAAACATATCGTTTTGCATTGTGGCCAAAAAGTTCGATTTTGGTTTCATCTGACCAGAGCACCTTCTTCCACATGTTTGGGGTGTCTCCCAGGTGGCTTGTGGCAAACTTTAGACGAGACTTTTTATGGATATCTTTGAGAAATGGCTTTCTTCTTGCCACTCTTCCATAAAGGCCAGATTTGTGCAGTGTAAGACTGATTGTTGTCCTATGGACAGACTCTCCCACCTCAGCTGTAGTTCTCTGCAGTTCATCCAGAGTGATCATGGGCCTCTTGGCTGCATCTCTGATCAGTCTTCTCCTTGTCTGAGCTGAAAGTTTAGAGGGACGGCCAGGTCTTGGTAGATTTGCAGTGGTCTGATACTCCTTCCATTTCAAGATGATCGCTTGCACAGTGCTCCTTGGGATGTTTGAAGCTTGGGAAATCTTTTTGTATCCAAATCTGGCTTTAAACTTCTCCACAACAGTATTACGGACCTGCCTGGTGTGTTCCTTGGTCTTCATGATGCTCTCTGCGCTTTCAACAGAACCTTGAGACTATCACAGAGCAGGTGCATTTATACAGAGACTTGATTACACACAGGTGGATTCTATTTATCACCATCAGTCATTTAGGACAACATTGGATCATTCAGAGATCCTCGCTGAACTTCTGGAGTGAGTTTGCTGCACTGAAAGTAAAGGGGCCAAATAATTTTGCACGCCCCACTTTTCATTTTTTTATTAGTTAAAAAAGTTTCAAAAATCCAATAGATTTCGTTCCACTTCACAATTGTGTCCCACTTGTTGGTGATTCTTCACATAAAATAAAAAATTTATATCTTTATGTTTGAAGCCTGAAATGTGGCAAAAGGTTGAAAAGTTCAAGAGGGCCGAATACTTTCGCAAGGCACTGTATATTGTAACGCTTACGGCAGACAGGCACTGTGTAAGAGCCGGCGCACCAGACCAGCGCACCGAGGGAGCGTCTGCATTTATAACTTAGTTTTTAAAATTAGTCAAGCAATATGAAGCATCTCCATTTACTTTTAAGTCCCTTAAATACATTGAGCACAGCTTTCTCACCACTTAAGATTGCTTTTGATACCATCCTTACACAAAGCAGAAGGGAGATCTAAAAAGAATAGGAGCATACTGCAACGCGTGTGAAGTCCATAAACGATATTAATTTTGGAACTTAAACATACAGTATATGGCTGGTCTCGGTACTTTAAAGAAGACATACACACCAGTATTCCATTTCTCCCTAAACATTTTAAGCATCGAAGTCTTTAACTAACGCGATACCGGAGTCAACAAGCATACTTTTAGAATTTGATTAAAAGGGAATATAATATGGAATCACGTATCTCAAGAATTTAAAGACCAGACAATCGCAAACGCGTTTTCAATAAAATTATTTTATTCATTCAGCAGTTTGTGAGAGGGACATCCAGCAGGGAGAGACACACACACCGGTTTTCATTGACAAAATTGTTTTTTTTCAATTCCTCTTGTCTAACAGGAATGTTTTGTTTGTGGACAGACTGTTGGACTAGAGGAAAAGACCGCCTCCTCCTACGAAGCATTTCGTTGATCCGATCACGAATTATTTTCCAGTCGTACGCAGCAAGGGTTGAGAATCTCCGATTCACCATCGTACTAATGGTCACATTATTTTATAGCGTTTTTATAGCATTATCAAATCCGGTGGCGCTGTGTGTTAGTTTCCTGACTCCCATGTCACATGGTCTGTGATTGAAAACTGTGAAACCGGTTTAATTCGTCACAGCCAGCACTCCGGTTGTAAAGTAGAAGCAGGTGAGATTTCCAGCGAAAGACACCTCCCCCTTCTTCAGGCGTGAGGGTCTTCTGCTCAGAATGAAACGCTAAAATGTAATGTAGGCTCTGAATGGGTTCAATTATGATTTGGGCTTGATTAAGGTCGCTGCCTTTCATCTAAAACCCTACTTGAATCCTTCTTAACTAAAAATCAGTGTTAGTGAGTTCTAAATAAAGAGGTATCCAGTGAAACGGGCGGACAGTCTGGGGAGATCGCCCGTTTTCCATGTAAATAGTTCCCTGGTTCCGCACCCCTTGGTGTTTCTCTCGCTCTCTCGGGTCACCTGATCATTAGCTCGAAAGATTTGAGTGCTTTGTGTATATTCTAATGGTAGTGGGGGCAGGGTGTGTGGGAACAGGTTTGGTTGAAATTGCATTGGAGATCTATGTTCTTCACACCTGAAACATTTTCTCTGAAAGCATTTTCTTCGCAGTTTAACCGATCTTGTTACAGCATGTTACAGTTTACTATTATTAACCATATTAATTTTAAGTGCTTAATGTTAAATCTTGTAAAAATATATTTTCATTTTTGAAATATACATTAAGTCTGACTTTCATATAATAAGTTAAATACAAAACTAAAGAAAAAATAGGGTTAAATATAATTCCAAATATTTTGCTAAAAATGTTAACTGTTTATGAATAATAAAATGTATTAACTAAGGAGTAGGATGGCACAGTTGTTAGTATTTTTTTTGTTTTGTTTCTTTTTCATAAATACAACAGTAGTACCTGATGTCTCAGTGGCTTTCAAAATTAAATTATGCATGCAAACCTGTGAACTAGAAAGATAACTAAGATATCCATCCATTTATAATGGTGGCAAAGTGGGTAGCATTGCTATCTTGCAGCACTGGGGTCCTAGGTTCAATTCCTGCCATCCTGTGTGTGTGGGGTTTGCATGTTCTCTCTGGGTTACATGGTTTTTCTCCATATGTGTGATATGACTCCCTCTCGCACTCCAAAACATACTGGTAAGTTAATTGGTTTATGGGAAAACTGGCCCTGGTGTGTGTGTGTTTGTGTCTGTCTGTCCTGTGATGGACTGGCGCTATGTCCAGGGTGTATTCTGCCTTGTATCCGTTGCTTACTGGGATAGGCTCCAAATCCTCTGTACTGGATAAAGAGATTAGAAATGGAAGTAAAGGCACTGTGTGGATGGAACTATACACAGTGTTAGAAACCCACTATGAAATGGCAGCATCTCACTGAGAATAAAATATTTTATAGTGCTGGCTTAAGGAAACAGCCTTTCCACCTCTCTTGCACATCAGTATCCATACCTAGTTATTTAAACAAATTGCCTCTAATTATAAACATCTTAATATGCTGGCTCTGTGGATCCGCATCAGCTATGTTTGCCCATTCCTTCAATTCATGTGCATCAAACACACAGTTCAATGCCAGCAACTACACATAATCTAAAATACAATCCTTATTTCAGTATCTATGTAAACATATAGTCTGTTAACTTCATCTTCATCAAAAGTATGCCTAACCCCATTAGGAACATCTCTAGTCTTTTATCCTGCAATAACTCAGCCAACACTTAAATCCCCAAAAGCTGCTTGTGTTAATTTCTTTAAATCACAAATATCATGTGTAAATACTGGCCATGTAATACTCTGCATTGTGGAATAATAGTTAATTTTAAAGGGAACTAGAGAAACTAAGAACTAGAGAAATCAAGAAAGGCTTTTTTTCTAGAATTAATAAATGCACATCCTGTTCACTGGGGAAATTAAATCCACACTGAGCAATCTTCAATATGTTCAGAATATGACAGCAAGAATCCTATCAGGGATGCATTACACCTGTTTTCAAGTCGTTGCACTGGTTACCTATCAGATTTCGAGTCAACTTCAAAATCCTTATCCTCCTTATATACTTGCTTATATTATTGATCACCGAATTATTGTACTTGACATGACTTCATTCAGCCTTTCCTGAACGTCTATGACAGGCAGAGAGAGTGCTGTTTCTGGTGCGATCTTTTGCAGCTGACATTTCACTGTTTTAAACGAACAAGAAATTAGATTGCTCATAAATCACTTATTCTATATAAACACAGCATAATTGCCCTCCGAAAATCCTCTTTCTTGTTCGTTTTAGAGACCTTGATCGAAACTGATTTTAGATGTCAGAAAGGATTTATTTTCTCTGTATTTCCTACATTGCTTTGTCGAGATTTTAACTTTATATCTAACTTTATTTCTAGGCTCAGATTTCAACTATAAATCGTACAGTAATTAATAGCAGTAAATACTGATGTTTTGCGCCCTCCTACCACAAAAATATATGTTTAAAAAAATGTCATGTTCCCATAAAAAAGTCATGCCTTGGAGTATAGACGGACCACGAGTGCCCCTGTCGGTCAACCAATCACGCATCGCGGTACCCCGTGTCATCTTACCTGCGGTACGTGTCTGTACCGCTCACTTTGAATGGCTGCATCTGTATGTGATGTTGTTTAAGATGACGTAAACACAAAATATTGTTTTGACATGGCTCAGCATGAAATTCATTCATGTATTTATGATTCCCCTCCTCTGTATCCTACACTGTCATTTATAATGTGTCAAAAATTAAGATTGTTTCCAAACATGTACATGTAAACAAAAGTATAGAGTAATAAACAGCAGAGGATATAAAAATAAATAAAACAGATACTAAGAGTCTTTGTTACGTCCCAATGTGTGGTCTATGTATGTTTATGTTCCACACTGCCGACTTTAATTGTTCTCCCTCCCCCATTAGCCCACCATTACACCATTGTTTCCGTATGACATCATCATCAATCAGCTTCTCAGCCAATCAGAGTGCATCTTATTCAGTATATAACATGGAGGTTTTCAGAAAGGAGAGGCCTTTCATTTGACTTTGGTCCCACTTGGCTTTGGTTTTGATTTTGCTTCGGCTTTGTTGGTTTGTTGTTTTGCTTTGTGTGTGCGTGCGTATATTTTCGGATAGCTTCAGCTTTGTTGGTTTGTTGGTCCCAAACTTGTTATTGGATCAACCTCTGTGTTCTTTTGTACCCTGTTACTTGTCAACTCTCGTTAGTATTCGTAGTTCACTTGTGTGTTTGTGTGAACTTTTGTGTATAGTTAGTTTAGATTGTTGGGTACATTTTGCACACACATAGTTGATTCTTGTATCAGTCACACTAGTTTAGTATGGGTGAGTGCCTTTTGTCTTGTATGGTTTTGGGTAGTCATTGGAGGTTAGCTAGGGTGTTTGAAGACGCCGAAGACCGTGTATTTTGAGTTTTCTTTTGTAGTTAAGTTAGCTTTCCCTCACTTTCTTAACCAGCTCCATTTTGTTTGTTATTTTCTTTTCTTTGGCACCACTCTAGTTCCCATACCCTGTGTGTTGTTGTGTCTTATTTCATACCAGTCACTTATTCAACTTAAAATCATCACTTTTGCACCGACCCTTAATATCACGCTTCCTAGTCCCTTACCAGAACCCACCTGCTTCCAAAAATTATACTAAATGTTACACCCCTTTAACTCTAGACACATGGGGTCGTAACAATCTTGTACATGTCAGATATACAGTATAGCTTTCATATTTATACTATTGTTTAGTATTACTCTAACGTTTCTATAGACATTAGGGAAATATTGCAAAAAACGAACAAAATAATATATCGTATTTTAAATTATTTTTAAATATTGTAGCTGGGAGACTTTGCTTTAGCCAAGTTTACCACAAATTTTAATAAGAAAGGAAACAGGAGGAATGGATGGATGTTTACCCATTATGCCTTCCGGCATATAGGAGCAGCAACATAACAGTTTTCTACAGGACAGGGTTGTAAGCCTTGTGCCCAGCCTCCAAAATGGAGGATCTGGCACCTGACATGGGACACGAACCCACTACCCTCTCTCAGGCTCTACCAAAAGACCTAGTCGGGGCCCTAAAACAAGAGGAAACCATACATTGAATCAAACCTGTTTGTTTCCTAGATCTAAAGTTCTCTTGATCTTGAATGAAACCAGGCTATGAACAATGACAGCATGCATGGGTAGCTTGTTTGAAACTACTTCCACCTTTTTCCTGTTCTTAGTGTCTATTGCACTTTTCCATAAAACCCATTTGTCTCCTTCGGTTTATTTGTCACTGTTGATTTTGAAAAGGTTCTTTAGGTTGACTTTTAGAGTGTCTTTAATACTTCTGAGTACTTGAAGTAAGTCTTTTTGTAGTCAACAATATGAAGATAGTGCTCTGAAATATGTTTAGAGAAAAGCTTATAATTTTTGGAACATGGTGACTAAATTTGTACACAGTATCCCAAATAAGGTCTTATTAGTAAAAATGTACAGTTGTGACATACAACTATACAATAGTGTGACTAGCTTGTTGTGAAGGAACTAGGTGGATAAAGGATATCAGGGAGAGTATCAGAGTCAGGGGTGATCAGAGAGATTGGTGTGAAGTAGGAGAAGGAGGGAGAACCAGTGCAGGAAATAGGAGAATATGGGATGTAGGCTGGTATAGGCAGTGGTGGCTCAGGAAGAAAATGAGGTGCCAAAGGCCTTATGGATATTAGAGATTTTGTAGGAAAACAAGAAGTAAACTCTTCAGAGAAGATGGAGAAATAAAACAAGAGAGATAAGGGTTGAAAAGGTATGAGAAAGTCAGGAATAGCTGTGGGGCTTTCATGTTTCTTCACCATTGCAAAATGCTGTTCTAGATCTTAGTATACACAAATATGCATTTCATCAATACCCAAGGCAAATACATGTATAAAAAACTGTTTGGTATGCTCATTCTTAAAACAATAATGTACTGTGGCCCTAAGTTTCCTAAATTGTGTTGGTTGCTGTTTCTGAATTATGGCCCATTTACTTTTAATTATGATCTATAAGGATTATAAAGATATGACCTCTGATGTGTAGTCCTAAATTACCACCCTTTAAGATGAAATAATGTTACAGTATGATAGTGGACTGACGGAAGCATTCAGAATCTATTCATTTAAGCTGTGGTAAATTGATATACTTGCTAGATAAAAAAACAAGGTTGTTTTAGTTAAGACCTTGACATCCTTTGTCATGCTTGATGTCTTATTGATGCTAAAAATACAATTTGTTTAATTAATTAAAAAATATTGTGTGATTTACAGATGTAACAAAGTTTTCAAACCTATTTAATGAAGCAATAACTTGTATTATAACCTAAAGTCCTACCTCTATGCAGTGACTGACTTGTAATCCTGAGGTTGAGTGTTTAAACCCAGCTGTCACCATCAGTTTTCTTTTAACAAATAAAAATTTCTTTGAAAAACTAAAATAGCTAATATTATTGTCATTATATTGACATTTTTTATATTTCTAAATATCATAACATGTTCATACTGTCTGTACACAGCAGTAGGGCGCAAATTCACGTGATCCCTATTAATAAAGGGTATTAAGGGCTATTAAGATCCCTTTAGATCTCCCTTCACGTGGGCACCCTCGCCACTGCCGTATCAGGTCAGCCCCCCACAGTCAGGGACTCAAACCCAGGCCTCCAGCATCACTCAACAAGGACCCAGCCTCTTGAGCCAAAGGGGAATCTCCCCTCAGCATGCTGGCTGCGGTCCCTGCTAGAACCAGGGAAGGCCAGTGACACCGCGCTGGTAAGCCATCTCTCAAGACCAATAGAGGCTGTATGCATTACAATATAAATATTTACTGTCAAACTTTAAATCAACAATTGATTTAAAGACGATCTGTCAAAGTGCAACGAAATACAATATTTTTGTTGTTGTTATTGTTGTTTTTATCCTGTAAAGCTCTTTGAGAAGGCACTATATACAATAAAGTTCATTATTATTACTATTGTTAATTTGCTGGACAGAGAGGTGAACATTATTATGCAGAAGACAAAGGTAGCGATTTACATTGCATTGTCATATTGTGAATCTATAAAAACATTTAATTAAACACACATTGAGATTTAAATGGAAATCTCTCTCTCGATGCTGTAATACAGTTTAAAATAATTAAAAGTCTAAACAGTATCAACTTGAATTCTTATCTCTATTAATGTAACTATCAAGTAGTATTGAATAAATACAGCTTTTTAATATAGATTACACTTTTCTAAAATGTATTTTTTTTAAATCCCATCTTCTTTAAAACACAATACACCAGGAAATGTGTTTGACACATTAGCAAGTTAAAGCGATTCTGTTGAAAAGCTGGGCGCGATATTTGTTTCGTTCCTTGATTTTCCGATCTGCAAGGCCATTTGGCTGTAGTGAATGTGGATTCTGTCTGGCATTGCCAGATTGTGAAAAAATAAAAGTATTTTAATCAAGATGGGGGCAAGGGAATCTTCTCTCCCTTATAAAATTAATGTGAAACAAAACAAAAACTAAAAATAAGATACAATCTACAGACATTCACAACATACACATATCATAAAACATTTACATATACAGATGCAGCCATTCAAAACGAGCGGGCGATACCGCATTATTTTGCGGTGCGCTTTAAGCAGTCTACCGTGAGTTACCGTAAATTCTCCTATAATACTGCAAGTAAAATAATAGTATCCGGAATTTCCGCAAGGTGGAGCTAATAAAGCTCAACCTCTCATGTTTGTGCTGTCGCCATCAAAGTCTTTAACGAAGATATTACTAATAGGATTAATAATGAATGACCTTGGACAAGCTGTAAACTCAAAGTCTGGTCCACTGGTCCACATTCTTTTTTTCATTGACCGTCTTTGTAAAAGTAACACCACAGCATTTCGCAATCACGCATTTGTTTCCAATCATGCAAAGTACAGTAATTTTTGAGAATCGATTCACCATGCCTTTCACATGCTCATAAAATAGATTGATTTAGGAACATAAACATATTACCTTATGCAAACTGTACTGTATACAGTATGTATATGTATATTTAATGTCTTAACTGTGCCCGTTTAAGTATTGAATATTTATATGGAATTTTACCACTGAAGGGAAATCTTAGTACCTGAGCATAAAATGAATAGGAACATACTGTAACGCGTGTGAAGGCCATAAACGATATTAATTTTGGAACTTAAACATACAGTATATGGCTGTTCTCAGTACTTTAAAGAAAACATACACACCAGTATTCCATTTCTCCCTAAACATTTTAAGCATCGAAGTCTTTAACTAACGTGATACCGGAGTCAACAAGCATACTTTTAGAATTTGATTAAACGGGAATATAATATGGAATCGCGTATCTAAAGAAATTAATAACAATATAATTATATTCATGTACCGCAACACAAGAATAGTACACGCTGTACATTGTCTGTTTATAATGTTTCTGTAGTGTTTTTTCAGCACTCTCCATGTGGCACTGTGGGTTAGGTTCCTGACTCCCATGTCACATGGTCTGTGATTGAATCCTGCTGGAGCCGTGACTTTTTTTTAACAAACATTTCTTTGAAAAAATGAAACGTTTCTCTGAGTCAGAGATTAAATAAAACCTCACTCGCACCAAACAAATTTATATTTCTAAATATCACAACATGATATGATAAACAGGAGAAACTGGGATGGGAGGAAGGTTTTTGTTATGCATAAGGGGCGGGATTATGATAATTGGAGGAATTTGCGAGAGTAAAATGGTTTGATATATTTGATTTTGTATTGTGGTTGTTATCTATGTTTTTGGTTGGTATTATGTTTATATGGTTGTTTTTGTTGGTTGGTTGTTATTATGGTTATTAATAATACGATCTATAGTTGAAATCTGAGCCTAAATAAAAAGAAAAAGCAAGTGACTAGGTTTATGAGCAATCTAATTACTTATTCGTTTAAAACGCTATATAAAATAAAGTTTATTATTAATTTGCTGGACAGAGCGGTGAACATTATTATGCATAAGACAAAGATAACGATCCTGATCAGTTTAGAAATCTGTGTACGCTGTAAGGTTTTTACGTCTTAAACTTTTAAAATACACGTTTTGAATAGAAAGAAATCCTCTTCCTGGTACAGTATGTATAGCAAACCAGCACGTCTTTTTTCTCCAATCAGAGGGGTGTCAGATGGTGTCAGCCAATCACCATTCTGAAGCCCTACCATAATCTCTGGTATGGGGAGACCCCAGAATTCTGTCCCATAGTTTAGACAGATGATAGATACTTTTATTGATCCCGTGAGGGAAATAAAGTAAATCATTTTCATTTTAGGAAATTATTAAACGCTCGGTTAAAAGCAAAGGAGATTGTCTGTTATAGTGGACATAAAAACAAGAGTTCGCTGGCATTATATCCTGGAAGACACAGACCGGCGCCAGACCGGTAAAATGCCTGATGAACTAGGGATTGGACAGTTTCCAAGTGCTTGTACAATCGATGGAAATGTTCAAATAAATGTGCAAAAGAAATAAACAAAATAATCATTTATTTCTTTATCATATTGGGTAGCTAATGTCCTCTCTTTGCTAGTTAGTGGCTGTGTTTCTGCGTTGGGTAGCAACGGGTGACTGTTCTCAGGCGGAAGATGTAAACAGCTTAATGTTCGTGTTAAATAATTTTTTAAAATTAAAATTCATTCTATACAGCAATCGCATATTTGGGTACCGTTTCATAAAACTTTCATGCTTAAAATGTTTAGGGAGAAATGGAAGACTGGTGTGTATTTTTTCTTTAAACTACCAAGACCAGCCATACACAGTACAGTTTACATACATACAGTAATGTTTATGTTCCTAAATTAATATCGTTTATGACCTTCAGATGCGTTATGCTCCTCTTCTTTTTATGCTCAGCTACTAAAATTTCCCTTTAGTGGTAAAATCCATATAAATATTCAAAACTAAGCGGATTAAAATGTGCACAGTAAAGACATTAAATGATTAAATCTTTTCACTACCAACCAATGCACCACGAGTGCCCCTGTCGGTCATTTTGGCCAGCCAATCACTTACCGCAGTGCCCTCCGGTGCCCTGCGGTGGCTTGTGGGTAGGTTACTGTACCGCGGGTTTTTACCACGCATTTTGAATGGCTGCATCTGTATTTTTAAATTATTACTTTAAATATATACTTTGAGTTACTGAAACAGCCCATTACTAAAATTGTTGCAATTTTGTTCTTGTTTGGAGGCGGGGAAATTCTGAAATTCTGGGAAATTTATTTAATTGGCATTAAATAAAATGTATTCCTTTGCATTTTTAGAAGCATTTTCAGACACATTTAGTAGGCTTCAGAAAAAAAAAAACTACTCTTAGCTGTACTTAAAATCAGCACTGTTCAGATTTTGTTCACACAGGGAGTCTTCACAAGAGGAAATGAATGTGAGTGTTTTGCGTCAGGGAAGACGAATACGAACCTATTTCCCTTTGAAACTCATCAAAAAAGATACACTCACCAGAGCTTGCACAACTAAAACCACTTTTGTGGGCATTTATGTACAAGTTTCCCATTTCGTGTCCTCCTAACGAAGGTGTCTGTGTAGTTTTCTTGCAGCAGAGCGCCTGATTATTTAATTTAATCTCAAATTGAACTAATGTAATGCTGACACAATTTAGACTTAATTGAGTTCTGGAACTGACAGAGATGATAGTTTATTAAAAAAGTAAAACTGTGGCTTGTATGATAACAGAAAATAATTAATCTAATGGTCTAATCAATCAAGGTACAGTATTAGAAAGGAAGAAAACCAGCAACATTCAAGCCCAGGTTTAGAAGCTCTGGTGCTGGTTGGCTGTTCATGTTGCTGAGTGTGTGCCTCCCTGCAGTATTTCATACAATCAGAAGGACACAGTGAGGACAGCAAGATGCCAGGGTAGTATCTGCAGGTAAGGCCTCATACCCTGTTCTGTTGTTTTAAAAACCCCTGCTTCCATTTTCATTATGGGCACAGCCTCTTCACTGTGTGAAAATACAACTTTTATAAGTTTATGCAGGTAAATAATTGCTATTAGGAATTATTTTTTAATCTATCAATGTTAGATTAAAAAAAACACATTGCCTAATGTTAGAAAGCATCTTGCATTATCTTGCTTGAAAAATAATTTTATTTCGAGAGACTGGATAAGTAATTCAAGTGTTTTTTAACTTCCTGAATATACTAGCAAAGGTTAATTGCACTATGAACCACATAAAGAAATGTAAAATATTCTTCTTTAGGTGTGAGGGCAGGAGTGGATGGCAGCAGGAATAAACAGCAAATCACAGGAAAACAAAGAGCAGGGCACTTGAGAAGAGTATCCGAACAGGGAGTGATCAGAAAACCAAGGAAGGAATCAATTGTTACGCCCGGCTTTTCAACACAATTTTTTTTAACTTGTTAATGCGTCAAACATATTTCCTGGCGTATTGTGTTTTAAAGAACATGGGAGTCTTTCCCAGGTATTAGCTCATCAGTATAGTACACGTTTATCTGTAACATACTGTATATCGGTACAGACAACAAGCTGCACTACTGTATAGCTTTGGTAAGGAGACGGATTATGCCCAAAATCACAAAGACTCTCTCACACCAAATAATGAAGATGAAAAGAAATGGGAAGTCAACACAAGACATTGTACAGCATTTGGCTTGTATGGACATCTTCGTTTGTGAAAGCACAGTGAGACGACATTATAAAAGGGGGAGGAGGCAAAGAGAATCTAAACCGAGGACAATTCAAAGGTATATAACTATCTAAAAATACTTTTCTTGCATGTAAATACAACCACGCACATTATTTTTATAACTAACTGTTGATCTCTTTTTTTTTTCAACGCCTATTGTGCGAGCCATCGGCAGACTGACGGAAGAAAATGATGAGCTATCGGCGATGCAAGTTCAAAGACGGCTGTGGGCTGACCTCGGTGCGAGCGTGAGTCTGACATCGATAAGAAGAGTGCGCAGAAGGCTTGGATGGAGTTATAAAAAAACCAACACATGCCCCATGATAAGGGTAAAAAACAAAGAGGAAAGACTCAAACAAGTGGTTCAATGGATTGAACAGGGAGAGGCATTTCATGATGTACTTTTCACTGATGAAACAACAGTGGCTCTGGAACAGTTTTCAACCATGTCATTTTGTAAAAAGGGGAGATATGTGGACAAGCCAAGGCCCAAACATCCACTGAAGGTTCATGTCCGGGGGGGTATATCTAGAAGAGGCCCGGAACCACTTCTTATTTTCGAAGGTATTATGGATCGTGAATTCTTCGAGGAAGTCGTGGTCAAACAGCATGCCACCCCATATATCAGGGAGCACTTTGGGTCAAGGCACCGTCTCTTTCAAGACAACAATCCGAAACACACAGCAGCAAGGGCGAGGCTTATAGCAGAAGGAGTGAACTGGGTGAAAACTCCAGCCGAATCCCCAGATTTAAATCCAATAGAGATGGTATGGCATTCGCTGAAAGACTATGTTCGGAAAACTGCTAAACCCAGTACAAAGCAAGAACTGATCAATGCGATCTACAAGTTCTGGGAGGAAGAAATGACAGAACAAAATTGCAACAATTTTATTAACAGGTTGTTTCGTGTTCTTCCTAGGATTCTTGAGCGGGGTGGGGGACATTCGGGAATGTGAGTTATGTGAGTCAGATTAAGAATGAATAAAAGCATTTTATGAAAAACGCGTTTGTTTGTCTGGGTGCTGTACCAGCTGTACAGAAAATTAAAGTGCCCTTTTCCATTAAACGGGTGTATGAGTCGCTGTGTCCTCCCAACAGTATACTGTATATAATAATGTCACAATATGTCTTTTATGTCACAAAAAACTGACTTGCTTTAACAAAATGTTTCATAAAGAAGACTCCCTTGTCTTCCCAAGAGCACCTAAAATTGGTGTAGCGGCAATGCTTGTTAATAAGACAGAATTAAGTGTTGCGGTGCTTTCCCAAATGAGGCCTCATCTCTCCCTTCATCTCTGTGGTGCAGCCACAGAGAAGCTATTCATGCAGGCTGAAAATGGGGATGCACTTAGCTAAGCCTGGCTATCATGATCAATGGTCATCCATTGGCGCCTATCTGTCTAGGGAGTGCCAGATGGACATCTGGACTGCATTCCTAAGTGTCAGGAGTAAGTGACTCATATCTCACCTTGATCAACCAATCAGGGACTGGTAGGGCTGAGTAACCCACGTGGGACTCTGATGCCCATGGAACTTTCAGCCAATCAACGAGCTGAAGTTCCTCCAGGTAAAAACAGGCAACACAGAGGTCCTGAGTGGAATTCTGTGGACTTTTCTAAAGGGAATTCAAAGGAGAATTCCAGGGCAGGACGGCCCAGGAGCAGAAGGCTCCCAAGGGCAGGACATTCTCGCAGCGCGCCTCCTGACCATCCTGAGACTCAGCCCAGACAACTACGGAATGGCCAGTGTGTCCGAGTGCCAGAACTTTCCTTAGTTCTAAGAGTCTAGAGTGGAGGTTGCCAGAGAGTAACCAGAGGATCCACCCGAGGTTAGCACCAGCAGCAAGCCTCGTGAACAGGTCGGAACTGTGGACAGCTGAATCAGTATTCAGAACTAGCGCTTCATCAGGAATGAACCAGTCTTCTTCCTGACCTGCTGGGACCCACAGTCATCTTTTCTCCTGTGCACAAACTGTGCTAGTTAAAGCCAACACTAACTAGCCGGTCAGTGAGCGTCAGCAGCGCGCCGTCGCAAGCCGCACAGCACAGCCTGGCACGTAGCCAGAGAGCGCGGATTGGACAGCAACAGCCTGAAACTGTTTCTTTGTGCCCGCAGGTGATCTGAATCCCCAAAGATTGGATGAGTATTCAACTTCACTGCATTACAGCTCGAGAATTCAAT